>NC_059378.1:35385487-35693756 GCF_019703515.2 Myxocyprinus asiaticus
ACTGCACTTTCAGTATCAAAATAAAAGCTCCAGGTGAAGATAAAGTAAACTGAACAAAAATATCTTACTCTTATATAAAACAAATCTAATCCTTAAAATAATAATGAAAATGTATTATTATATTATAATAATAAACTTGACTTGGTTCCACAGTAATCATTTAGTATTATACAATTTTTAACTGGGTTCCAAAAAATAAGGAGTAAGTTTTGCATACTTTGTTTTTTCACAAAAAAATATTTTAGTAAAAATAGTGCATATCAATAAAAATTATTAGATCTCATTCTCCCTTATGTGCATTTAGTGAAAAACTGTGGAGAAACATGCCTTTATTATTTTTAAATACATTTTTATTTAAAGGTGCTATAAGCGATTTTGCCTTTATGGAATTTCCAGGAGCGGAGACGATGAATTAGCCAAAAATATTGAATAAAATATTGAATCTACTATATTTGGCTACAATGGCTGTTTGAATAAAATGATAGTTCCAGTGATTTAAAAAGAATCACTTTTGAGCCATTTCAGATCAACTACATAATTACCGAGATATACTGTATATTGAAGATAATCAATACAGTAGGGTGAAAAATATCAAGATATAAAGTTTGTTGCCATATCGCCCAGCCCTACTACTCCATTATTCCCCAATCCTGTTGGTATGCGTGTAGGGTTTTCTCTGCATTTAAGAGCATGAGGTTTGATAAAACTTAGCTGAGTCATTTAGAAGTGTTCTACTAATCCTTTCTTGTTGTGTACGTCCGTATGTGTGTGTGATGAACTCTCGGATGCACTGAAGCATGGACAGGCATGAATATGTGTTCCATACGGCAGTGAGTGATAAAGGGAGAGAGTGTCATCACTCGGATAAGTGCTGGCAGTGGGAATATTCCCCAGGCAGCCAGCATCACTTCCTCTCTCTCTCATCACTCATTACCCCCCATCACAAATGCAAATGTTTCAGCATCATACATCCAAGAGAAGCTTTTTTTTTTCATCAATTTGTCATTTTTGGAAGAATTACTCTATACATTCATTCCTTTACATTCCATATGTTTGTGTTTAAAGGGATAGTTCAGCCAAAAATGAAAATTTTGCTTTGATTTACTCACTGTAATGTGACTCCAAATTATGGTTGTAAAAAAATATTGTATCATATTGTATCATATGATACGCCGCTCTCGATTCAATAACACATGTATCGTACGATAAATAAATAAATACATAAGTGTGATTAAAACCAAGCAAAGCAACACTGAGAGTTGCGAAACAGTCTCCTCCCCGGAGAGGTGGCACTGAGTGCTCACAGGAAAACAGAGCAACTAATCTACATAGGCGAGTTGAGAGCTCAAAGACCGATGGCAAACTCCAAGTAGATTTTATCATTACAGTTTGTCAAATTTGCCAAACAACGGTGTCATGTCCTGGTGCTACAGTACATCAAACATGCCATTTTATTTACACTGACATCATCGTGCAAATCTGTGGATTTGTGAGGCAGAAACAGCATCAGCAAGATGCAATTAATAGTTAGTCTCTCCCAGCCGACACTGAGCGTGATCACATGCTCACCAAGATGCTCATAACTATCAAAAACCAGCTTTAAAAAAAAAAGAAAACGACAATGTAAGAAAGCCATGATTACATGAGACTTATTATTCTGTGCTTTTGACGTCGAAATGTAAACGACTATAAGCACAACACTTGCGTGCATTCGATAAGCCGGTAAGACTGCTAAAGTTTACATGCAAAGTGAAACCGGGAGAAGAGGGCAAAAAATACACTATATGGCCAAAAGTTTGTGGACACCCCCTTCTAATTAACGAATTTGGTTACTCCATTAAATCCAGTAAAGAAAAATCTTAATGTTTCTTTATGTAATGGCTTGGGCTTTGTGTGCTTCGAAATTTGTGGCAACTGTTTGGGGATAGCCCTTTTCTGTTGCAGCATGACAATGCCCCTGTGAACAAAGTGAGGTCCATAAAGAAATGGTTTACTGTGTCTGGCGTGGAAGAAATTGACTGGCCTGCACAAAGCCCAGACCTGAATCCCACTGATCACTTTTGGGGTGAACTGGAACAGCAACTGCAAGTCAGGCCCCATCGACCAACATCAGTTCCTGACCTCACTGATAGCCTTGTGTCTGAATGAATGCAAATCCTGCAGCCATTTTACTACATACAGTATAGTGGAAAGACTTCCCAAAAGAGTGGAGGCTGTTATTACAGCAAAGGGGGAAATTGATGCCTAAGGTTTTGAAATCAAATATTCATCAAGCACATATGGTGTCCACAAACTTTTGGCCATATAGTGTATTACGTGTAAATAATATTGTATTATGTAAATATAACGTAAAGCCAGAGATCAGGTTTTCTCTCAAGATTTTTTTCTCTACTAACTATTTAAAGGAGTTTTTCTTTCTTTGCCACGGTCACCTTAAGCTTGCTCACAGGGGGCTTTAAGAATTTAAGGCAGAATTTTCTACAAATCTGCTTTGAAATTATGTGCATTGTGAAAAGTGCTATTCAAATTAAAATTACTTGAATGTAGACAAACTAATTTTTCTCATGAAAAAACATGACAAATTGTAACAATCTACTGATAAATGCAGTGCTGTTGTTTAAGTTACTTTATTATAGAGCTCTGTTTTATGTTGCCAACGTCAGACATTGTTGTGTCACTTAAAGGTGCAATCTGTAATATATTTACTGTATTAAAGCATAAAATTATCATAATATGTTATCAGAGAATTAGGAAACATACTAAGTTGAAATACTGGCTTCTCCGAAAACAATGCTACAGCCAGTATATTCTACTTTGAAATGTCCATTCTGTGCTGAATTTCTGTTTCTGTGTTTTGGCCTGTGTGATCCCGCCCACTGCCCATTTCTCAATAGAATATCGACATCCTGGGTTGCCAGATCTGAAACAAGTTAGCGGGCAAACACAACGTGCTGCAGTCATGGAAGCCAGCAATACATCTAGCTAACATTGACAGAGTTATAAAAAATCCACATGAGCTGGTTTATAATTGTCAAACAATAAAAACATTGCAAACGTATACATTAGCTGATCAACTTACAGTGTAAGGCTCGTGGCTTGCCATTGTCAGTTTGCTCGTTCCTGTTGCGTGTCCTCAACCTGGCAACCCTGATTGATCATATCATATCAAGAGGCATCTTCATCGTATTGTATCATTTCGTGAAATTTGTGTATCGTTGCATGCCTACTCCAAACCCATAAGATTTCCTTTTTTCCTTTTTGCCATATAATGAAAGTGAATAGTGACTTTGGGCTCTCAAGCTACCCAAAAAAAAAAAAAGAAAACATAAAACCACAGTATAATTAATACTGCTCAACCACTATTTTAAAGGTCTTATGAAGCAATTTTTAGTCATTATGCAATTTCAAATCAAATCATTGATCAATTCCATGTATGCAGCGCCCAAATCAAATATGGCGAACCATCAATAACATCAAACCTCATGGCATCATGACACAACATCCAATGAGATTGGTCATTATATTGCAAAAAAATTTAAAGAGAGGGTGAGTAAATAATGACAGATGGATGAATTATTTCACATCTAAGTGAACAAACATCCCCTCAAAACACAGTGTGGCTTTACACGTTACTACCAAAAAAGTAACAAAAAGTACCACAGCAATACCATACCGTAGCTTTTTAGACATGGTACTACCATGCTTTTTTGGACATGTCCCATGGTAATCATTAAGTAATATGGTATATGCTTTACCTATCATCACTAACAAAAACATACCACTATGTACTGTACAATGATAACACCATACCATATCTGTTTGGACATGGTACTATTATAATATAATAGTTTTTTGGACATAAACAAACAAGCAAGCATCTTGGAGTATGACAAATGAATGAGAATGGGCCTCATTCTTATTTAAATTGTCGTATTGTATTGAAAACGAACATTTGCATAAGAAATTTGTCCTGATCGTGTGTCATGAATGAGACCAATGTTTGTTGATAGTTATATTGTGAACTGTAATGATTTAACCCAATGCTTACTAGTCTCAAGCTTCTACATGGACATGAAAAAAAGATTTGGTTCATTTGTGACTGGAATGGTGGAGAAGAACGAAAAGGGAGATAAAATGAGTAAGTAAAATTAAGGATGAGGATGGTTGGTCTTTAGGGACCACCAAGATCTTCAGGGATTATAACGGCTGTATGCTAGGTCACACAAACACACACACATTTGCCTGACAGAATGAAGGGAGTGCTCAGCATTACATGCTGAAGATCAATAACCACAATCTGAACTGGGGTAACTCTAGTTAATGTTCATACACAACCACACACACAAACACTGACACAATGTTTCGTTAATCATAAGAAGTGTGGCTACTAAAACTGCATTTCTCATCTCTTTCAATTCTACACTCATATATTACTTAGCATTGTTTTGCTTATTCCCTCCGGTCACATTTTTCCCTCGAAAATTTGCTTTTCATTTATCGATTTGTATTTAGTGTTATTTGCTGCTCTCAATGACAATGAATTTAAGAAAAAAAAATCACTTATTAATAAAAGTGGGTTTGATTTTTTAACAGTCCGTTTGAACAGAGAATTAATGTGATCGAAGAAAGCCTAAGATACGTAAGTATTGCAATACTTAGGATACTGAATCAACACATTAGATCCATGTATCAATATTTTTATTGACTTATTTGTGCATTCATATCATGTCCAACAGTTCACTAATGAATTGAACTAATGAATAAGCGCAAATTCTGAAACCGTCGCTTCAATGTTGCACGAGGGATTGAAACTGAACTCTCATGGCCATGCTTAGTCTCCAGCACTTAGCGCAATCCAATTCTATTGCAATCCAATTATGATATTATAATCATGACAAATGTATTGTGATGTGTATCATATCGTGAGGTACTTTGCGATACCCAATAATTCGTAATTTTAAAGTAATGTGCCAGGCAGTTTGCAAAAATAGCATAGAGAGCACATCTAAAGCAAAATATATACTACGAAAAGGTGGGCAGGCATCGAGAATCATTATGGAATTGGATCATGAGAAACTTAATTGAAAACAAAAGGCCACATCCCCACTAATCCATCTTCATTTGAGAACTCTGTTTTCAGTTTCCAAAGTTTTAAGTGAAGGAAGGTGGAGGAAAACACCGTTCAAGTGTATATGAGAGATGTAAACATAGCAAAAATCAAGGCATTTTTAAACAAAAGCATATTAGATTGGATATGGCCTAAATTAAATTATGAGGTGCCTAAATATTTGTTTTACTCATTTGCACAGTTTAAGATGGCTCCGCATGCTTGAAGTGAAAGCTTATTTCCATTAAGTCTGTAACATGCAGGGCTCCAAACAAAGAAAATGACTAAGGAGCCATTGGCTTCTAAACTGAAACATTAAGGAGCCAAATGGCTGTTTTTAGTCACCAAATCAAAGAATTGCTCGATTTAGATTGCTGTTCAGAAACAAGATAGAAAGGAGAGGAAAAGACAGCTGATAACCCATTAATCTGAGGTTTAATAAACAGTATACAGTACATAGTTGAGAAGATAAGTTTGCATTCCCTTTTTTCTCATAAATGTTCACACCCCTTTCATAATTTATACAAATATAAGAGATAAAAGTTTTTTTAGTTAATACTACTCTTCACAATCTACATTACAGATAATTACATAAAGTTTAGTATGCATATAGTAGTTTGTTGAATGTTTTCACCTTGTGTAATAGTTGTGAACAAGTCCCTCAATTGTCCTAAGTGTCAAAAGCTTGATCTCATATATACACTATATTGCCAAAAGTATTCGCTCACCCAACCAAATAATTGAATTCAGGTGTTCCAATCACTTCCATGGCCACAGGTGTATAAAATGAAGCACCTAGGCATGCAGACTGCTTCTACAAACATTTGTGAAAGAATGGGCCGCTCTCAGGAGCTCAGTGAATTCCAGCGTGGTACTGTGATAAGATGCCACCTGTGCAACAAGTCCAGTCGTGAAATTTCCTCACTTCTAAATATTCCACAGTCAACTGTCAGTGGTATTATAACAAAGTGGAAGCGATTGGGAATGACAGCAACTCAGCCACGAAGTGTTAGGCCACGTAAAATGACAGAGCGTGGTCAGTGGATGCTGAGGCGCATAGTGCGCAGAGGTTGCCAACTTTCTGCAGAGTCAATCGCTACAGACCTCCAAAGTTCATGTGGCCTTCAGATTAGCTCAAGAACAGTGCGTAGAGAGCTTCATGGAATGGGTTTCCATGGCCGAGCAGCTGCATCCAAGCCATACATCACCAAGTGCAATGCAAAGCGTCGGATGCAGTGGTGTAAAGCACGCCGCCACTGGACTCTAGAGCAGTGGAGACGCGTTCTCTGGTGTGACGAATCACGCTTCTCCATCTGGCAATCTGATGGACGAGTCTGGGTTTTGCGGTTGCCAGGAGAACGGTACTTGTCTGACTGCATTGTGCCAACTGGGAAGTTTGGTGGAGGGGGGATTATGGTGTGGGGTTGTTTTTCAGGAGCTGGGCTTGGCCCCTTAGTTCCAGTGAAAGGAACTCTGAATTCGCTAGCATACCAAGAGATTTTGGATAATTCCATGCTCCCAACTTGGTGGGAACAGTTTGGGGATGGCCCCTTCCTGTTCCAACATGACTGCGCACCAGTGCACAAAGCAAGGTCCATAAAGACATGGATGAGCGAGTTTGGTGTGGAAGAACTTGACTGGCCTGCACAGAGTCCTGACCTCTTGACTTGTTTAAAAGGAGGACGCTCGGTATGCTGCAGCCTTTAAAGGACGCATCCTACCTAGCATGCAGCCTTCCAAATGAGACACAGCCACTCTAAGCTCCTGAGTTCAAACCCTCAGTTCTTTTTGGATGATTCATGAAAAAGAATAATTTGGTCACGACTCTCTCGTGCTGGGTTTGTTGTTGTTGCGTGCGGTGCAGCGAGCTCGACACCACAACAGTACTAGGGCGGTATCATGGTCCAGTGGATGCAATCAGATGTTAGATATACTGATATACATTACAATGGTAATGAATGATAACAATATACATATACCTATATAATATAATCATATACTGTATATGATTTACCTTGTTAAGCAGGGTATTTACCATGCTGAAAAGACCATCTTTAATCAGTCCAAGTTGGTGTTTAGCTGGTTTAGCTGGTCTGCCACACAACATTTGTTTACGTTTGCAAAGACACTGAAACATACAATACTGACAAATTGACAGCAACTAAAATGTAAATCACTTTACGTATAAACAACTTTAGAGACCTACAAATGTTAACGAATCATTATTGAATCCATGAATATTGAATTCTTGGAATTAATCGGTTGATATCACTGTATTTATAATGAGTGAGATTAATTAAATGTGCATTAAATATTAATTAATTATTGTAACTTAAATTATTGTCACTGTAAATGTATCTACCAATTAATTTTTTTGTTTAAAATATTGTTTAAAAGTGGTTAAGTCTATAGGTACGATTAAGGTATTTAAAATATCTATAAAATGTAACTATACAAATATATTTATAATATAAAGGATTCGTAAATATTTTATGTTTCTAAAGCTGTAAATACGTAAACATTTGTACATTTTAGATACTGTCCATACATCAATATTTTACATTTCAGCGACTATCCAAATGTACAAAAATGTACATTTAAAAGTGACGTACAAATAATAATGAGATCCAGTGAAAACCAGCTTGATGGCCACCTAAGACCTGCAAACCCTCTCACATTTTAAAGATCATAATGGAATTACCATGGTAACAACAATACATGGTGGGGTTTGAACAGTGGGGCTCAAATGTTGCTGTTTTATCTTTTAGGGATTGTCAAGCTGAAAATGTACACATTATTCTTCTCAATACCATCATGTTTAAACACCGACCATCAAATATCGTTACTGTAAAAAATCAAAAACTAGTCAGCCCCCACTAATCCTTTTTGTATTGGCTTTCTTTCAGACACCCGAGGAGCTGGGAAATTGAGAGTGCTGAGCAAGAGGGCAGAAAAAAAGAGTGATAGAAATGGAGGAGGTGATTGAGAGAGTGAGGGAGGAAAAGAGGGGAGAAAATTTAAAAAACTTAAAGTGGTAGCTGAAAACCCACTAGGGCTTTGTTCGTGTCATGTCCCTACCAACAACACTAATCTGATCTGATCATTCAGACTGAGATTCATTCAAAAAACATATGATTTTAATCCGATTTTAAACCACATATGGATGTGGTTTGGATCAGGTTTGAAACAGAGTTGAGTCAGAAATGCCAAAAAATCTGATTTTTGCTGCCTGTTTGAACTAAGCCGTCACACACACCTCAGCTCTTTGCTCAGAAGCTAAACTAGCCCACAACACCTGAGGACATTCTCACAAGCATTCATCTCTGAGAACTGAACTACAAAAGAGCCATTTTAGCACAAAGCACAATCCGCCCAACAGATCTATCCCAAACGCTTGCAAGAATTCATTCATCAAAGCCACTAATCAAATATAAGCAAATTTGTGACATTTACCATGTAAACTCCTTTGTACACAAAGTCTTTGCTTACATTTTAGCACACAATATGCTCTTTGGAACATTCTCAAGTCATACTGGGATAACATGGATCATTAAGCTTTACACAAACTTCTATGCCATGCCAACTTGAGTGCTTACTGCTATTCAAGGAAAGGAAATTCTAAAAATGTATGTAATTTTTCAATTAAACTCACACATTTCACACATTAAAAATAATTTGTAATAAATTGTTGTTTATTGTGTATTTGTTTTAGTTTGACTTCTGTATTTTGTTTCCGACTTACACAAGTGTCATGTCATGAAAACGAAAGCCCAACTTGGACACAATCTTCTTCACCACAGCCTACCTATCAGTTGCCCACGTCCAGGCTCACAACAGGATCACGTGGCCAAGAGATTGGGTGTGAAAATGGAACACTAATTGTCCCTCTAATTCCCTGTAATTGGACTTTTTCACTCACAGAATACATTTGTAATGGCTGATTGCGCATTTTTATTATGGAATCGGTAACTAAGAACTTTTGCTTTCATGTAATGTTGAATCTATGCCATTAAGTATCACTAGCCGCTTTTCCATTATTAAGCCAGTGCGATTTAGGGTTATCAACTGCTCAGCTGGACCTCGAGCCGCGAGACCAAAATCAATCTGCATTCCCACTATCAGGCCAATACCCTTGCAGTGTTGACCTAAAGCCCACACTTAATATGCCGCCCTGCTGCCAACATCACACATCCCGCCCATTTCACAAGCAATAGGGGAGCTCAAGCTGAGGTTTCAGACTCTGGAGACTAGCTAGCCCTCGAAATCAGAATCAGAATGAGCTTTATTGCCAAGTGTTCTCGCGAACACAAGGAATTTTTGGGGGTGATAGGAGAACAAGTGCACAAAGAACGTTACAGTGAGGCACAGAATATAAAACATGGTAAGCGTATAAATAGACATACAAATAATTGGACATTTAACAGAATGGCGTATGTACATGTGCATGTGGTAATATATGTGCAAGGTAGGGGTACATACAGTTGTTGAATTAAATATGAGTGAATTTACATATGTATATGAGATATGTATTTACATTATTGCACTATGGGGGAATCGTGAGGCAGTTTAATTATTCATGAGGAAAATGGTAAAAACTGTTCTTGTGCCTGGATATCCTGGTGCTCAGTGCTCTGTAGCGCCGGCCAGAGGGCAACAGTTCAAAGAGGGAGTGGGCAGGGTGTGTGGGGTCCAGAGTGATTCTACCTGCACGTTTCCTCATTCTGGAGAAGTACAGGTCTTGGAGGGTGGGCAGGGGGGCACCAATAATCCTCTCAGCAGTCCTGACTGTCCATTGTAGTTTCCTTCTGTCTGATTTGGTGGCTGAACCAAACCAGACAGTTATA
The DNA here is from genome assembly GCF_019703515.2 of Myxocyprinus asiaticus. Lineage (NCBI taxonomy): Eukaryota > Metazoa > Chordata > Actinopteri > Cypriniformes > Catostomidae > Myxocyprinus > Myxocyprinus asiaticus. Next base: position 35,395,439 of record NC_059378.1, read on the forward strand.
GATGTACACAGGACAGACTCAATGATGGCCAAGTACAACTGTGTCAGCAGCTCCTGTGGCAGGTTAACTTCCTCAGCTGGCGAAGGAAGTACAACCTCTGCTGAGCCTTCTTCACAATGGAGTCTATGTGCATGTCCCATTTCAGGTCCTGAGAGACGGTAGAGCCCAGGAACCTGAATGACTCCACTGCTGCTACAGTGCTGTTCAGGATGGTGGGGGGTTCTCCTAAAGTCCACTATCATCTCCACTGTTTTGAGAGTGTTCAGCTCAAGGATATTGTGACCGCACCAGATAGACAGCTGTTCAACCTCCTGTCTGTATGCAGACTCGTCATCGTTGCGGATGAGGCTGATGACCTGCAAGCTTCAGGAGGTTAACAGTGGGGTCCTTTGCAGTGCAGTCATTTGTGTACAGGGAGAAGAGCAGTGGAGAGAGAACACATCCCTGAGGAGCACCAGTGCTAATAGTGAGGGACCCGGATGTGAGTTTCCCCAGTCTCACTAGCTGCTGCCTATCTGTCAGAAAGATCCACCAACAGATTGGGTTGAGAGAAGATCAGGCATGATGGTATTGAAGGCTCAACTGAAGTCCACAAATAGGATCCTTGCATAAGTCCCAGGTCTGTCGAGGTGTTGCAGGATATAATGCAATCCCATATTGACAGCATCATCCACAGACCTGTTTGCTCGGTAAGCAAACTGAAGGGGGTCCAGCAGGGGTCCAGTCATGTCCTTCAGGTAGGCCAAAACTAGTCTCTCAAACAACTTCATGACCGCAGATGTGAGAGCGACAGGTCTGTAGTCATTAAGTCCTGTGATTTTGGGTTTTTTGGGGACCGGAATGACGCCCCTGACAAGGCTGCGGCCAGGGAGCCGATTTGGCCAGATAAGTAAAGGAAATTCGGCGAGAATTGTTGAACGTGTCAGCAATGCTGATGAAAGTCATTGCTGACTTGGAGGATCTTGCTGAAATACATTGAACGATCATGGAGACAATATTCACTGAGGTGTTTACAAGAGTGGGGGATGTCGAGAAACAGATTGATTATCTGAAGTCATCGAAGATGGAATTAGCTGCTAATCCGCTAGCAACCAAGGTGGATTTGGACCGCGTCTGGGAGAAGTTGGAAGACTTGGAGAATTGTAACTGGTGGAATAACGTCTGAATTGTTGGAATTCCTGAGGATGAAGAAGGTCGGAATATGGTGAAATTCCTCGACGGGCTCTATACGAGTCTGCTCGACATAACAGGCCATAAGCTGGAAATTGAGCGAGCTCACAGGGTTCTGGCTCGGCGATCCGCTGAGGGAGACAGGCCCTAATCAATTCTGGCCAAATTCCTGAGATAATTTGATAAAGATCACGTGTTACGTGAGGCAAGGGGTAAAGGAAGGCTTTCTTGGAAGAACCACAGCATTTTCTTGTTCCCAGACTTTGTGAATTCGAAAAGAGAGAAACGTGATCGATTCAAGGAATGCAAGAAACTCTTACATCAACTGAAGGTCGCATTTGCACTGATGTTCCAGGCCAAATTGAGCATAGATGCTAAGGATGGCTGTAAAGTATTTACATGTCCCCAGCAAGCGATGTCCTTCATAAAGTCTATGGACTGAGTAAGTTATTTTGTCATACTCACATTGCAGCCAAGTGGACTAACTCGCTGAACAGCCGCTTCTTTGTATTTATTCCACCTATTGGCTGGAGTTTGTTTTATAGATTATCTTCTGTTGTGTAATTCTGTCTTACAAAATGCATATAGAAAAATCATGGTTACTTGTGTAACCTCCGTTCCCTGATGGATTCCCAAGTGTTGTGTCGATGTAGTGACACTTGGGGTCACTCTTGGGAGCCTGAGACACCTCTGGTCTTTGATAAAAGGCCAATGAAAATTGGCAAGTGGTATTTGCATGCCACTCCCCCAGACATACGGGTATAAAAGGAGCTGGTATGCAACCACTCATTCAGGTTTTATGCTGAGGAGCCGATATAAGGTCCAGCCATTTCAGCGGGTAGTTCAGCATTGTGGCAGGAGGGACACAACGTCTCGTTCCCTCCATCAGGGAATGGAGGTTACACAAGTAAGCATGATGTTCCCTATCTGTCACTCATTCAACGTTGTGTCGATGTAGTGACACTTGGGGTCCCCATACGAAACGCCACAATTGGCTGAACTGTGTTACGTGAACTGGCGGTGTGTGGTGGGCAGACTACTGTGTGTCTCATAGCCAGCACACCAGGTTGACACGTAACCTCTCCCAACATAGTTATGAGTGTCAAACGGCCCTTTCTGGGGACAAGTCGACTACCCAAAAGATAGAGATAGGCTTAACCCAGTCGTGGCTTCTTTTCCCCTTCTTTTTTTCCCACTCCCTAAAAAAGAAGGGGGATTATCTGACTGGGCCACCAGGTCTAGTCGGGGGGTGTCCCTCCCAAGGGGAAGACACAGCGGAGACCACACCTCACCCAAAGAGAGGGGGGGGGGGGTATTTGAGTGGAAGGATATGTCATATGGTCTTTCCAACCATTTGGAGAGTCTTCAAGGTAGATCCTGCCCAATGGGGGAGGAGTTACTACAAACATGGAGACTGGGGCAGAGGGATCTGCCCAAGGAAGACGCAGTTTGCCAACAGGGAAACGAATTAGTGGAAGATATATAATCATATGGGGTTAGCCTTACAGGGAACCACCACATGCGGAGCACCTACCCAGAACAGAGCTCTTAGTTAGCGCGTGTACTGGGCCGGCAACGAATCTCTCTGAAAACTCGACTGCCACAGAGCTCGGAGGAAGTCAACCAGGGAACAAACTTTTGAACACTACTGGGAATTAATGGTGCACGTCTTCAGCTCAAAAGGAGGTGGAAGGCGCTATGTGCAAGCGATACACCCAGCCGGCTATCCCGGGCTTATCCGCTTGTGTTGAGTGCCACTACCTGGGACGAAACCGGTTCCACTTGGAGGTTGTAGAACCTTGCAAAGGTGTTGGGTGTTGCCCAGCATGCTGCTCTGCAAATGTCTGTTAGAGAGGCACCCCTGGCCAGGGCCCAGGGAGCCGCTACACCCCTGGTAGAATGGGCTCGTAGCCCTACTGGGGGCAGCATGTCCTGGCGACATATGCCATAGTTATGGCGTCAATGAGCCAGTGGGCGATCCTCTGCTTGGAGACAGCGCTTCCTTTCCGCTGTGCACCAAAGCAGAAAAAGAGCTGCTGAGATATTCTAAAGCTCTGCGTGCGATCCAAATAGATGTGTAAAGCGCGCAATGGACACAGTGCCGACAGGGCTGGGTTTGCCTCCTCCTGGGGCAGCGCTTGCAGGTTCACCACCTGGTCCCTAAAAGGGGTGGTGGGAACCTTGGGCACATAGCCCGGTCGGGGTCTCAGGATCACGTGAGAGTAACCTGGACCGAAATCCAGGCACGTTTCGCTGATACCTACCCTCTTGATGGAAGTGAGCGCAGTCAGGAGGGCAGTCTTCAAGGAGAGTGCCTTAAGCTCAGCTGACTGCAAAGGCTCAAAGGGGGCTCTGTAGACCCTAAAGAACTACAGAGAGGTCCGATGAGGGAACGAGGCACGGTCTGGAGGGATTCAGCCTCCTGGTGCCTCTTAGGAACCTGATGATCAGGTCGTGCTTCCCTAAGGACTTACCGTCTACTGCGTTGTGGTGTGCTTCTATGGCGGCAACGTACACCTTCAAGGTGGAAGGGGACAGCCTCCCTTCCAACCTCTCCTGCAGGAAGGAAAGCACTGATCCAACTGCGCATCTCTGGGGGTCTTTGCGTCGGGAAGAACACCACCTAGCGAACAGACGCCACTTAAAGGCATACAGGCACCTCATAGAGGGGGCCCAAGCCTGAGTGATCGTGTCTACCACCGCAGGACCACATAGGTCTTCCACGTCTCGTCCAGGGAGATTGGAGATTCCAGAGGTCTGGTCGCGGGTGCCAGAGGGTGCCCTGTCCCTGAGAAAGATCCTTCCTCAGGGGAATTCGCCGGGGGGGGGGGGCTTGTCACGAGGAGCGTGAGGTCCAAGAACCACGTCTGGGCAGGCCAGTAGGGTGCTACCAGGACAACCTGCTCCTCATCCTCCTTGACCTTGCACAGGGTCTGTGCAAGTAGGCTCACTGGGGAAAAAATGCATATTTGCGCATGCCAGGGGGCCAGCTGTGTGCCAGCGTGTTTATGCTGGGGGGGGCCTCGGTCAGGGCGTACCAGAGCGGGCAGTGGGGTGGATTCTTGGGAGGTGAACAGGTCCACCTGTGCCTGTTCAAATTGACTCCAAATCAACTGGACCACCTGAGGGTGGATTCTCCACTCTCCCCTGAGGATAACCTGTCGTGACAGCACGTCTGCTGTAGTGTTGAGGTTGGCCGGGATGTGAATGGCTCGCAGCGACTTGAAGTGCTGCTGACTCCAGAGGAGGAGATGGCGGGTGAGTTGTGACATACAATGAGAGTGCAGACCGCCTTGGCAGTTGACATATGCTACCGTTGCCGTGTTGTCTGTCTGAACTAACACGTGCTTGCCCTGGATCAACGGCCGATACCTCTGCAGGGCGAGCAGAATTGCCAACAACTCGACGCAGTTGATGTGCCAATGCAGTCGCGGGCCCGTCCACAAGCCGGCGGTTGCGTGCCCATTGGAAACAGCGCCCCAGCCCGTTTTGGAGGTGTCTGTCATGACCACGACGTACCTGGAGACCAGTTCTAGGGGAACACCTGCCCATAGAAATGAGAGGTCGGTCCAAGGGCTGAAAAGTCGGTGACAGACCGGCGTGATGACCACGCGATGTGTCCCGCGGCGCCATGCCCATCTTGGGACTCGAATCTGAAGCCAGTGCTGAAGTGGTCTCATATGCATCAACCTGAGAGGGGTGGCCACTGCTGAGGATGCCATATGCCCCAGGAGCCTCTGAAAAAGTTTCAGTAGAACCGTTGTTTTCTGTTTGAACACTTTCAAACAGACCAACACCGACTGGGCATGCTCGTTCGTGAGGCGCGCTGTCAAAGAGACCGAGTCCAACTCCAAACCGAGAAAAGAGATGCTCTGAACCAGGAGGAGCTTGCTCTTTTCCCGGTTGACCCGAAGCTGAGGTGTGAGAGCACCAAGTCCCTGTGTGCGCACAACATGTCCCGAGAGTGAGCTAAGATTAGCCAGTTGTCGAGATAGTTGAGAAAGCGAATATCCACCTCCCTTAGTGGGGCAAGGTCTGCCTCTGCAACCTTCATGAAGATGCAAGGAGAAAGGGACAGGCTGAAAGGGAGGACCTTGTACTGATATGCCTGACCCTCAAATGCAAACCGCAGGAAGGGTCTGTGTCGTGGAAGGATCGAGACGTGGAAGTACGCATCCTTCAGGTCTACTGCTGCAAAAAAACCAATCTTGATGCCGGACGCTCGCCAGAATGAATTTCCACGTCCACATCTTGAATGGGAGTCTGTGTAAAGCCCAGTTCAGTACTCACAGGTCCAAAATTGGCTGCAACCCACTGCCTTTTTTCGGTACGATGAAGTAGGGGCTGTAAAACCCCTTCTTCATCTCGGCTGGAGGGACAGGTTCTATCGCGCCCTTCCGTAGGAGGGTAGCGATCTCCACGCAAGGTAGCAGCATTTCCGTCCTTCACCAAGGTGAAGTGGACACCACTGAACCTGGGCGGACGCCCAGTGAACTGAATCACGTAGCCGAGTCGGACGGTCCGGCCAGCCATCGTGATGGATTGGAAAGCGCAAGCCACGCGTCCAAGTTCTGCGCAAGGGGGACCAATGGGACAACGTCGTTGGACGTACTGGCAGGTGGGGCCTCGCGGCGGGGTGGAGCTCGAGATGCCACAACATGTCGTGGCCGTGCTGAGTCTAAGGACACCGAAGCACTTACTTGGCTCCTTGTGACCACCCCCGGAACTGCCTGGGACAGGGGTGGAAGAGGCCTGTCCTCGTGACCCGTGGAGACTGTCACAGCTGGGCGCTCAGGGGCGGGAGACCACCGCTGGAGCGCCAAACCTGCCAAATAGAGTGGTGGACGGTGGTCGTGATGACGGCTGTGCACACCGAATACGTGACCCAGGGTACAAGGAAACCGCTCTTGCTGAACTCACTACTTGCCACTTGGGCGTACAGCGCAATTAAATGCAAAAGGTAACAGAAAGATGGAGAGGTCTGCTTACCAGCTCCAGAGCAGCGGGTTTCGTTGTCCCTGGGTCGCCCGTCTCATGGGCGCTTTGAAGCCTTTCACAGGTTCTGGGTGGCCGCGAGACAGGTGGTGTCTGCTTCCTGCGGTGGGCTCCGGGCCAAAGGGGTGGACTGCGGCAGAGCCAGTGCAGTCACCGCAAGGGGACGCCCTTGGCGGTGAGTAGACGGGGTGCGGGATCTGAGCCACGCCGGGGCAGGATATGCCGGATAGCCTACGTCTACTGCTTCACCATCGAGAACTGCTGGGCAAAGTCCTTGACGGTGTCGCTGAATAGACCAGCCTGGGAGATGGGGGCAGCAAGGAATCGTGTCCTGTTGGCCTCACCCATCTCGACCAGGTTGAGCCCAAGGTGGTGCTCCTGGGCCACTAATGTGGACATCGTCCGCCCGAGAGACCGCACCGTGACCTCCGTCACTTGGAGAGCGAGGTCGGTCGCCGAGCACAGTTCCTGCATCAATCCAGGGGCGGAACTACCCTCGTGCAGTTCATTTAGCGCCTTGGTGGACTTGCAGGAGAGCCAAGGCGTGCAGGGCAGAGGCGGCTTGTCCAGCGGCACCGTAGACCTTGGCCGTCAGAGACGACGTAAACCTACAGGCCTTGGACGGGGGCTTTGGGCACCCACGCCAGGTGGCGGCGCTCTGCCGGCATAGGTGCACCGCGAGCGCCTTTATCCACCGGGGGATTGCTAAATAGCCCTTGGCCGCCCCACCATCGAGGGTAGTGAGGGCAGGGAAGCTGAAAAGATCGGTGCCTCCCACAACCTTGTCAGCTCTTCATGCACTTCCGGGAAGAAAGGAACGGGGGCGGGGCGTGGCTTTGAGCTGCCTGGGAAAGCATGTCGTCATCTCCGCGTCAGCCTGTGACTGGGCAATCGTCCCCGAAGGGAGGAGCCCAGCTGAGGCTTCCGCGTCCGACTGGACGAGCCCGCTCTCCGATGCTGCGCTCGAGAGCTCATCACTTTCGTGGACTCCGAATAAGAGGTCGAACTCGCCTTGAGACGAGCCGGCGGACTCATCCGGAAGCCCGATCGGGGCAGACTAGCGTGCTGGGGAATGGGAGGTCCGCAGGGGGATACCCGGCGGAGGCGGTCCCATTGGGGTCCCCAGATCGCCCCCAGTGCTAGCCGCGCTAGCCTTATACCCGTGGGTAAAAGGACCGAGGCGGGGAGCCTCTGGGGTGGCTTGCTTTCTTACGAAGGCAAGCCGCGACCGCATCGTTGCCATGGACATGTCCTCGCAATGAGAACATGACCATCCACGAACGCTCTCTCCATGTGAGCAGTGCCCAGACACGAAAGACAGCGATCGTGACCGTCAGAAGGCGAGAGATGACGAGCGCAACCAGGAATAACACACAATCGGAAAGGCATCTTTAAAAAGACGCGTCTTTAAAAAGACATTCCATGTGTGCCGCTCTTTTAGAGAAATATACTCTTATTTCTTCCGAAGCGCCCAGGGGCATTCTCTGAATTGCAGTGCAGAGGGGGGAGAAGCCACTGAAATGCGCCGTCAGATCCAGTAGAGGTGAATGAACAGCCAGTGAGCGTGACCATTCGGCTCCGAAGAGAAAATCTGAATGAGTGTTTGTATACCAGCTCCTTTTATACTCGTATATCCGGGGGAGTGGCATGCAAATACCACTCGCCAACTTTCAAAGACCAGAGGTGTCTCGGGCTCCCAAGAGTGACCCCTAGTGTCACTACATTGACACAATGTCGAGTGAGTGACAGATAGGGAACACCGGACTTGAGCAGTCCGATGGCAAAGTTGTCGCGGGGGCTCTTGTAGGTGTACATGGACTGTTTGAGTTTTCTTTTTTCTGTTTGTTTGGTTCGGGGAGAAGTTTGGGGTTTGACTGTTGCACTAATGTTGGAATGTGAAAAATGTAAAAAAAAAATTTTTTGAACACAATCTATTTTTTCTAATATGTCAAAATGTCACGTTAGTATGAGTGGATTGTCTCTCTCTACATGGAATGTGAATGGGTTGGAGCACCCCATAAAAAGAAGGAAAGTTATTTCTCTTCTTAAACGTAAGAAATACGATATAGTGTTTCTTCAAGAAATGCATCTTTCCCCACAGGAAGCTGAAAAATTTGGGAAGATATGGGGTGTACATGTTTTCTTTAGTGCTGGCTCAAGTAAGAGCAGGGGAGTCATTACACTGATAAGTAAGCATCTACAATTCAAATGTCTCAAACAGATTATAGATAAATTAGGTCATTATTGTTTAACAGAAATTCAGGGGCAAAGTTTGATTTTGGCTAATATTTACACACCTAACGCTGATGATCAGGGCGTTTTTATAGATCTTGAAGGGATGTTGCAAGCCGCTGGCACCCCTCATGATATAATACTGGGAGGAGACTTTAATCTGTTGATGGACTCAGTCCTTGATCATAGTGAAGCAAAAGTGTGTAAGCCCCCTACAGCAACACTGATGCTTCACAGGATGTGTAAAAATCTTGGTCTTACAGATATTTGGAGACTTTTGAACCCATCTGGTAGGGACTATACATTTTTTTTAACAGTCCATAAGATTTATTCTAGAATAGATTTTTTTTATATCTAAGTCCCTCATTTCATCTGTTGTTGATTGCTGAATTGGAAACATCTTATTCTCAGATCATGCCCTGGTGAGTTTAGAGGTGTTGCCACATATGGAGAAAAAGAAATCATATAGTTGGCGCTTTAATGTATCCCTTTTGCAAAGACCTGAATTTCAACAAATGTTAAAGCTGAAATCAATGTTTAAATGGAGACCAACTGGTCCTCAGTATCCTCTGTGGGCGTGGCTTAGGAGGCACTTAAGGCGGTTTTTAGGGGTCAGATCATACATTATGCCTCATTCATCAAATAATCCAAAGCACAAGAACTCGTGGAGTTGGAAGAGAATATTAAAAAGGCAGACCTGAAGCACCGAATGTCGTCTGATGGCCTCAGAGAATTGACCCGATTGAAATACAGATATAATACTATTTTGTCACGGAAGGTGGAGTTTTGGCTATTCAGGGCAAGACAGTCATACTTTGAGTCGTGGGACAAAGCGGGGAAGCTTTTGGCTAGATATATAAAGCAGAGAGGGTCTTTTTCTACCATTAGAAAGTGAAATCTGTTGGTGGTGAAATATTTACCTCGGCCATTGATATTAATAATGCTTTTAAAGAATTTTATCTTGATTTCTATAGTTCCATGTCTTTGTCTACTGATGAAGGTATTAGAAACTTTGTGGAAACATTAGAACTCCCTAAACTGATGACTGAGCAAAAAAATTTCTCTTGATTCTGAGATAACCTTGGAGGAGCTTGGCGAGGTAATTAAGGCCTTGCCTACAGGCAAGGCTCCAGGGCCAGACGCTTTGCCGCTGAATTTTTTAGATCTTATGCTACAGAACTGGATCCACTTTTGTTAGAATTTTATATGGAATCATTAAAGAATGGAAAGTTTCCGCCAACCATGACACAAGCCTGGATAAGTCTGATTCTTAAAAAGGACAAAGATCCAAGTGAGTGTAAGAGTTACCTTCCAATTTCCCTGGTCCAGCTAGACGTAAAAATATTGTCAACCTTTTTGGCTAACTGATTAAGTTATGACATCTCTTATACATATAGATCAGGTGGGGTTTATTCGGGGCCGCAGCTCTTCTGATAACATTAGGCGTTTCATCAATATCATGTGGTCAGTGGCGAATGATCAGACTCCTGTCGCTGCCATCTCACTTGACGCTGAAAAGGCGTTTGATATGGTAGAATGGGATTGTCTTTTTAAGATTTTGGAAATATATGGGTTCGGGAATACTTTTATTGGATGGATTATGTTATTTTATAGACACCCGGTAGCAGCGGTACAAACAAACGGATTAATTTCAGATTATTTTACTCTGGATAGGGGCACCTGGCAGGGTTGCCCTCTTTCCCCATTATTGTTCTGTCTTACCCTACCATTAGCAGCCGTGATAAGAAAGGAAGATGATTTTTCAGGGGTGGTGGCGGAAGGTATGGCGCATAAACTTTTGCTTCATGCAGATGATATTTTATTATTCGTCTCCAACCCTACTAGATCTCTGCCTTGCCTCCACAGAATTATTAATTCCTTTTCTAAGTTCTCAGGATACAAAGTTAATTGGTCTAAATCCGAAGCTTTAGCTCTGACAGCATACTGCCCGGTAATGGCTTTTCAGCCATGCGCCTTTCAGTGGCCCAAACAGGGCATTAAGTATTTGGGTATTTTATTCCCAGCAAATTTGTGTGATTTAGTTAAGAGTTAATTTTGCCCCTTTAATAAAAAGTTTTTTGAGTGATGTGGGCAGGTGGGCTTCATTACATTTATCTATGATTGGGAAGGATATTGTTATTAAAATGAATTGTATTCCAAAATTCAACTACTTGCTACAGTCTCTACATATGGATGTGCCCCTCTCTTATTTCAAGCAATTTGATAGCATAGCGAAGTCCTTCATTTGGAATGGTAAACGTCCCAGATTACATTTCAGTAAACTGCATAGGCTGATTGACAAAGATTTTGTTTTATTATTATACATTCGGTCTCAGACATTTGGCTCATTGGTCGCTTCCACCTGAGAGAGCCCCTCCCTGGTTTTGTATTGAACAGGAAGTTCTTGCCCTTATTTCGTCATTGCAAAACCTTTCTATCAAACTAACTGGGGAAGTCAAGTTACACCCCGTTATCTCTTATTTGCACTCAGTATGGACAAAAGTGTCCAGAGTGTTTAATTCGGACATTTATTTAATGTTGCCTTGAGCACATGGCTGAACCCAAAATTATGTATTAATAAGTCCCCTTGAGAGTGTTGAGATCCTTTGAAAATTTGGTTCAGCATTTTGGGATTCCCAGATCTCAGTTTTTTAGGTATTTACAGCTGTGCCACCTGCTCTGTAGTATGTTTGGGAGTAGCATACACCCCCCTAAAGCGGCAGACACTCTGGGAGTGGTGATTACTGCTTTTGGAAAAAGTCATGAGACATCAGTGTATTACTCCCTGCTAATTCAGAGTCTGGGAGATGGAGCTTTAACTTCTATCGAAAGATTATGGGAGAAAGATTTAAACTTGGTATTGAAGGAGGGAGTGTGGGCTAGGATTTTAAAAAATGTCAAGTCTGCATCTAGAGATGCAAGGGTGCGCCTTATGCAATTCAAGATTTTACATTGATTCTATTGGACCCCCTTTAGATTGTATAGGCTTGGTCTTAAAGACACACCCACCTGCTGGTGATGTCAATCAGAAGATGGAGGCACAACCCATGTCTTTTGGTGGTGTGTTAAGATCCAAGAATTTTGTTTGAAGGTTTGAGTTTTATGTGTGATGTATTGGGCACTCAAATTTAATTTTGCCCCAGACTCTGTATTTTAGGCAATGGGGTGGTCATCAATATAGAGAATAAGCACATAAAAAATTGGGTCCTAACCAGCGTCATGATCGCCAGACAAATAGTTTTAAGGGGATGGAAGTCGGCTGGAGCGCCACCATTTCAGGAGTGGTGCTCCAAGATGGGGAGGGTGGTGGCTTTTGAAGAAGGGTCATCTAGAAGACTGGGGAATTTGGACTTGTTTGTGGGGAAATGGGGCAAATATCTGGGTTTTGTGGAGGGCTCTCGGGGAGGGGCAGTGGAGAGAGAGGTGTAGTGGTTAATGTGTGTAATTATGATTATATATTATATATATATATATATATATATATATATATATATATATATATATATATATAATTTTTTGTGTGTGTGTGTCTATAATCATGTGTGACCACTGGGGTGTTGTTGGGGGTTGGGGTGGGTTTGGGGATTGGAGAGTAGCATGAAACTCCATGTGCTGGGAGTCTCGCACAGCGAGCCACATGATAAGATGTGCAGATTGACAGTCTCAGAAGCAGAGGCAACTGAAACTTTTCTTCCACCTCCCGGACTGAGGTGAGTAAAAGTGCCAGCACGAGGACCTACTAAGTAGTGGGAATTGGGCATTCCAAACTGGGAGAAAAGGGGATTTTTTTTTAATCCTTTAAAATTTGTATGTCTCCAGACCTACAAAGAGACTTTAGTAGAGGTTTTATGTGTTATAAGAAAAAAGCAAATCTATAACTTTCCTACATTTTGTGAGCTGCTGAGCATGACTTTTATCAAAAGACAACAATAATAGTCTTATAATAATTATGAGTTTCAATAACGTCCATACGTTTTCATGTAGAAAAAAGCGTGTCTACATATCTATTCACTTCAGTAAAATACGTTCTAAGAAGTGTTCTAAGAGCACAGCAGATCTATCTTTTCTCCTACAGTTTGTTGCCTGCACACCAACATAGAGGTAAAAAAACAGGAACTGATATTAGGAACAGCTTTACATATTTAACACAGATCTAGTAATCTGCTTAAATTGGCAAAAACAACTGATCAAACTATTACCTCACAAACATAATGTAAAAAGTAGTGATGTGCTCGATGCCGAATACCTCATTCGGAAAGGCACGGATAATGACTTCAAAACGAATAACGGATTCATTTGAATAATATAAAAAATATTCATATGACTGATTATCCAAGAAGCACAAAGTTAAAGCGACATTTTAAATAAACATACAAAATTACAAAGAATTTATGAATCTGTGCTGCCAATCAGGGGCGGACTGGCCATAGGGAGAACTGGGACTTTTCCGCAAAATGGGGCAGAACGGGCGGGGATAAGCTGAAACAGGCCGCTGCGTTATGCCAAACGGGCCGCGACTGGCTGAAGAGGGCCGCAAAATGGCACCACGTTATGCCGAAGGGGGCCATGATATGCAGAAAAGGTCAGCGACACCTCCCCCACTCAACAACATTTGGGCCAGCGACAAACTGCCACCCCCCCACCCCAACAACTTTGGGTCAGTTTTTGTGTAAAATCCAGGGCCGAATTTCTCTTCCCAGTCCGCATCTGCAGCCAATATTTCTAAATTGTAAACCTTGTGAATGAAAATGTGCATGTTGTGATATCAAATCGGATGGGCACGGTCTCGACTCCATTTGCGGTCTCTGTTAATTGTGCGTGTCTGGAGCTTATCACCTGGTGCTCTCACACCTCAGCCGACAAGGGCTTCGGGTCAACTGGGAAAAGAGCAAGCTCCTCCCGGTTCAGAGCATAAACCATTTTAATTATGAAAGCACAACTGCGGTGCTTCTGCCTTTGGCTCAAAACATCCCTAAGCAGCACAAATGTGCTGTGCACGTGCCACAACTGCAGTGTATTTTGGGTCATGCAACAAACTCCCACGACACCACAAAGCAACGCAAATGTGCTGTACAGGTGCCGCAACTGCGGTGTCCTTCAGACCATGCGACAAACTCCCACCACACCGTAAAGCAATGCAAATGTGTTGTCCAGGTGCCGCAACAGCGGAACATTTCAGACTGTGCCACTAAATCTCCCACAACACCGCAATCATGTTTCCTGTTTCCTCTTATGTTTCCTCTTATTAAAAGTCTAGGGGCATAGCTCATAAATATATACCCAAAAAAAATCCGCAATGCAGGCTCTCCCATTCTAATCACAGAGTGGGCTCTCTCATTCGAATGCAGTGTGGGATTTCACGTCATTCATTCCTTGGGCTCTCCCATTCGAATGCAGTGTGAGATTTCACGTCATTCATTCCTTGGGCTCTCCTGTCCAAAATGCAGTATGATCTCTCCTGTTCGAGTGCAGTGGTGGTGCAGTAATCTTAAGAGCCTTTTAGCTTTTCCGATTAACCTTGGCATTGGCATTTCCTTTGCGCATGGTCGAAATGAGCCCGACACACAATAAGGTGTGCCTAAACGTGATAAACCATATGTGCCCTATTTGATACTGCAGCCACAGTGCCCCACCAGATAATGTGCAGCAGCACCCGCCCACAATCAATACTGCCGCAGCATTGCCTGCATACTCTCGACTATGCCACAGCATCACCCCTTTCGCATTTTGATACTGCAGAGCCCTGCCAAACGTAATAAAGTTGTATTCTTAACTAACTTTTCGCTTCTCTCAAAGCTGCATATAAACGTAATTGAAACATTTTCCATAACTAAACTTTTGCTTCCCTTACAGATGTATATAAAGGTAATAAATTTACATATTCCTAACTAACCATTTGCTCCCCCTACAGGTAAGTACAAACTAACCTTTGCTTCCCTTACAGGTGTTGATAAATCTAATGAAGTCTTTGTGCCCTGCTCGATACAGCATCAACAGTGCCCTGCCATGACAAACATAATAAAGTTGTATCCTTAACTAAATTTTTGCTTCCCTCAAAGCTGCATATAAACATAATTGACACGTTTTCCATAACTAACCTTTTGCTTCTCTTACAGACATGTATAAAAGGTAATAAATTTACGTATTCCTAACTAACCATTTGCTCCCCTACAGGTAAGTACAAACTAACCTTTGCTTCCTTTACAGGTGTTAATAAATCTAATGAAGTATTTTGTGCCCTACTCAATACAACAGCAACAGTGCCCCACTCATACCAAATGTGTGTACACAGTTGTTAATATTTTCTCCACAGGTGCTTTCAATGTCTAAGTTCAATACTTTCATAGAAGTGCATTTACAGCAATGGAAACACAGCAGCGCTCCCACACGAGCTCCTTCACTATGCCCCCAAATACTCAATCCACTGCCGCAGCAGTGGTTTAAACTGCATCTCTTTCTGACCTTGTTAGAGCCAGTTGTCCTTTGTCTTTGAAGACTGTAGTGTACAGTTTTGTATGAAATCTTCAGTTTTTGGGCAGTTTCAAGCATTGTATAGCCTTCATTCCTCAAAACAGTGATTGACTGACGAGTTTCTAGAGAAAGTTGTTTCTTTTTTTGCCATTTTTGACCTAATATTGACCTTAACCCTCAGGGGTCGACGGCCATGCTGGCACGTCCTGCTGGATTTTTTCCTTGTAACAGCGGAAACAACTTAAAATACTCTGTCATTTTGGGGCATACAGATAAGTGTAAGACATCATTAGAAAATATAAAGGGTCTACTTTTATTTGTGTACACTCACAATAACAACAAAACTCAGTGCTTTTGTAAAATAAAGAAAATAAACATGGTGCGCTTTCAGCCGTCTCTGTCTCTGCGAGCATCTTTCTGAAACACGTCACAAAAATGAACTAAAACTACGCGAATACTTATCAGACAAACATGAAACATATGTCTAAAGAAAGATTAAAATGTCTACTTTTAAATAAAACAATTCAAATTTAAAACAAATATTCTCCCGCAATGTAATCTGTATGAAACAAAGCGATGTACAGTTTCTCCTGGCTCAGCTAATTATCGCTAATGTGATCCCACCCACCAGCAGAGCGCGCTATTCATACGGTAATGTGCTGAGGCGATCAATGCAAATGGTAAACGCCCCCGAGGCAAGTTTTATATATATATATATATATATATATATATATATATATATATATATATATATATATATATATTAAAATGCAATTTATTCCTGTGATGTAAAGCTGAATTTTCAGCATCATTACTCCAGTCTTCTGTGTTACATGATCCTTCAGAAATCATTCTAATATGCTGATTTGTTCAAGAAACATTTATTATTATTATCAATGTTGTAAACAGTTGTATAAAAAAAATTTCAGGATCCTTTGATGAATAGAAAGTTCAGAATAACAGCATTTATCTGAAATAGAAAGCTTTTGTAACATTATACACTACCATTCAAAAGTTTGGGGTCAGTAAGTATATTTGTATTTTATTTTTTTGTAAAGAAATTAATACTTTTATTCAGCAAGGATGCATTATATTGATCAAAAGTGACAGTAAAGACATTTATAATGTTACAAAAGCTTTCTATTTCAGATAAATGCTGTTATTTTGAACTTTCTATTCATCAAAGAATCCTGAATTTTTTTGAATCAGATATTACATTTTATTCTGTTCCCAGGGGAGGTGTCTTTGTCTCCTCATGTGTGAATCACATCAATATTCATGATCATTCACGCCTCCTCGCATATGGCCTTTCTAACACTAAAAGTGTCTTACAAAAGTTAAATGACTATATTGTTTTGTATGATCAGGATGGTTTTCATATCATTTTGTAGCAAACACTCTAGGCTACAAGATCCAGTTCTCAAACGTCTTGTGAACAAATGTTTAGTATGTGTTATATGGCCTTATTTCAGTGACTTAACCTTTTTGTTTTTTCAAAAACCACACATAAACATGATTTTCTCAAAAATACAAACATGTACATACATTTTGCTCACATATTATTGTAGCCCAGTTTGTGTTGAATACAGTGTTATCAGACATTAGCCATTAGTATGTTTTTAAGCAACTGAAAAAAGCACAAATGTCAAGGCATGTCAAAACTACTCCAGGGCCCAAAACACCCTCAGACCCCAGAAGGTTAAAGGAATAGTTCACCCAAAAATGAAAATTTGGCCTCACCCTAAGGCCATTCAAGCTGTACAGTCTCTGAGTTTCTTTCTTCATCAAAACAGAATTTAATATTTTTAGGATTTCATTTCAGGCCTCCTCCTTCAAACAATGTAAATTAATGTACTCCATTTTTTGACGGTCCAAAATGCATATTTAGGGTGCATCAAAATAATCCACACGACTCCAGTCGACAAATTAAGTTCTTCTGAACCCAAACGATTGATTATTTTTAGAAACAAAATAATACTTATATACTTTTTAACTACAAATGTTCGCTTATTTGTATGAGTGTATTGTTCAAAATGGTCGTTTGGTGTGTGTATCCTGGATGCTTCAACCTTCAGAAACCCCAAAGAAAACGGACGCCAGGAAAAATATTAACTTTTCATCAATTGCCTATACATGATCATGAGCGACTGAAGCTCTGGCTTATCACGCTGAACCTGGATATCAGTACACCCCTACATTCTCTCAAATATTGGAGGGTGTGCAGTGAACATTTTACCCCTGAGGATTTCAGACCATCTAAAGTAGCAAAGGGTCGATATCTGAATTCATTAGCTGTGCCCGTGCTGTTTTTCCAGCGAACTCAGGTATGCATGAAAACAGTCACGCCTCCCTCGGGCTCTGCAAATCCCTCAGCGCTCCGTTCCTCATCACTCGATTTCTAATTCCCTGCACTTGCACTCAATTTACTCGCTCATCACTGCCTGCATAAATAAGTTTGTGAAGCTTCTCTTCTGTGTGATATCACCTGTACCATTGATCTCACTGTGTAAATCCTGTGAATCTCAGTAAATGTTCTCGCACTTGGTTTCACTAACTACAACTTTTGTGGCTTGAATTCCTGACAGTCATTTAGCCTATATATTTCTGCTAAAGAAAAAGCACAAGTAGATAACGCAACGGCATTGCTCCGAAATAAAGGATGGTTATTTACTGCAGTAATGTTTTTTGTATTTTTATTATTATTATTATTTGGAAATTATTTTTTATTTTATATTGTTTTGAAATTGTTTTGGACTGTTTTGGTTTGTGAATGGTGCTTGGTCTTTAGTCTGTGCAAGTTTCTCGCGTCCTGCCTCCTCCTCCACGTGTGACCTTACCAACAAGCTTACGTCATCCCTCTCATGAGCGCGCATCACAGAGACATACAGAAGCAACAATTTGTAGTTAAAAAGTATATAAGTATTGTTTTGTTTCTAAAAATAATCAATCATTTGGGTTCAGAAGAACTTTATTTGTCAACTGGAGTCGTGTGAATTATTTTGATGCATCCAAAATTGCGTTTTGTACCATCAAAAAATGGAGTACATTCACTTGCACTGTTGGAATGAAATCCTAAAAATCTTTAATTCTGTTTTGATGAAGACAGAAACTCTTCATCGTGAGATGGCCTGAGGGTGAGTAAATTATCAGCAAATTTTCATTTTTGGGTGAACTATTCCTTTAAGACATACCAGTCTATTGCATACTGTGGCAACTCAAAAACAAACACATAGACATTGTTAAGCTTCATTTAACGAACCAGTTAGCTTTCAACTGTGTTTGATATAATGGCAAGTGATTTTTTAGTACCAAATTAGCAATTTAGCATGATTACTCAAGGATAAGGTGTTGGAGTGATGGCTGCTGGAAATGGGTAAAAAATGACTTATTTCAAATAGTGAAGATGCTGTTTTTTTACATCAGTAATGCCCTGACTATAATTTGTGATCAGATGAATGCCACTTTGGTGAATTAAAGTACCAATGTCCTTCTGAAACAGCAAAATCTGTACATTATTCCAAACTTTTGGCCGCCAGTATGTATATACTTATATATTGAAGTCAGAAGTTTACATACACTTAGGTTGAAATCATTAAAACTCATTTTTTAACCACTCCACAGATTTAATATTAGAAAACTATAGTTTTGTCATGTAGGACATCTACTTTGTGCATGACATGAGTAATTTTTCAAACAACTGCTTACAGACAGATTGTTTCACTTTTAATTGACTATATCACAATTCTAGTGGGTTAGAAGTTTACATTCTCTAAGTTAACTGTGCCTTTTATGCAGCTTGGAAAATTTCAGAAAATTATGTCAAGCCTTTAGACAATTAGCCAATTAGCTTCTGATAGGAGGTGTACTGAATTGGAGGTGTACCTGTGGATGTATTTTAAGGCCTACCTTCAAACTCAGTGCCTCCTTGCTTGACATCATGGGAAAATCAAAAGAAATCAGCCAAGACCTCAGAAAAAAAATGATGGACCTCCACAAGTCTGGTTCATCCTTGGGAGCAATGTCCATACACCTGAAGGTACCACGTTCATCTGTACAAACAATAGTATACAAGTATAAACACCATGGGACCATGCAGCCATCATACTGCTCAGGAAGGAGATGCATTCTGTCTCCAATTGATGAACATAGTTTGGTGCGAAAAGTGCAAATCTATACCAGAACAACAGCAAAATCTTGTGAAGATGCTGGAGGAAACAGGTAGACAAGTTTCTATATCCACAGTAAAATGATACATTGACATAACCTGAAAGGCTGCTCAGCCAGGAAGAAGCCACTGCTCCAAAACTACCATAAAAATTCCAGACTACAGTTTGCAAGTTCACATGGGGACAAAGATCTTACTTTTTGGAGAAATGTCCTCTGGTCTAATGAAACAAAAATTGAACTGTTTGACCATAATGACCATTGTTATGTTTGGAGGAAAAAGGGTGAGGCTTGCAAGCCGAAGAACACCATCCCAACCGTGAAGCATGGGGGTGGCAGCATCATGTGGTGGGGGTGCTTTGCTGCAGGAGGGACTGGTGCACTTCACAAAATAGATGGCATCATAAGGAAGGAAAATGATGCAGATATATTGAAGCAACATCTCAAAACATCAGCCAGGAAGTTAAAGCTTGGTCGCAAATGGGTCTTCCAAATGGACAATGATCCTAAGCATACCTCCAAAGTTGTGGCAAAATAGCTTAAGGACAACAAAGTCAAGGTATTGGAGTAGCCATCACAAAGCCCTGACCTCAATCCGATAGGAAATTTGTGGGCAGAACTTAAAAAGCGTGTGCGAGCAAGGAGGCCTACAAACCTGACTCAGTTACACCAGTTCTGTCTGGAGGAATGGACCACAATTCCAGCAACTTATTGTGAGAAGTTTGTGGAAGGATACCCAAAACATTTGACCCAAGTTAAACAATTTAAAGGCAATGCTAACAAATACTAACAAAGTGTATGCAAACTTCTGACCCACTGGGAATGTGATGAAAGAAATAAAAGCTGAAATCATTCTCTCTACTATTATTCTGACATTTCACATTCTTAAAATATAGTAGTGATCCTAACTGAACATAGACAGGGAATGTTTTCTACGATTAAATGTCAGGAATTGTGAAAAACTGAGTTTAAATGTATTTGGCTAAGGTGTATGTAAACTTCTGACTTCAACTGTGTATGTGTGTAAAATATATATATATATATATATATACACAGTACTGTGCAAAAGTTTTAGGCACTTGTGAAAAATGTTGCATAGTGAGGATGTCTTCAAAAATAATGACATAAATAGTTTTCATTTATCACTTAATGTCATACAAAGTCCAGTAAACATAAAAAAAGCTAAATCAATATTCGGTGTGACCACCTTTACCTGTGTACAGCTGGACACCGTTTTTCTTGGTTCTTGGAGAATTCACCACAGTTCTTCTATCTATTTAGGCTGTCTCAATTGCTTCTGTCTCTTTATGTAATCTCAGACTGACATGAGGGGGGTTTTGTGGGGGCCATGACATCTGTTGCAGGGCTCCCTGTTCTTCTATTCACATCTTTTCTATTTGCAAAAGTAATGTTTGGGAGTCTAGCATTTATATTTTCTACTGACACACTAAAGCTGAAGATATAAATAACCATCTTAAAACAAATGCTTTTGTGAAACATCTTATGTGCCTAAGACTTTTGCACAGTACTGTATATATACGTATGTTCAAATACATATGTTATATACAGATAGTGCAAGTGAATGTAATGGCAGAAGAGGTAGGATATGTTGGATAAATATAAATAGACTAAACTGTGTATTACACATAATTATTGCTCAGTGGGTCAGTTTTAACAGTTCATGAGATGGATAGCCTGAGGGAAAAAACTGTTCTTGTGCCTGACGGTTCTGTTACTCAGTGCTCTGTAGCGCCGGCCAGAAGGCAACAGTTCAAAAAGTAGTGGGCTGGGTGAGTGGGGTCCAGAGTGATTTTTCCAGTCCTACTCACTCTGGAAGTTTACCGTTCTTGAAGGGACGCAGGGGGCAACCAATAATCTGCACAGCAGTCCAAACTGGCCTTTGTAGTCTTCTGATATCCGATTTCATAGCTGAACCAGACCAGAAAGTTATATGAAGTGCAGAGGACAGACTCAATAGCTATGTTTACATGCACGGATTTTCGTCAATCCAAATAAATTCAATCCGATTGCAGATTCCAAATGTACTGTTTATATATCCCCTAAACTTTACAATCTGATGCAAATATTTGTTTACATGTGGATTACATGTATTCCGAACCAAACTTCTGCACATGTGAAGAGCGTCAGTCGTTGCGTTCTGAAGAAGTGGAGAAAGGCGGAGAAAGTGAGAATGGCGCCAAAGTCCGTAATTGGCATTTTTGCTTTCTTGAGATATCTAAAAAAATATGCCAGAAAAGCTTTCTCCTTATGTTACTCACTCTACTCAGCAAACAAAGAATTAGAAGCAGCATCTAATACTCTGTCTGACTTAACCAGTTATTTGCCTCATGCCCATTCCTTCAACATAACCGCAGACATATCTGGATGTGAGTACGAAGGAAAGACAGATGGGTGAAAGTTGTCCTTAAAGGAGTTTACAGATGTGAAATGGAAACAAATAATAGGGACTTTAAGCAACAGATGCGGACAGGATGCTACGCAAAAAAATCACAGCAATAATGACGGCGGAACGGAGCATTCAATAAACCAAGAAAAAAAAAGGTAGGCTATTTAAAACAGCAAGAGAAGGGATGCTTGCAGTGTTAAATAACCGTCAGAAGAGTTTTACTATTGTACGATATAAATAGCCTACGTCTAAAACCTAGATATTATTATTAATAGGCTACTGATATTTTTGAGTTTTTTTTTTTCAAAGCCTATAACCAATCGCGTGTGTAATTTAACATAAGTTTTGAGGAGGATGTTTAGGCTATTTACTGTGTTTACATTGCATCATCTCTTGTAAAACATATTCTAACATTTACTTTCCTAATTTGTCACATATGATGGACTGTCACTATGGCAAAGAAGAGATGCTTTAGAAATTATGGAAGTGAGTGAAGTCGCATACACGCAATTGAACACAGAACGGCGTAACCGCAACTGATGCTATATCCCTATGCTGATCCCTATAAAGTCCCCATAAAGCAAATGCTTTATGTGATGTCATGAAAAAAGATATGTGCCCAGCAGAATATTCAGTGCAAGCCCGCATACCCTTAATAATGTGTTTTGTCATTGCTTTGTATAAATTAGTTTCCAGCAAAGAGTATCATATATAAACATATATGCGCACCACATCTCTGCGCATGAGCGCAAGGTATTTTAGAATACAATTGAGAAAGTAGTTGGATTCAAACGTTTACATGGCTAATATTTTTATTTTATTCTGATTATTTTAGGTCAACACCACCCCCTAAAATTCAATCAGCTCAATCGGATCATTTTTGTGTTTACTTGAAGGCTTTTCAATCTGATTGAGCTATCAGTCGTATTCTAAACTGATAATTTGGTTGCATGTAAATGTGGCCAGTGACTGCTGAGTAGAACTGTATCAGCAGCGCCTTCCTGGCGAAGGAAGTACAACCTCTGCTGGGCCTTTTTTCACAATGGAGTCAATGTGGGTCTCCCACTTCAGGTCCTGTAAAATGGTAGAGCCCAGGAACCTGAATGACTCCACTTCAGCCACAGTGATGTTCAGAATGGTGAACGGGATTAATGTTGGGGTGTTCCTCCTTAAGTCCACTTTCATCTCCACTGTTTTGAGTGTTATTAAAAATATATTTTATAATATAATATTATTATTATTATTATTATTATTATATTATTTAACTAAATAATGATGTCCTTTCATAAAATTGCTGGTAGACTTACGGGACTTTCACCTGTTTGTAGGCTATACTGATTTTATTTTCATTTCTATTAATGTTTAAATTTGTATTTATTATTCACTGCAAAATGTGTGCTTGACATTACACATTTTGCTTGACACCTCCTGCCTCCAGATAAATTTTGTTATACATGCACAGACAAATGAACGGAAACACCCTGCACAGGTGACCAGTCCATCACAGGGCATTATTATTATTATTATTAGGCTATTATTTTGAAAAGGCATTTACAAGGCATATTTTATTAATAGAAACAATAAGAGTAACATTTAAAAATGGGCATTTCATTAGTTTTGACACACTTCTGGTTTAAGCCCCGCCCACACCCAGTTCTATCCAAATACAGAGACAGATACAGATAACTTTGTCATATGAACAGATACAGATACAAATACAGATAATGGATTCGCTGCACACTCCTAGTAAAAAGCATAACTTAATGAAGACTAAGGCACTGATATAAATAAATACAAATAAAGGCCAGGAACACACTTACTAAGAAAATCCGAGTGGCTAAAATAAGCTACTCTAAAAAGCTGAAAAACCAGTTTTCAGCCAACGATCCTGCATCTGTGTGGAAAGGCCTAAAAAGCATCACGAAGTACAAGACACCTCCCCATTGCTCTGTAGAGAGTCAACTAATGGCTGATGAACTGAATGTGTTTTTTACTGGTTTGAAAAGCCCAGTCTCACACCCCTCCCCCACTCTGATCTTCACTTCACACACACACTAACACCTCCTGGAACCCCCCTCCTCCCCCCTCCTGCTACTCAATCTGCACTTATGATCTGTGAGGAGGATGTGTGCCGGGTCTTTCGGAAACAAAAAACTAGGAAAGCTTCAGGCCCAGACGGTGTTTCACCTGCCTGTCTGCGCTGACCAACTGGTCCCCATCCTCACACAGATCTTCAATAGATCACTGGAGCAGTGTGAAGTTCCCTGCTGCTTCAAATGCTCCACAATCATTCCGGTACCCAAAAAAACCAAAATCACAGGACTTAATGACTACAGACTTGTCGCTCTCACGTCTGTGGTCATGAACTCATTTGAGATACTGGTTTTGGCCTACCTGAAGGACATCATTGGACCCCTGCTGGACCTCCTTCAGATCTTCTCTCAACCAAACTGACCCAGCTCTCTGTGGCCACACCAATCTGTCAATGGATCACTAGCTTTCTGACAAATAGGCAGCACCTAATGAGACTGGGGAAACTCACATTCCGGGACCCTCACTATTAGCACTGGTGCTCCTCAGGGATGCGTTCTCTCTCCACTGCTCTTCTCCCTGTACACGTATGACTGCACTGCTAAAGACCCCACTGTCAAGCTCCTGAAGTTTACAGATGAAACCCCGGTCATAGGCCTCATCCATGATGGTGACGAGTCTGCATTTAGATGGGAGGTTGATCAGCTGGCTGTCTGGTGCAGTCACAACAACCTTGAGCTGAACACGCTCAAAACAGTGGAGATGATAGTGGAGTTCAGGAGAAATCCCCCCGCTCCTATGCCAATGCCGATAAAAAACATGGATAAATGAGCATTGTTGAAAGCAGCTTTGTAGAAATGAATGGAGCTGCAATGATTAGACTCTCTGACTGACAGCCTATTATGTAAGGGTTGTTTCGGCTCATGAAACTCACCTGTGACTGGCTGGATGGTTGCTCAATCAGCCCAAAGTAACAAAATCCAAAGAATACTGTATACAAATCCACCATTTGGACTCGTTATGGGTATAGCTTGGAAGAGTTCCACGTTCCCTGTGGCTGCTACGCCCTTGCTTGTTGTGCGCTGGATACACAACTTGGCAAGTTAGGCGACAATATACTTAATAATGTTTTCGTTCATCAGACGCCGTTGATCTGATGCTGTACATTTTCCTCAACCCAAATATTCAGAAGAGCCCTGATTTCGTCTACTGACCAGTACTGACGATTCTCCATTCGTGTTGACCTGTTGAGGTAAGTTGATAGCTGGATATGAAAGATTTGGAAATGAGTATCTTGGTGCTGAAACCTCTGACCTGATTCAGCGAAACTCTGCCTTTGACACTGACCCAGCCTCAATACCCAGTTGGCCTTCTTTGGCCCAAGGGGCCTTCTTTGGCCATTGGCCCCGAGGAGGTACGATGAAGCCCTGGTAGTGACAGTGGGAGGGAAAGCAACTGGTCCTGGCACGCACTAGCATGCCCTCATTTGGCCCGATAGTGGAAATGCAGCTACTGAGTGCCTTTACATACACATCAATACTCTCTAACTACCAAAAATCAGCTTAGTCAAATATCAGACAATGCAAGAAAACCATGTTTACATTGGATTTGAAATCATTGTGTTATTCTGTACTTTTGATGTCAAAACGTAAGCAGGTATGTGCGCTACATTTGCGCACATTGGATTCGGTGGTAAGAATGCCAGTAAAGATGTTTACATGCAGTACGAAATAGGAGTAATCAGCAAAAAAATGTTTTTTGCTTAAACCGATTTGACCTTATAACCTGATGATTTCAAAGTTCATTTAAATGCAGTTTTCTTGTGTTGTCAGATTTTATAAATGATTTGATTTATCAGCGTATTGCTGTGCATGTAAATACACTTATTGACTGTTGCTCATTGCTTGCTTGCTTGTCTAAGACAGTAGGCAAACAAGTTTGACATTAATTGTAGTGTCTGTCTCCTCATTATGGACCCTTCCCAGCACAATGAATACTCCACACAACCATTATTGTACCCAACATGGATGTTTGCATCCCTTTCTGGATACTTTGCTTCTAAAATGATTTTGTTCATAAAAGCATCAACCGTGAGTCCTGCTGTCTGTCTTCACTCTTCACCACAATCCAAAATAAACATCATATGGCCTCTACGTGAACTTTATCAGCTCTTTTTGTCTTGATTAATGTGTATTGCTCAAATGTTAATGAGTAATTAATTTATGTAAGGCATGCAAATGCATTCCCATTCAAATGCACAAATGAAGAAATATATTAACACAATTGCAATTTTGAAGTCAAGCACTTAATAAGCTTGTCTAATCTTGTTACTTTCAACCATAGGGCACTGACCGAGACACTATGGAACTGTCACTAGACTTGTACCTACAGCTCAGCTAATATCTCTCCAGTTTTCAGTCTGCTGCACACACACACACACACACACACACACACACACACACAGAGAGAGAGAGAGACAGACAGACAGAGAGAGAGAGAGAGACAGACAGACAGACACACACACACACACACACACAGGTGTTTGCTGGGAGCTGTGGTGACAGAATTTTTATTTAACCTTGCAGATTCAAAAGAAGGGACAGTACTCTCTCACACACATACACACACTTTCACAGATTGGCCAAGCATAGGCAAGCCAAACACACATATCCAATCTCATTTGTGTATCACAGTCTCCCTGTCCTGGTAGTTTTTGCATTATAACCATGATTGCATTTTATGCCACGCATCTGGTACTTAATAGTGAGTTAGCAATAAGGTTATATTTATGTAAACGAAATGCAAGGTCACTCTCTCTTTTAATTCAGTTCCATGCTGGAATAATCAGACACTTTACTAATTATCTCATCGTAGCTGCATTGAATTCCTGTTCTCTTATGCAGTGTTGTTTTATTATTCAAAAAAAATTTTTTTTTTAAATTATTAAATCCCAAGATTTATTTTGTTAAACCAAGATAGTATAATTTTGGCCTGTTTTTTAGGCATGTTTGGTCCATTTCACTCAGGTTACACTTGGATGTCCGTTATTTTCAAATAATGCAGTTGATTTGGCAACTGCATTCACCTTGCATTCATAAGCCACTTCAGTGTTAATTTGTCCTATGTGCACAAACTCACCTGTTGATAATGAACTTCTTCCCAAACTTTAGTTTATATATATATATATATATATATATATATATATATATATATATATATATTGCTTACTAAAACAGGTTCTCTGGCAATATTGCCATGTATTTCATAATTATTTCATTTGTTTTAATAAGAAATCCATTCCCTGCTGATAAAAAGCCACCCCACGGCTGCTAATTTATGCATTTGTTTTTCCTTTATTGCTACACTCTTTGGTGTAGCAATAAAGTTTAAATATGTAACTCTTTAGTTTTCATTTTCACAAATTTCATTTAGACTCACAACCTGAATACCTATGTGGGGGTTTTAAATGAAAAATGTGATAGTTATATAAATAATTCACAGGCAGAAGCCAATTGTAAGTCAGCTGGATCCTCGTTAGGGTGGTTGCTTTTTATCCGTGTACATTTCTACAGTACAGGAAATAAATACTTGAGTAAACAGCATATCTTTCATTTTTACAGGTCCCAAAAAAATAGTGGTGAAAGCAATTTGTGCAGCGCAATTCCCCATCTTGCAGCCAGGTTCTGGGTGTTTGGAGCTGGAGGATTCAGTAGTATTATTGCAAAAAGAATCGCTTTTTAAACAGATTCACGAAAACTAACCTGTTCTCATATAAATTACATGGCTGTGCCGACAGTTTTGCAAAATGATATTGGTCCTCCTTACATATATCATGGCAGGTCCAAGGTGAAATGTCGACTGAGTGGTGCTAAAGAGCAAGTAAAATTTTTCCTTAAGGTTGAGTTTTAAATCAACAAAACTGACCTCCTAACCAAAACCTTAAACCTAAACCTAAAAAGTAGTGTCATAAAAGTAAATGTGAGATGAAAAACGCAACTGCAAAAGCAACATCGACATTTTGTAGTTTCTAAGACAATTTCAGCTCACGTGTCGACTCATACTATCCGAGACTCATACCTTGGTCATTTGCATCGCAAATGCAACACGTAATAAGTTGAGCAACAGTGCAACTTGATCACACTCGAAAAAGCTTGTACATGTAGTTGATTATGTAATACAAACGTTAAAATAACAGGTGTAAAACTCATGGTCCTGTGGCTTGTGAGGTAATTTTAGAAACGTAGGACGGCAGGTGAACAGAACATCTCACTGACCGATCAGTTTGTGCTTTCCTCATGAATATTAATGAGCTTTCCCTTGTCATCCTAAACATATTGTTTGGAGCTCGTTTTGCTTGCTCAAAAAGCGAAACAAAACTTTGCTTTATGCACCAATTATCAGCGCGGCTCAATGGATAGAGTGGCGTGAGTGCATGCAGGGTAGGTACGTTTACTCGTGGACCGGTCTTAACTGCGCAGCATAGATCATTATCAACAGCACTTACCTTGATAAATTATTAGAACAACAGAATGGATAGATGCGTTTATTCACAGACTGGTCTTAGCTGGTTTTGTTTGCCTTCAGGAATTCTAAAAGATGACTTTAAGAAGTATTAGGAGCCTGATGAAATGAATCTGTAAAGAAGACCCAACTTATAATAGTTGTAGCTGTAGTAGCTCTCAGAATATTTCAATTTAGCCCGATATAAATTAGTTGTTAATTTTTTCACATAAGTTATTGTTAACATCATTTACATAATTGCTTACTGTCGAATGTACATTTCTATGCACAAAATATGCAACATTATTGGTAATTACATGGGTGCTACCAAATCGGGTGCCAGGTCCACATTTTCAACCGGCCCTTGGAGGGTTGTGTAAGGAACAGGGTGAAAAGTAAGTGTTTATGAACTGATAAACTGGTGTTTTACTACGGATTTGTCTAAAAGGGAATGCACATTATTGTTGTTGTTGCTTCTTTAGTGTTCATTTCACCAGGAAATTGCAGTGATATGTACAATGAGTCATGTAAAAAATCAGTTTGCAAAATGTTGTTATAGTAACGTGATTCTATGTGACCAGGTTGCCATTGGTCCGAGCCAATGTTGCTGTGTCGGGCTGGATGGGCTGTTCAAACAAACAGAGGAATGTTTAAATAGTGCCACAGTTTTCCACTTTTAGGTGAAATCAGTCTACGAATAGAGTTTACTCTGCATACTGGGATACAAAAAGCTGGGATTTGAGAAAGAATTTTAAAAGTGATACACTAGGCCTGTCGCAATTGTTAAATAATGA
Source organism: Myxocyprinus asiaticus (assembly GCF_019703515.2). Taxonomy (NCBI): domain Eukaryota; kingdom Metazoa; phylum Chordata; class Actinopteri; order Cypriniformes; family Catostomidae; genus Myxocyprinus; species Myxocyprinus asiaticus. Next base: position 35,424,203 of record NC_059378.1, read on the forward strand.
CCGTGTTTAATTTATCTAACTGTGGTTATTTGAGATGACCGTGACTCTTGTCCACTTTAAATTCCAATCACATTCTGCAGTCCAAATAATGGAATGAACAATGAATGATGGTATCACACTCAACTGAACTCCGACTGTCACACTGAGCGGACTGAGTGCAGCTCCTGAAGAGCATGTGCATCTGCAGAGGTTCGCGGTTAACTCCTGCGAAAATACAATATATATATATATATATACAGTTGTGCTCAAAAGGTTGCATGCCCTTGGAGAATTGGTAATATATGTACCATTTTTAAAGAAAACATGAGTGAGCAGGCAAAACACATTTTGTTTATTTCTTATAGGATTCATATTCAACTGTAGGTTATAACCGAATGGCACAATCATAAAACAAAACATGGCAACAAAGAAAAAAATTAAATGACCCCTGTTCAAAAGTCTGCATACCCTTAGTTCTTAATACTGTGTAATGCCCCCTTTAGCATCAATGACAGCGTGCAGTCTTTTGTAATAGTTGTCTATGAGGCCCCAAATTTTTGCAGGTAGTATAGCTGCCCATTCGTCTTGGCAAAATGCCTCCAGGTCATGCAAAGTCTTTGGTCGTCTTGCATGAACCGCACGTTTGAGATCTCCCCAGAGTGGCTCGATGATATTAAGGTCAGGAGACTGTGATGGCCACTCTAGAACCTTCACCTTTTTCTGCTGTAAACACTGGAGGGTCAACTTGGCATTGTGCATCCCATGCGCAGCTTTCGTGCAGAAGAATGCAAATTGTCTGCCAGTATTTTCTGATAACATGCTGCATTCATCTTGCCATCAATTTTCACAAGATTCCCTGTGCTTTAGAGCTCACACACCCCCAAAACATCTGTGAGCCACCACCATGCTTCACAGTGGGGATGGTATTCTTTTCACTATAGGCCTTGTTGACCCCTCTCCAAACATAGCGCTTATGGTTGTGACCGTAATGGTCTCGTCATTCCAAATTACAGTGTGCCAGAAGCTGTGAGGCGTGTCAAGGTGTTGTCAGGCATATTGTAACCAGGCTTTTTTGTGGCATTGGTGCAGTAAAGGCTTCTTTCTACCAACTCGACCATGCAGCTCAGTTTTGTTCTAGTATCGTCGTATTCTGCTCCTTGAAACAACCACATCGCCTTTTTCCAGAGCAGCCTGTATTTCTCCTGAGGTTACCTGTGGGTTTTTCTTTGTATCCCGAACAATTCTTCTGGCAGTTGTGGCTGAAATCTTTCTTGGCCTACCTGACCTTGGCTTGGTATCAAGAGAGCCCCAAATTTTCCACTTCTTAATAAGTGATTGAACAGTACTGACTGGCATTTTCAAGGCTCTGAATATCTTTTTATATCCTTTTCCATCTTTATAAAGTTCCATTACCTTGTTATGCAGGTCTTTCGACAGTTCTTTTCTGCTACCCATGGCTCAGTATCTAGCCTGCTCAGTGCATCCACGTCAGAGCTAATAAACTCATTGACTATTTATACACAGACACTAATTGCAATTTAAAAAGCCACAGGTGTGGGAAATTAACCTTTAATTGCCATTTAAACCTGTGTGTGTCACCTTGTATGTCTGTAACAAGGCCAAACATTCAAGGGTATGTCAACTTTTTATCAGGGCCATTTGGGTGATTTCTGTTATCATTATGATTTAAAAAGGAGCCAAACAACTATGTGATAATAAATGGCTTCATATGATCACTATCCTTAAATAAAAGAAAGTTTTTTTTTGCATGATCAGTCATATTTTCAAAATCAATGCCAAAATTTCCCAATTTCTGCCAGGGTATGCAAACTTTTGAGCACAACTGTATATATGTACTCCTGCTCCGATTTCACTTTAATTTAACGATTTTGTATTGGCAAATATTTTGTGTCGCTCATTTGCGCTTGTTAATGACATGCAGTGATACAGAGGAGCCCTGCGTCATGCCCGAGATGATAGAATGAAGAAAAACAGAATCTCAAAGGTATTTCTTTTTGTGAAATAAGGGCTTGTGGGTCTAATCGGAGAGCCTTAAAGTAACGTGTGAAAGTTAAGAATTTTGGAATTACTGTAAATATTTGTATTATTGTATACATTCATATAATACAATATAATATAATATAATATAATATAATAGCTATTCAGGTTGGCTCAGATCCAACAACAACATTGTAAATTCAAAATGGACCAAGACTAAAGTCGACCAAAAAGAGACACAGATATGTATAGTTTTTTAAAATATTTTGATATTTAAAATATTTATTTTAATGTCATTCATATGTTTTTAAAGCCTCAAAGGAATTCATGTAAAAGTTAAATATGAATAAATGACTTCTTAAGGTTAACAAAGCACATATACACCTATGACAAAAGCATGACAAGTTGTATGACAATTAATCGTTATAGTCGTGAAAGCCCTAAAACGGACAATTAGTCGTAATAATCATGAGAGCCTTAAACAGACAATTAATCAACCAAAATTCATAATAGTGACAGCTCTAAATTACACTTAAAATTTTGAGTCAATAAAATGCAACTCAGTACAATGAGAGAATTGGTGTAAGATCTGAATGCTAAAGAAAGGCTCTTTATATTTGGATTTTATAATAAACATGATCCATATGTCATCCAAAATATATGTGAAAATGCCATATGGTGTCTTAGAGGATGGATGGAGAGGAAGAGATAGGGTAACGAAGAACAAGATGGACAGAAAGGACACAGGATGAAAGAGAGCGAGACAGTTGACAGAGAGAAAGAAATAGAGAGAACAGCAGACATAGGAGAGAGAGAAAAAGAGAGAGAGAGTGAGAGAAAGCACAGGGAAGAGTGTGAAAGGGAAGCAGGGAAGACAAGAAATCAGATGGAGAAAGACAAAGTCTCTGAGACAAGCAATTGTCCTTGAACATGCCTGCGTCTTCGTGCAGCGTGCTGATTTAACTAGGCCACAACCCTACTCTCCAAGAGAAAGAGAGAACGGGGATGAACAGAGAGAAAGAGATGACAAGAAGGGGTGAGAATGTGAGAAAACAAAAGTCCCCAGTCCTCAAACATCTTAAAACCAATACTATGAGCAGCCTCAGAGAAACCAGGAAGAAACCACGTACACCTAATCAATGATGAGCGTGATTCAGATGTCGCATTTTTTCTCTAAAATTAAATTTTTACTTCACTGACGATTAGGTTTAGGGTTGGGGTTTGGGTTAGGGTGTTAATAAAATATGCATTCCTGTAGACTTTTTTAAATTATTTACAACTAAAAACAACTTGCTTAACAACTCGCTTTTGGCGCAACTCTGTTGACATTTCACCCGGAAACTGGAGCTCACACATGCCCATATGTTTAACAACAATTCCAGCTTCAGTGGATTCAAATTTCAGTAAGCACAGACTGATTTCAGCTGAAGAGCTTTTGACCTACTGTCACTGAATTCACTGTGAGATCAGTCTTGAATGATTAGGTATATACATTTTTGGATGAGCTATTCCTTTAACTGGAAACAGCAAAATGATTAAAGAAACCAATGTTCAATAAATAATCAAATGTATTATCAATTGTAATCACTAGAAACAATTGTTCAACCAAGTAGTATTGTTTATAGCCTAACTGTAGACTGTTTACGGTTGCCAAGAAATGTAGCAAATTTGCGCATTAATATAGGTTTCATAGTGTGCGTGTATCAGTTATTCTATAATATCTTTGAATTTACTGTAGCTCATCCAATCAGATTTTAGAGCCAGAAATAAAATGTTTTTTAGTATGTGCGGCTTTGGTTTGTCTATTGAAAGGGTGCCACATCTGATTAAATTATGAAATATTAATGATTATAAAAGCCTCTTTACAGAAGTGGCACCCAGAAGACGACTAAAAGAGGAAATCAGCTTTGGAGAGCTGTGAAGAGCATGAGAGTGGGTGGAAAAAAAGAGTGAAAGAGAGCGTGAGTCTACGGTTGAATGAGAGACAGAACGAAGGAGAAGAAAAGAACATAGCCCAATGATGAAACCAAACCTAGAGGCAGGATGAGCAACCTTGTCAACACAGGAACTCATAAACTAGGCATAGCCCTTAACTAATGTCAAACTAATCTGTAGGGTGTGGAAAGCCTTTACTGCCAGAACCAAACCTAGTAGTGAAATTAATCCATTATTACCCATAAAATGTAACTTTTTCCAAACCTTAGTTAGCTTCCTTGCTGTCAGCTGCACACATATGCTGCTGCCTTATAAGGCAACTGAAACGGAACCTCATTAGGGTTGCGAACATTGAGCATTTTGAGCGCTGTAATGCGGGATGTTTCGCCGTAGGACCTTGGGGGTTGGTTCCCCCAGAAGCGGATCGCCGATTGACTGGGGGTGGGTGGTCCTCCTTGAGCATTTTGGGGCTAGAATACCATACATTTGACCTGCGTTTCATCGTACGGTGGGTCAACGGGGTCTATACAGGACGTCCTGGCTAATATGGGACAGTTGGCAACCCTAAACCTCATAAGTAATGGATTTGAAACGCTGTTCACAGGCAGCAACTTGGAGCGTCAAACCAATAGCGCTCCTTGTGCAAAGCGCACATGAGACTTGACTCACACTTCACTCCAACAGAGTTTGATGTTAGCATGTTAGTAAGCTAAAAACGTGATACTCTAATAAGCATAAAAATGTATAGCTGTCAGATTTAACGCGTTAACGCATGCAATTAATTTAAAAAGCTTGACGCGTTAATTTTTCTTAATCGCGATTAACGCATTTACCATTAATAAAACATAAACACATGTTGGGAAGGGCGGAACCTTTGTAATGTGTCCACCTGGAGTCATTACACTGATGCACACACCACAAACAGACACACACCAGAGCCCTTCTACCAAGGTGAGCCTTCAAGCTTAGCATAAGATGGCAAAACGTGGCGGTCCCATAGACATTCTATGGGCGGTACTGTCAAGCTACTTGACCATTACATTCTCTGCTATGATAGAGCTGCAGAGGTTGTTATCTCAGTAAATAAAATAATCTCTGCACACACACACACAACAGCCCTTCCGTGATAAAATGATGGAGAAAGAACCTCTTAATGATATTTGATGTACAAAACAAGCCCAGCTGGGACTTGTGATAGAAATAAAGTATTTTTCAGAAGCATGTAAGGCACATTTTAATTACCACAGAAGCATGTCAAGTCTTAACTATCGCCAAAATTCAGAATGAGACATTTTTGTTTGCAAGTGCTCTTCATGTGAGGTTCAAAGTGCCGCTGGCATTGATGCCCTGACGCGAATCATGGATGCGGCTTCAAGATTGCTGTAGGAAAGCGAATAGCCACAGTCTACCTGCAGATTAAAATTGTGAAGGATGAGAGTTTAAGAGATTTAATGCCCATTGCATTGGATATGCAAACTATGGGGAGACTAGTTCTTTCAATTAGTCACACTCCCACTTAGACTTTGGGAAATGTTTAATGTTTCTTGAATTGGTGATATATTAGTGCATTTCAGTCTTTATACTGTGAAAGGCTTTGTTTGGAAAATGTCATTATATTGTTACATTTTGTTTTGTTTTCTTTCTGGCCTAAATGAAGCATCTTAGATGCCGCAGTCTACCTTTTGGAACAGCCTTCACGACGGTGGTGTGCATATGATGCCTTCAAATGCAGCAGCTCACTAAGTTTTAGAACACCCTTGAAAAGCTGTACAAAAAATATTAAATGTCTACAAATGCAATGTATATGACATTTATACATTTCTTCATAATCTATTAGTGAAGAAAATAATCTTAGCAATTACTTAAAAATAAAGGTTTCAAAAAGGGTTTTAAAGCCTAATGCTATAAGATAACTGTTTTTGAGCATTTTCAGACCTGTAGCTCATTTGATTTGTTTCGAAAATTTTTTGCAATGTTGCATTTTCTTCTTGGTTTAGTTGGTTTTCACAAGGCAACATTTTAAAACGGACCAAAATTGTGTTGCCAGAAACCAATGCCACAAAAAAGCCCGGTTACAATATGCCCGACAACACCTTGACACGCCTCACAGCTTCTGGCACATTGTAGTTTGTAGTGACGAGACCAAAATAGAACTTTATGGTCACAACCATAAGCGCTATGTTTGGAGAGGGGTCAACAAGTATTGTGCTCCTTGAAACAACCACACCGTCTTTTTCCAGAGCAGCCTGTATTTCTCCTGAGGTTACCTGTGGGTTTTTCTTTGTATCCCGAACAATTCTTCTGGCATTTGTGGCTGAAATCTTTCTTGGTCTACCTGACCTTGGCTTGGTATCAAGAGATCCCCAAATTTTCCACTTCTTAATAAGTGATTGAACAATACTGACTGACATTTTCAAGGCTTTGGATATCTTTTTATATCCTTTTCCACCTTTATAAAGTTCCATTACCTTGTTACGCAGGTCTTTTGACAGTTCTTTTCTGTTCCACATGGCTCAGTATCTAGCCTGCTCAGTGCATCCACGTCAGAGCTAACAAACTCATTGACTATTTATACACAGACACTAATTGTGATTTAAAAAGCCACAGGTGTGGGAAATTAACCTTTAATTGCCATTTAAACCTGTGTGTGTCACCTTGTATGTCTGTAACAAGGCCAAACATTCACAACTGTATGTCGACATCAATATAAATTATATACTTGTAAAACTGTGTCAGGTATATTATTTTAAAAAAGTAAAAAAAAAAAAAAAGTATTATTAAAAAGTATTGGTTATGTCACACTGCCGCATGGTAAAGAATGTGCATTCCCATCAGAGGTTGCGCTACAAATAAAAATAATCTTTCACTCGGAATGGATATTGCTTTATGTCTACTTTGAAAAGTGCCTGTTTTCACGGTCAAAGAGCTCTCACGTTCTCTCTCTGTCTCGCACACACAAACACATACACATGGCAAAAAGAGTGAGGTTATGTAAAAATGGTTCAAATGAAAACTGATATGCTAGTTTTATTTCTTGCCCCCTAACTTGTTTTCTTTCTTGTTTTTATCCATCAAAAAGTTGCTCACGTTGTCCTACCTGTGTCTGTTCTTCCGCTATTCAACAAAAAGAAGCAATCATACAAAATTTACCTCGGGAATTATTAAACACCACCTTTTTAATGTGATTATACAGTATATAATATATTTGCCAAAAAGGCTATATCCTCATTTTGGTTATGTATTACAGTTTTTCATAGGGCTATTGATTGGTTCATTGAGTCAGATTGCATTCTCACCACAAGCAAACCACTCAAGAGTTCATTTGAAATCGGACCGAAACTACCTCGTCCATGTGGTCTCAGGTCAACTGGTTTGGTGCGGAGATAGATATGCATAAACGAACCGAACTAAGGATGAAAGTGTACCAGTTTCAGAAACAAGTGCTCCAAAAGTGCCTGGTGTGAAAACGCGTTAAGGCGTTAAGGCGTTTTTTTTTTAGGAGAACAGTTTTAGGTTCTGTGGTTCCTTAGAAAACCATTTATGTAGGGTGAATTCAGGTAAAGTGGGACTTACTGATAATTTGTCATTTATGTTGATTTTTGAACACGATCCAAATGACTAAATACATGGCATCCAATACTAGTTTCAAATTTTTAGTAAAGGAAAAATCTACACATAATAATAGATGATTAAGCTTACTGTATTTTCCAGAAATAAAGTTGCCCTGCCTGTTATTCTTTAATTATCGAGTTCACTGACTAAATGTTTTTGCGAAGAGTTTGATGGAATGTCATTTCATGTGCATGTGAGGAGTTGCGTTTGTCAGCGGTCAAGTGTTTGTTACAACAATTATGTAATGATAACAGAACATTTAAACTGGTTGCATAAAGTACTTTTTAAAGGCAAAATACTCTGAATAGGCCACTTTTAAACCCTATCCCAGTCTCTATGACTGATGTTTTCATCTGTTTTGGTGCGCATGTGTTTGACATGCTGACGTAAATTATGTATATAAGTCGCTTCAGACTATAAGTCACAGCACCTTTCAGATGATGAAAAAAAAACAGGACTTATATTCCGGAAAATAAGAAAAGTGTCCCACTTTACCTGTATTCACCCCACTGATGCTTAAAAGAACCTAGGAGGGCTTTTCATTTGTGAATGGATAATGCCTTTATATTTACGAGTGCAGGCAGGCTAATGTTTTTATTTAGCATATGACCTAATCATTCTACAGGTAGGTTACAAAGATCTTCAGTTCCTTAGATCCTCAATGTGATCAATCTGTAATGTAAGGTAACCATCCTAACCTGATTCTCCTCGTGGGTCACCCGCATCTGTTCTTTCAGGATGGAGGTTCGAGCTGCCTCCTCTTTCCTCATCACTCGCTCCTTCTTGAGCTCTGGACTCCAGAAGCTCTTGATGCTGTTGGTGGAGGAACCCAACTTGCTGTCCTTCAGGTCCAGTTCTCTCCGAAGGAGCTCGTTTTCCCTCTGCATGTCTCGTAGCTGCGCTTGGAGCTCCAAAAATTCTCCCCCTCCACCCCTGACTGCCTGGCGCAGCAGGGCTGATGGTGTCCCTTGGTGGTGGAGCATAGACAGCGAGCCCAGATCACCATACGCCAACAGGTCGGCATGCGGAAGCCCCACAGAGGTGATGTTGGGGGTGCTGCCCATAGCAGTGACCCGACTGCCATACATCGCTCGACTTGCAGCCCGACCGAGCGTCATGGTACCTTTAGGGTAAGTAGCTGTGAATCCAACACCTTCATGGTCGCTCAAGTACATGGGGCCAGAAGTGGCATAGGCAGCATTGAGGGACTGGATGTTCTCCATAGATAAGGTCTTGCCACCCGAATTGCCACTGTTGGCCCGACGGTGGCCCAACCGTGGGGAACGGGGCAGCCGTGGGGAGCGCACAGGGCTGCCCTCAATGTGGCTGACGGCGCGCGCACTGCCGTACATCTTCCGAGATTTGGTGCTATGGAGAACACAGTGTCCGTTGGAGGGTCGTGATGCACTGCAAGAAACTGCTTCCTTGTCTACTGACAAGGGCGTTTACTGCATCCTGAGAGGAAAAGAGAAGAGACAAGACGAGAAAAAAGAGAGAAGAGAAAAAGATATGAGAAGAGAAAATACAAGAAGAGAAGGGAAGAGATGAGAACAGAAGATAAGAGAAGAATGATGAGAAGTGAAATTAAAAGACAAGAGAAAAAGAGATGAGATGAGATAAGATGAGACCAGATGAGATGAGATAAGATTATACAAGAGAAGAGAAGAGACGAGATAAGAACAAAAGATGAGATAAGGTGAGATAAGAAAAAGAAAGAAGAGAAAAACAGACAAGAAGAGATGACACACACTTCAACCAATGGCTGCAACCAATTGCCTCGTTTGCCACAGACTATTCTCTGGAACAATTCTTCTCTTTAATTCACAATCGCCTAAAGCCACCAAAAATGCAAAGACACTCACATTGCCAATCAGGAAAAAATAATAATGAGACAGCGAGTCATTTTATTCCTTTACAATTCTGTGAAATGTAACTTTCTACGAGTTTCTTTTTGAAGTTACCACCAGAGAAGGTAGTTCAAGATAACACTCATTTGTATTCTTCAGAAAGATGAGTCAAAATGAAAAGTGCCCCGCAGTTTTCTCAGAGGTGTGGACCACTAGCTGCTCATGGAGATGACGCTGATGCTGTGGAGAGCGTTGCTATGGTAACAGTGACTGAGCTGATGAAGAGGAGTGCACCTGTTTTCACTTGTATGACCAAGCAGTGAGGATGTGTGGGCATTCATGAGTGTGAGAGAGTGTGAGAAATGTTCATTTATGCTGACATTCAAAGAAGGCGGTCTGCAGATGGTCAGGTCATCTGTGCACTTCCGTGCCAGAGAAAGGACAAAGTTTCCGGGCAGAGGCCATATTTAGCTCACCATACTGTAAAAACAAACAAAAATTGAGAGGACTGCATCCAAATGGAAAGAAAATTTTGTGCTTGCCCATGTAAAACTCTGTTATGATGCTATGGTATTCTAAATGGTTCACAACACATTGCTAGGTGGTTTCTAGGGTGTTCTGGGTGGTTTTTGGTGGTTCCTTACTGACCCAAGTCAAAAGAGCCCATCTTAAGCATCTATGATATTCTTGTTCCTAGATATGGCTTGGGTTCCTCCAATGTAAGTCTATGAGATTTTTTTTTGTCTGTTTAATTGTCATCCAAGCAAACATTTTATGTCTCATAGAAAGGTTTATAGCACAGCTATTTCATGACCATAGCACAAACAGTGCGGGACAAGTTATATACTGAAGTTTAATGAAATAGTTTGCAAACACAAAAAGAGATTTTAGGTAGAATGACTTAAGGGCAAACAATGCTTCGGTTTTGCGTGCCGCTAGTCAAATTTAGTCATCAGCACATAAGCCTATGTGTGGACAGTCCACATTCAGCCTAGTTTTTTCTCGACGCACCAACAGTCCGCATTTGTGCGGGTCACTAGCACATGCGTCTGCCGTTAAATGTTTGCACCTCTCATCCACTCAGTAGGGATGTCCCTATACCAGTACAGGTATCGGAATCGGTCCAATACCACACTCAAGTACTCATACTCGTGCTTGTAAAATATTATGTTATATTTTCATTTGATTAAAGTTTAATTCATTCATTTTCTTAAACACTATTTTGATGATAAAACTGAAATTATCTGTTGATATGGAGTTTAGAAAAAAAAGGTGGCCTGAGGCCACGTCCACATTAATCCTGATATATTTGAAAATGCTGCTCTCATTTTCGAAACACTCTCTGTCCACACTGCCATTTTCAAGCATTTTCCAAATGTTGCTCGTCCACACTGAACCGTATGAAAACTGTTAAATCCCCTTACTGTACATGCAAAAAAATCGCCTTTCCATGCACTGTCTGAAAAGGAATTGTCCTCGTGTTCCACTGCTGGACAGCAATTCCGAGTAAACTTTCTGTCGCCTTTGAAAGAATGCAATGTGAAAGTTGTACGAAGTAACATTTATCTTTAACAACGCTATCAAAGTGAATAGCAGGCACAACAATGCCGCTTTAACATGGGCCACAATCTTGATTGATTTGGGTTGAATGGATCACATGACTGCGTCACATGTCAACAAATACGTCATCGTTTTCAGGTATCTCTGTTTCCCCTGTCCACAATACAACGCGAAGATGCTGTTTACAAATTTATCCACTTGGGAGAGTGTTTTTAAAAAAGCTCAGTTTTCGTTGTCAGTTTTCCGTCTCAGTGTTGACGGAAGGCCAAAACGTAGAGAAAAATACGCGTTTTCAAATGAAACCTATTAGTCATTCTGCCTAACATCTCCTTTTGTGTTCCACAGCAGAAATAAAGATTTCTCATCAATATTCATTTTTCGGTGAACTATTCCTTTAATACTTTGGAATAGGAGTTTGTCAAAATCCCTAAACCGAAGAATGAGCAATATTAATGTTTTCCTTAAAAAGCACCACTAATTAACATAGCCTTTTTGGTCTCAACAAAACATAGAGATTGAATTTGGTTAATGTCACAAGAAAGCATGACAGTACACCTCCCCTGAGAAAACTGAATGATGGAAAGACCTTTTTGGTCAGTAATATATAAAAGCCAGCTGCTCTCCAGCATAAATGGCTTAATCAAGGTGGCAGGTTGTACATCACGAGCCACTGCCTCTCTCTCTCCGCCACCCACTCTGATGCTGAACACAGTGTGTTTAAAGACGAAACAGCCAATTTACCCAGATTTCAATAACATGACATGTTAAAAGAAAAAACTGGCGAAGCGACACATCTGTTGCATGAAATGCGGTCTAACAAAGAAATGTATGTTATGTGCATGGTGTGCACCCAGAGTTCCAAGACAATAGCCTAATTTCCACTTGGGATAAAAGATACATTTTACATTATGTTTAACAATGTCCTTGCCATTCTAAAATATCTATATAATATCCTAAGAATATACTGTATCTCTATCTATCAATATAAGTCTATCAACAAAAAATGTAAGTGGATCACTTGTATTTCATACATAATAAGTTTATTAATTTACCTTAAAAATCTTGTAAACACTATTCCAATAACTTTATGTACAATAGTCAATGGAATATGTTAAAGCTAGAAAAATGTAGAAAAATATATTCACTGTATTTCCATGACTTTAAAAGATTGTATTCATTTCTATGACTATTCCAGACCTGGGAACCACAATTTTAAAATTCCCAAATATGTCCACGTTTCCCTATGTGTCTCTCTTAAATAATATTATAATACTATCATAATCTATAAAATGAAAGATTTCAGCATTTTGTTGCAATTGTCTGTGTACTATCTGACCATTTTTGGTGCCTTTAGTTCATATTGTTACAACAACAAAAAAATCCTATAATATCCCACAGTGTGATAATGGGTTTACAGACACACATTTCTACCTAAGTAATTCAAACACCTATATATTACTTGATCTTTTGAAGATGGCAGACAGAAGCCGCATGTGACAGCCCTCCCCCACCCTTCAACCACTGGCCGTGCGGGCAACATCTGTTTTCTGATTGGCTTACATTGATGTCAATCATCCCCTCAAAAAAAATCATTCCGAGGCTGACAGGTCATACATGCCCATGTTTTTCCTCAATGTAAAGAATCCACTGAGGAAAATCAAAAAATGTAATATACAATTGAAGATCAAATGTCCTTAAATTGAGAGAAAAAGAAGTGTGATCAACATTAATAGACATATACATGATGACAACGGTTATTTCTTATTATAAAATCGAAATATTATCATCGACACGCCAAAGCGGTGACTGAACACAATTAGACCGCATACAAAAACATCCATTGAAAAACACACCAACCTTCTAAAGAAAAACTAAGTCAATTGTAAAAGACTGTGCATATATTTAATAATAATAAAAATAATAATAGAAATAGTACAGCAAATGCATTTGAGACAGCATCGCGACGCTTCACCTCGTTCATAGTGCACAAGAAGCGGATTTAAGCTCATTTATTCAGCATACAAATATAAAATAATTAGCCCACATCGATGGATCCTACCTAATGTCGATCCTTCAATATAAACTCTACCTAATTCGGATGAATGAAAGCTCGTGTCTCTCAGGATTCAGTTACCTTTTCAACGACGTCTCCGCTCCATCACTGTGCGGGTCCCCATCAGCATCAGCATCCACTCCAATGTAAGCATCCTGTGCTCTGATTGGACACACGTACACAGACTCCACCCCCAAACTCATAAATGAGCTCCAGAGAAGAAGGCGATTTAAAGGGCCAGCGCACAGAAAAATGACAGAGACACGTCGACCACACGAGGCGTTGTCACCCATCCATGTATGTATTTCTTTTTACATCGCATAATCACTTGTTAAGCTCAGTTTAAGTCATTGTCGCTTGTAAGGCCAATGTACTACAAATGGAGGTTAAGCTTTGATGATGAAAGACAAGGGGAGGTTATTCTTTGACATTTAAATTACAAAAATGCATAATCACTTGTTTTAGTTTATCATACAGGCTTGTGTGTGTGTGTGTGTGTGTGTGTGTGTGTGTGTGTGTGTGTGTGTGTGTTCATCTTTAAAATGAACAATGGCTGTGTATCTTGCTAGTAATATGTACAATAATATATAGTGTATATATAGTGTATGCTATAAATACACAATATGTATATATAACATATAATATGTATGAATGTACAGTATATACAGTATATAGCATGACAGTGTTTGTCATCAATATTGCTAGTAATATGTATATAGTGTATACAATAAATACACAATGTTTATATATATATATATATATATATATATATATATATATATATATATATATATATATATATATGTGTGTGTGTGTGTGTGTGTGTGTGTGTGTGTGTGTGTGTGCATACATACTTTGTATACATACAAACATGTATTAATGTATTAATGCATGTATGCAGTATTCCTATACTATCTATCTATCTATCTATCTATCTATCTATCTATCTATATATATATATATATATATATATATATATATATATATATATATATATTTGTTCACTGTTTTAGCTATTATAACAGTGCAATAACCAATGATCTCCTAATGAATTCTGTGAAGGTCACATCTAAGAACTTTGCATGAAGTTGACGGGTGAGCTGCTCATCATCTGTAGCCATGCCAATCATAAGTGGCCAAGTGTGGTCATGTGACCCCTGCTGTAATTGGCTTTGATGCCTCTGGTGCTTTGTGATTGGCTGGGTGCCACTCAAAGACTTCCCCTCTGGCTCTTCCTCCAGACGTGATGCTTTAGGTTGGAGACAGTCATTCTTAGAGGTCTGTCATTACGTTGTCCTGAAGTATTAGAAAAAAAGAGGAGACTAGTAGATATAAGGAAAAAGATGACAAGAAATCTGATATTGGTTGAGATAATTTATGTAATGTTTAATTTGTCTGCTTAAACTTTTACACAGCAGCTAAGACATAACACAATGTTATTAGTACTGTATAATGTTCATTTTTATTGTGAAAATGAGCCATAAGGTATGAAAGAAAATGCAGCACATAAGCCTATGTGTGTCTTTGTTTAATGCAGTGTACAAAACAGTATATTGATGTTGGAAAAACCATCGCAGCAATGTGCCTATTGTGTATTCTTATGGCAAAGGATGAAGTTTAAAGCACCATTAAGAAATGTTAATAAGTTGCCATTCTAACTCTGCACTATTCTGTTAATTAAATGTTAATTACAATGTGACCTGTGAAGTTTACCGCAAATAACTTGATTAGTCTGTGCATATGACTCAACAGTGCATGACAACCTAACAACCAGCACTGTTAGTCCCTTGGTGATGTATGGTGAATAATGCCTTACCATAGCCTTTTTATAAGGTTCCTGTGGCTGAGGGATTTTTGCAAATGTTGATGGTGAGTGTGTGACTGTATATGGACAAAAAAACATGTGCAGTTACACAAACACCATGTAGCTGCGTCAAGATCAGTTAACAGAACTGGTTGGGGCCCAAGATTTAGCACCCACTTCACAGATATCAAATACACACTCTTTTGATTTTCTTGGTTTCTTTTGAATAAAATAACATGGTTTAATTTGTCTTTAAACACAGATACCATTGTAATAAACTATAGGTTCTTATTTTACATGAAAATCGTTGTATAATGACTCTGTACAGGGAAAAGGGAGCAGATAAATGGTCAATTCCAGCTTTTGTTTCCCACAAAATCATTATTTTTCCATAATTTCTTTCAGGTGTGAGACAAGGGGTACACTGATGACCAGAAAAATCAATCGTCTTTAGTGTCTGTGGACTTTGGGTAGAGAACTTAAATACTAGGGCAAAAAATATTTATTATTTAGTGAGTAAAGCCCTGTACACACATGCAGCGACTTCCAGCGACAAAGCGACCTCATCTTATTCATTGGGTGCATCTCAATCAGCTCCCTAGTTCAGTAGTCAGGGCACTGATCAGTGAGTTTAAACTTTTTGTAAAGTTTAAACTTTTGCTGTCTCAATCGCAAAATCGTTCCAGCGCACTGAAATGTTCGCTCCCTAAAATATCCCACAATGCACAATCAAAACCAGGGAGCATCGTTGCTTACTATGTTCCCTTACCGGAAACATCGTCATGTGTTCTGTAGTCTCTCAAGTCGTAAGATGACGAGCACAAGTGTAAAAATATGAAGTAAAAGCCTGTTGTTTGTACCCTGATAGCACATGTACATCACCCAGACGTCTATTTGATGTGTGTGTTTACATCTGGAAGACGTATTATTTAGGTTGTTTGCTCTTCTGCAATATGTCTACAAGACGTTTCTCTCAGATATCAATAAGACATTCAGCAGATGTCTTTGAGACCTTTTTTATTTAGAATGTTTGTAAATCTGATCTTTGTAAGATGTTTAGCAGATGTTTATTAGATTGTGATGCTTTCCAGATGAAAAGATCGAAAACAGACATCTCAGAAATGTACATGTGATATCTGGGTAATGTCTTTCATTCATAATTACCACCCTGATAGCACAAGTACATCACCCAGATGTCTATTTGATGTGTGTGTTTACATCTGAAAGACATCTTTTTTAGGTTGTTTGCTCATCTGCAATACGTCTATAAGACGTTTCCTTTAAGATGTCAATAAAACATTCAGCAGATATCTTTGGGACATTTATTATTTAGAATGTTTGTAAATCTGATCTTTGTAAGATGTTTAGCAGATGTTAATTAGATTATTATGCTTTAAAGATTAAAAGATCTAAAACAGACATCTCAGAGACATACATGTGCTATCTAGGCATGAAAGTGAAATAAACTTTTAAATACTTAAGTTGTTAAAAAAAGGTTTAAAATACACTCCTAGATAATTTTATTTATTTATTTATGTCATTTATCTGCTATAATAACACTACGTTTGAATATCTTCAACGAAAATGAACGATAATGTCATTTATACAGCGATGATGCCGATTAATAACAGCTGCACTTGAATGCGTGAGCTCATTAACTGTCTCGGGTGACTGAGTCATAAGTGTCTTATAAATGAACACCCTTGCCTGAATTCGTGTTCACAATATTGGCTACAGTACTGATTCACGACCTATGGAGCTGATTGAGACCAGTGAGAGCAGGCGACTTCCGGCGACACGAGCGACAGCGACCTCTGGCGACTAGATGTGGATGTGGCGAGCGACACGACAAAGTTGAGAAAAGTTTAACTTGATGCAAATGAACAACCAATAGGAGTGAAGACTGTGTGAGTGGAGTTCACGTCATCCGTCTCCTGTGAGGTAATGGAGTCCAGTGCAGGCAAGATGGAGAATTTTCAATGAGCAATTTTACTGTTCTGTATGATTCGTCTGTAACATGGTTAAAAATGATGCGTGGAAAAGAAATTGTTGACAGTCTGAGGGATTTTAATTCGTACATTGATAGTTTGTTCGTCTTATTGATTTTATGACACACTGAACGCTGCTGCAGTTCATATAAAAACACTCTCCCCTGCAGAATGTGCATTTCTAGGGATAAGAAAACTGATTCCTTGTCAAATTAGAATGAATTTGTAGTTTCACTAGCAAAATGCCTCATCTGTGATCATATTTTAAAAAGACATGGCCAGAGGTGCAGTCCACCAATAACGTTAGAGCAGCAGCGGTAGGAAAGCCTACTAGCAACTTCACAGTACAGATACTAGCGACATCAAGTGATAAAGTCTCTGCATGTGTGAACGGGGCTTAAAAGATGATTTTTTTTTTTTTTTTTTTTTTTTTACCAAATCATAAAGAACACTATACTGAAAACATTTGTTGGTTTAACTTAATTAAATTGTGGACATTGGTTCCACACAATGAAAATGAGTTTCTTTGATATTAAATTAAAATGTAAGCTCTACTCAAATACTTTGTGTAGCAAAAACCTAAATGAACTGAGCTAACCTAACTTAAATTTGATTTGTTCAAATAACTCTATTGAACCTTGCAGCTTGTTGCGAGCTACTGTAGCAACAAACACATTAATGCATTATATATTTTTTTGTACTGTACTGCTGAGAGTTTACTGATGCCCAATCAATCATTATATGAATGATCCATAAATATTCCCTTCGTGAGAAAAGCAATACACACTGACATTTCATTAGTAATGTACCCAACCTCGACCTAACCAGTAGCTCCACTCTTCTCCACAATGGCAACCTCTTAAACAATTCAACATGACAGAAACTCCTCTAAATCTCAACATAACTGAACATTTAACACTAACAAATAATCTACTTTCATTTTGCGTAGAAATACAGTACATTAAAATATCACTTAATTTTAAAATAGACTCTCCCTATCCAGTCCCATGCAAAGCAGGCTGGGAACTAGAAATCCCCTGCCCGGTTTCAGCAATATATTGATGCAACAAATATTATTCACATAGTCCCAACACAATTTAAATTAATTTCAGACAAAATGCTAAAGAATTGTTTTGCATAAGCTCATTTTAAATACGTTAATTGAGCAAGCAGTAAAAATCACGTTGAGTGAACACCGTAAGAAGTCTAAATCCATTGTAACATTTCATAGCAATGTGATCATATCACTTTTTGATGACTGTTGAATATCACTTGGACTTTACGCAATATAATTATGTTCTCATCTCAAACATATATGTATTATGTTGATTTCAAGTGTACTGATATAATATTTTTAGTAAAAGCTGTTTCCCTTTTTTTCAGTGTAGCAAAGTCCAAGTAATTCCACAAAATCACACAGACTGAAAAAGCTAATGGCTCACATTTAGATAAATGGTGCTCTGATGGCATCTAGAGGTCGTGTCAGAACTTACCCTTTTTTATTGGTAATTTAATTATTTGCTAAAGCTTTCAGTTCAGCTTAAGTTCAGTAATGGCAGCTTTGAGCAAAGCATTTTTATGTTTTCTTAACCCTTGTGTTTTGTCATTTTGGCTGTGTTAATGGCAATGGCATAAATTTTGCCGAAGGTGTGTATTTTTGTGGGAATTGTGATATTTCAACCTCAGTTAAATACAAATACAATACAAAACACATCTATAATACACTGTGTACACAAAATAGTTACACTCAGGACCTTCAGGACAAAAATGTCCCCACTGAAACCCATTAAAACTGCAATATTTGATCCCAGTGCCATTAAAGCATAAAATCATGAAATATTATGCTTTCATTTCGGAGTCCTGGCTTCAAAATTTAATTTTTTTCCACCAGATGGCGCCATTTTTCTCATGTTTAGCCTATGGAGCAAAAACATGCTTTTTTCCTATTTTCTGTTTGCTGTATTATAGAGCACTGCAGGCCAGTTGAATAAATGATGCTGCTAAAATTGTGTGGGTGTGTTGGTATGGATGTCAGAGTGTGATTTGTGTGTGTGTGTGTGTGTGTAAAAAAACAACAGTGGCATTATATAAACAATCTGGCATTTAAAGGGTTAAAATCCTGAAAATGAATGAATATTTGGTAGTTATGATCAGGTTGTTAACTGATGTTGATTAAAAAAATTAACTAATTGAAAGTGGAAAATAATATTAATATATAATATTATTATGGCAGTTTTTTGACGTGGACATTTTTGTCCTCGAAGGAATGAGTAACTTTTTTAATTTACGCATTCATGTACGTGTAGCATTCATGTTAATATTGGTTACAAAGCATTGCTAAAAGACTTATTCATGTTACACAGCACTTGTTGAAGTTTCTCAAAATTACATCTCAAAAAAGCAGCATTTTTGTAGATAAATACACTTCATCCAGTGCTCTGTTTGTTCTTGTTTTCTGAAGTATCCCGATACTTTTACTGAGTGAGAAAATGCGTCAAATGATTCAGTGCGTGAGTGAGCAGTCCGAATGAATCGGTCTGAATTGTGAATCATTCAACCCATTTGGCAAATTCACTGAAAAGAACCGATTCAAAAGAATAATTCAGTCGCTAATAGGGCTTTGCTAGTTCTGATTCTAAACAACCGACAGAAGGATGGGACACACAATATAATTGCTGAAATATTCTCGGGGAAAATGTTTCTCAAATCAGTCAGAGTGCTCAAGCTCCTCCAACAAC
Organism: Myxocyprinus asiaticus; assembly: GCF_019703515.2. Lineage (NCBI taxonomy): Eukaryota > Metazoa > Chordata > Actinopteri > Cypriniformes > Catostomidae > Myxocyprinus > Myxocyprinus asiaticus. The sequence continues at coordinate 35,443,717 of NC_059378.1, forward strand.
CTTTATTCTGTTTATTTCACACCTGTAAATTCTAGTGGGATGGATTTGGTCAAATGGGTGAGCCTTGGCAGATACTTACCATTTAGTATTAGGCAACTTCAACAGAAAATGAAAGTTGTAAACCTCATGACCCTGTGACCCCAAATCGAGACATATATATATATGTAACAGATAAAGGACGGGCAAGGTGGAGGTGGGAACCGGCTGAACAATAAACAAAGTTTAATAAGAAACTCAACATAAACAAACACAGACACACATGCAATGCGGCCACGTGCGTCTCCCTCTCTCTCTCTCTCCCAAACTGGCGCCTCCGGCTCCCCTTTATCTCTCTTTCTCGCTGATCAGCTGATTCAGCGGCGGCCGTGATGGCCGCACCCTCCTCCTCGTCACGCTCCTTCCACGCCCAATTCAGGCCGGGCTGCCACTGGTCTAACCAACTCCAAACCTCCCCCCCACATCTCTGGAGGGGAGACGCTGCCCTTCCGGCCATTCTGTCAGCCGGTGGTCCACCCCACCTCCTGTGAACCTGGGGGAGAGACGAGGAGAGGCGTGGGGAGAGGGAAAGGGCAAGCGGAGACACACAGAGAGAGGAGAGAGAGAGAAGAACTTGCTCGCCGTCTCCCGGACGCGCTGTTGCCTGGTCCTCAACCGCTCTTCCGCCATTTGGCAGACGCCAGCTCGCTCCTCCCCCAGTGGACGGCAGCAAGTCCTCTGGCCCCTGGTGGATGGAACCGCTCCTTCCCTTCTTCGGCAGATGGCAGCAGTTCCTCCAGCTCTCAGCAGCCGGCAGCGATCCTTCCATCCCCAGGCAGAGGGCCACGGCTGCTCCCCTGGCGGATGGCAGTGGCGAGGAATCCGCAACAGCTTATCCTCCAGGGTTTCAGCCCCATTGTAACAGATAAAGGATGGGCAATGAGGAGGTGGGAACCGGCTGAACAGTAAACATAAAGTTTAATAAGAAACTCAACATAAAACAAACAAACACAGACGCACATGCAATGTGGCCGCATGCGTCTCTCTCTCTCTCTCTTTCTCTCTCCTGAACTGGCACCTCTGGCTCCCCTTTATCTCGCTGTCTCGCTGATCAGCTGATTCAGCACCGGCCGTGCATCATCATGGCCTGGCCATGCCCTCCTCCTTGTCACTATAAATATATATACACACACAGACACACACAACAGTTAGTTCTGGTCCTTGAGTGCTGATGTCTCAGAACAGCAGTACTCAGACGCTTCACTCTTTGTATCAGTCTGCTTGTGCTCACGGCATTCTAAACTAAAGTGTTAGAGTAGCGCAGATGTGTGTCTCTTTTCATTTATCCCTGTGACGTTAAAAATTTTAGTCAGCAGGTGGTGACAAAAGACTATTTTTTTGCGTTATGAGCGAGTTGAACTGACATTCATTTGACTCAGTGCTACCAGTCAGTGCTCAAATTACTACTAGACCACAACTGGGAAATACAGCTTTAGCATTAAGGCTTATCACAGCCATGAGACACAACAGACGAAGTAATCACAAATACTCAAGGTGCTTACCTACTGGAGTTTCTGCACTGGGAGCAGAACTCAGATGAAAACATTTAATATGGCGGCGGAGAGAAACGGCTACTGCGAAATAGTCAAAGAGGACCCTGCTCGGACGGCTATTTTTTTCACAGAGAAAACTATCTTCAACAAGCTGACTAACACTAAAATGAGGAATAGAGATAAACCGCTATAGCTTTACTGTTCATCTCTGCTTGGGAGGTGCGACAGACGCAGGTAATTGGTAATTGCACATGCTCAATCACTCTCGCTCTCCCTTTCTCTCTCTCTCATACACACACACACGTATCTCATTTCTCCAATAACTTGTTAGTAACAGCCCAAGCAGTTGTTACTAGTTCTGAAGTGACGTTTTCAAATTACTAACGGAGGATGGGGCGCATCTTTTGAACTAGCAGCTGAAGATCCAGATCCGTGGCATAAGAAAGTAGTTCCATGTACAAATAAGTTTTTTTTGTTACAGTCCTTAGTTTTTCCTCATTTTTTTTTTTTTTTTTTTTTACTTGTTCACTGACTGTTGTATATAAGTAATATCACACTCGCAATTGTGCTGTATGGCCCTATATCAGCATGGCTGTGACTACCTATGGCAATCGGCCTGCGGCCTTGTGCTTGCAGCCGAATCACAGCCATGCTGATATTGATTCTTACAGCATTCTTGCTCCTGTGATATTGCTTAAATATATACATTAACCACATTTAGAAGTAAATCTATAAATACGGTAGTGCAGTACTCCTTACTGACCCCCAAACTAATCAAATTGTATATATTCTTTTTTTTATTTTTTTATCCCCGTTTCTCCCAATTTGGAATGCCCAATTCCCACAACTTAGTAGGTCTTCATGGAGGCGTGGTTACTCACCTCAATCAGGGTGGCGGAGGACAAGTCTCAGTTGCCTCCGCTTCTGAGACTGTCAGTCCGCGCATCTTATCACATGGCTCGTTGTGCATGGCACTGCGGAGACTCAAAGCACGGGAGGCTCATGCTACTTTCCGCGATCCACGCACAATTTACCACGCACCCCATTGAGAGCGAGAACCACTAATCGCGACCACGAGGAGGTTACCCCATGTGACTCTACCCTCCCTAGCAACCGGGCCAATTTGGTTGCTTAAGAGACCTGGCTGGAGTCACTCAGCACGCCCTGGATTCGAACTCGCAACTCCAGGGGTGGTAGTCAGTGTCAATACTCGCTGAGCTACCCAGGCCCAAATTGTATATATTCTTTAAGATTGGTGAAATATTGAGAGAGAGAGAAAGAGAAATACACATACAATTTCCCCCACATCTCTTCATAAAGTACCTAAATGAGTAAGAGGTTTCCAATACAAGACGCCATGTAAATTTTATTTTTTGTTTTTATTCTTCTCCAGTCTGGAAACAAATTGTAGGTTCATTATTTTCATCACATTACATGACATGATGCACCAAAATTTATCTTTTTAACAGGAATACATTGAAAAGAACACAATATTTCACAATGAATACTGGACTCACATTTAGCTGATTGCACTTACAGTTCAACAGTGAGTGAATCTTTTCAGTCGTGAGATTGTTTTATTTTTTTATTTATTTATTTTTTTGTTTTTGTTTTTTGGTTGCCTATTTTACATTGTTTTTCATATCCCAATTTAATTTGCAATACATATATTCTTATTCACTCTAAACCCTCTCTTCTGGCACAGTCATGTTGGAAGCCACTTAAATATTTTTCAATTGAGTTTTAACAAACACAATATGTATAGAAACCCTACACAGACCATATGTTTTTCTAATTGTAAGATTCACCCCCCCCCCCCCACTGTAGTCAACAGTCATTGAGAGCCAGCAACATATACAATGATTTTTTTTTTCTCATAATAATAACAATAATCATCATTATTCTTTTATACACAAAAGCACAAAAGGTTGGCGGCAAGGCCGGCGTGAAATTGCACAAGACGGCCATCATTTCACTCATAATATTTCAACACTGTACAAAATAACCAAAGTCAGTATTTACAGCGACAGTTAGTCTGTGAATGTGTGTGTGTAACTGTGTGTTTGTGCGTGCACATGCCTGTTTGTGTGGATATGTCTGTGTTTGTGTATTTTATCTATTACTGTGGCCAGCTGTTGTGGTGGCAACTTTGGCTCATGCACTTGTTATTGTATATCTCCATGGTAACAGTGATGTAAGAAGAGTTATCATTCTTCAGTATAGAGTTCTGATTGCCTAATCAGCATTTCAGTATCAAAAAGGAAAAGATTCGCCTCTACCCAATGCACCTTCAAACGTATTCAAATGAGAGAGGTCCCACCTAACGGAAATGGTGATGAACATAATTTGTGCTTTCAGCGTGCATGCCCTGATTTTCATATGAATGGCATGGAGGTGAAAGTCATGCTACATAATCTCTCGCAGTTTATGGCTAGTTTACTTGAACATTTTCCAAAACACTGGTTCCTTTCTGATTTCTTAATCCATTTTCTCTGTCTTGTTTTCAAATAAAAATATCTCAAACAAGAAGCAAAATTGTATAAGAAATTAAGACTTGTTTTCAGAGACTATATCTTGAAATAAGTGTATTATCTTGTTTTGAGCATAAATCTAACACAATTTAGTGAGGTTTATGCTAAAACCAAGCTAATTTTAGGGCTGTCAATGGATTAAAATTTCTAAAATAACTATTTACATGACATTCCGATTAATTAATCATATTAATTGCAATTAATCGCATATATCAATATCTGCTGAGAAAGGTCCCCAAATAAAGAATTTAATATAAAAAATATATAATAATTTAGATAATTATAAATATAATATATAGGCTTATATGTAATAAATATAATTCAGATTGAAATATATTGCATTATTGTGGCAGACAAGTAAAGCATTGATTAGACAAAAATGTAGCTTTTGAAGTCAAAATATTTTTAGTTTTATTCCCATATCATTGAAAATAAACCTACAGTTGACATCAATCCATTTTGCAGTTGAGTTCATCAATCTGTCCTGTTCTAACAAAACGCACTCTTGCGTTGTCTGCGCTATTTTTAATTATGTGGTCGGTCTATGTACATATGCGTCTGATATCGTTTTTAAACGGCACATTTTTAGGACGTTGTGTCCAGTTAAAAGTAGTTTAAACTAAAAGTCGGGTTTTGCAGATACCGATAACTTAGGTGGTGGAAAAGGCCGGTAACCGATTATTCGGCCGATAGTTTTTAAAATCAATTCATAGAATGTTACAACATTTTCTTAGTCAGCACAGACATAGAGGCCAGAGCCTAAAATGAATAAAATCCCAGATTTAGTTTATTTTTCAACCAAAATCCCAATAATAATCAGAAAAAAAGAAGATTGGGCGCATAACATGGGACTTTTAACACTAAACGAGCCTGAAACACACCAGGGACTCTTATTTTGAAATTATGTTGACTTGGCTCCGTTCCAATGCTCTATATTTAATATTTACCAAATTAAGCTTTTTATAGCCTATATATTATTGTTATTCACAATATGAAGTTTGAGACACAATGTTTGTGCTGACGAGGGACATTTCTATATAGTCACATTTTTATTTGCATGCCCTCGCTTCAATTTAAAAAACGTAATTTTCAGAGGAGCACAGAGGAATAAAACAAACTATCTTTTGATAGTTCCAAAGATCAACTATCGACACAGATTAATCGGTAAAACCGATATATCGGTCTACAGCTAGTTGAAACTATGAAAATAGCATCATGAAATCCCTGCATTCTGTTGTGCTTCATCCAGCTGTCAAGAACGCATCCTGGGTCTCATTCTGTAAAGCGTTGGTTTGAGGTTTGTTGAGGCGCTGACTGCCCACTGCTGACGCGGCTCGTAAAACATGAAGTTACATGCACTTCAAGCCTGAATTGCTCAGGTGGTACATACTTTTATTATGGAATTTCCAGAAGCATCAGGAGGCATGGTTAATTGCATACATTTTTTTCAAACGCTTTAGTTTTTAGATAATTATTTGCACTGAATTAACTTGTTAAATAGACAGCCCTTGTTTATTTTGTTGTTTTAGCATAAATATAACAAAATGTAATGAGGATTACACTTAAAACATTTCGCCAATGGGATATGAAAAACATACTTATTTCAAGATATATTCTCTGAAAACAAGTCTTATTATCTTCCATAATTTTGCTTCTCTATTAAATTTATCTTGTTTTAAGGATGTTTAGATATTTTTACTAAAAAACAAGACTAAAATAATTATTTAAAATTGTTTTGCAGTGTAATGACATACGAGACTTACTTTAGGAAATGTTCATGTTCAGATTTAGCCGTGTTTTTATGATCTAACCAGCACAGCTCTGTTTTCTACTATTGTAATAATACTCATTATTTCCCATTAGAAGTCTGTTTTCTTTGTCAAGGTCACAGAACATTGGCAGAACCTTTCAATGATAAGATACACAATACACAAAGACCAGTTGAATATGAAAATGTGAACACGAAAATGTGAACTCTGAATTCAGTGTGGATGCAATAACAGATCACATGAATTCCTGAACCGAATACGGGTCTAAACAGCATTTCCTGTGTTAGGAGACGGAATAACGAGTGCATAAGCTGTGTGCCCAGCTGAACACCCGATCACACTGCAGACAAGAATGACAGTACAACAAGGAGCCAAAGAGAGCTGAGCAAATTCATGCCACAAGCAACAGAGATGGTGGATGTCCCAAGACCAACAGTCCACAAAGTAAACCCTTTGGCAACAGATTCCCTGAAAATTAGGGAAGACGAGGGCTTTCATAAACATGCCACTTAAATAAAAAGAAATCAATCTAGTACTTTGATATTTTCATACACACAAGATAAATACAAACATGTCCCTATTCGTAACTGAATCTAAAGTACGCATCGGAAAGGGATGTCGCAGAATGCTTTTACATGGATTATTGCATAGAACATCTGAAAGTAGTTCAAACCCTCTTCCTAGGTGTATTTGCGTACTGGTAAATGTGGTTTTGGGAATATGTATCTGTAGGTATGTGGGAGAGGGTAATAGAGTAGTTTTCTTGGGGTTTTTAGAGTTTATTTTACCTGTCTACGTAAGACAGGTAAACGTCACAGATCTGTGATAGTAGAACTTGAATGCCTTTGGATCACTTTTAACGACAAAATTATTGTGCTCTGTACAGATTAGCATGCTATTGCTTAAAAAAAGAAACAACAAAATATATATAAAAAACAAAACAAAACACATATTATTTTAAATTACCAATAATGATGAGAAAAAATGAAGTATAAATAATATTAATTATAATAATACCAAACATTAAACAAATACCAGAAATATAAATCCATAAATACACAAATCAGTATCTTGCATTAGCAGAGTGTTAATGAGAGATATGTACTGTACATATTCAGCAGTATACAGTTGTGCAAAATAAATCAAGTAAGGATGATATGGAACTTTTAAAAAATATGTGAGGTATACAAGTAAAAAAAGTTGTAAAGTAAGGCTCTTAATTTAAAAGAAAATTAGGCAAAAACTTATATGAAACTAATAAATAAAAATAAAATGAATAAAAAATACAAATGTAAAATAAAATAACCAGAAACTAAAGAAATTCTGTAATAGAGTGGTAATGGCTTAATGGTTGATAAAACGACTAACATTCTGCTATTACTGACCTCTGGACTTGACTAATATTTATTACCTTTACATTAAAGTACCAGCTTTTTACGCAAGGTGCACATGGCTTCACCCTTAGAGACGCTTATAAACGGTGTCTAGATATGGATTCATATATATTTATATCATATATGTATACATATATTTTTTTGTGCGTGCATTCCATGTCCACGGTTTACACATTTGCATTCATTAACACACATGACAAAAAGGTTAAGGAAGAAACGAAAACATTCATAGAGAGGGTCAATCATCGCCATATTGGAATGTCAAGATCTTAGAAATCGAGCATACATTTTTTTTTAAAGAGAATAACAGAGGCATTGTTCATTTGAAGCCTTTGTAAGGTAGTCGTTCTCCTTCACTGCTACTGTCTCTTAGAGTCTGGGTGTAGACGTCTTCATTAGGACTGCAAAAATCTAAGAACTGTGGCTGTCTCTTACCTCTTCATACTGCTTAGAGAATAGGGAGGGACACCTGAGCACAGAAGTGTTATTTAAGGGAAGATATAATTGTCTGGAAAAACCTCAAAAAGAACAGGAAGTTTGGCATTTTGGGAATTATAATTGCTTCATCAGCAACTATGGAATCATTTTGGGAGAGATATTCAGCCTCCATTGTTGGTTGGTTGTGCAGATGTCATCTGATAGATAGAAGTTTTCATTGATACATCAACATCGTGTGAAACATCTGGAGGAAAGATAAAAGAAAGACATTTACAACCATATTTGATACATCTTCAGCATAATCAAACGCAGTATTTTTCACTCAGAATATTCAGGGTTCAATCCAAGTTAAGCTACATGTCGGCAGTATTTGTGACATAATGTTGAATACCACAAAAAATTATTTTGACTCGTCCCTTAGTTGTAAAAAAGCAGCTTTGGTTACAGTAAAGCACTTACAATGAAAGTACACTGTGGTAATATACATTGAAATAAACACACTTTCAGAAGTAAAGCAACCAAATTTAAACATTATACAAGTTAAAGCTGCACTACAAAACTTTGCGCTCTCTAGTGACTGCTGTGGTTGAAACCTAAAATTGAGTTGTGCGAGTTGCGAGTTGCGTTTTGGCACTGCTCTGAATCTCATGGTTTGAGCTCACCTGCTTTTCCTATGATCACTCCAAAGTCATAACGTGCAATTTTTCATGTTGATATATCATATTTTCAAATACTTTATCCACTACACACTGATGTTTGAATTTTACTACACATTTCAGCTTAAGAGGTGAAACTCGATATATAGCTAATATGAGTTCAATTGAGGACACATTAACACTGCATCAGAGAAAAAATCCTTAATGTAGAAGGAAACGTTAACACATGGAACACATAAGTAATAATGTGCATGTAGCCAAGTATTTATTTATTTATTTGTTTTTAGCGCCATGTCAGCAACAAGGCTATCCACACAGCAAGAACAGATTAAGTATCAAAAAACATACAAATTAAATAAGGAATTTTAGTTTTATGTTAGACAGATACTCTAAGATATTTTTAGGTGAAACATTTAAAAAATGTCTGATAAGCTTGTTTCTGAGTAAAACCATTGTCTAGTAGTATTAAAAGCAGTGCAATCCAATAAAATGTGCTTAATAGTCAGTATAGTCTGACAGGAAAGACATGACGGAGGTTCTTCACCTTTTAATAAAAATCCATGTGTCAGTCTAGAATGACCTATTCGACACCTAGTATATACAATTTGATCATGCCTATTTTCAAAGTTACAGAAAAGATTATTAGTTATACTGGGATTTATTTCATAAAGCTTATTGTTTTTACATTCATCCCATTCTATCTGCCACCTGTTAGAGATATAAGAGTTTAGTAAGGGTTTTAGGTCTGAGGGTGGAAAACTACACTCTGTGATTTCTAGAGAAAGGGCTTCTTTAGCTGCGATGTCTGCTTTCTCATTGCCTGACAGTCCAAAATGACCTGGGATCCAGCAGAAAAAGATACTGAAGTTTTCTTTCTGTAAGTTGTCTACTTTAGTTAAAATACTCAAAATAATGGGATAATCAATCTTTACAGATTCCAGAGCTTGAAGGCAAGATTTTGTGTCTGTGAAGATTAAAAAATTTCTTGTTCATTCTTAAAATTTTCCAGGGCTAAAAGCAGAGCACGAGCTTCAGCAGTAAAAATGGAGCTTTGTCCAGGAATACGGATACCATAGTGTTGATCTCCGATAACTGTTGCTGCCGAAACTTTATTATCTGCTTTTTATCCATCAGTGAAAACAGGTTTATGAAGAGGGAAATCACATCTTATATCTAAAAATTGTTGGTGGTACTCATTAGGGTGTGTCTCTGTTTTGTTTTTTTGTGTGTTGGGTCATTGTCAAAATGATATTTGGCCTTTTCAAATCCCACGGTGGAATAGGACAAACATGAGCTTGGGTTAAGTTGTCCAAATTGATATCCAGGTTCTCTAGATAAGATTTCATCCTCATTCCAAAATGTCTGATATATCTGGGTCTGGCTTCATATAAGTAAGATCATTTGGGGTGAAAAACTGTCTGGTACGCTGGATTGCTTTGGTTTGCCTTAAGTTTCACTGCATATTGTAGTGCCAATTTCAAACGTCTGTTTTCTGGCTTCTGTGAAAAGACTCTGAACAGGAGAGGTTCTGAATGCTCCTAAAGTCAGTCGAAGTCCTTGGTGATGTATGGTGTCCAGAATTTGAATGTAGGACTTTCTTGCTGAGCCATAAACAAAGAACGCGTAGTCTAGCCGGGATCTGACTAGTACTCAAAGACGTAAAAGTACAATGAAGTCAGCACCCCATTTTGACTTTTATAATATTCAATGTCTTGAAACACTTTTTCCTCAGGTTTTTCATGTGTGGAATAAAGGTAAGTTTGTTTTGGAACACAATTTAAGTTCTTTAACAACTTTGATGGGTTCTCCTTCCAAAAAAAAAAAAAAAAACTGGGTCAGGATGTAGAGACCTCAAAAGGCAAAGATACATACAAACAGCCTTCGTTTTAGAAAATTTAAACCCACTTATGATTGACCATTCATTTATCTTATTGATGCATAATTGTACTTGTTGTTCGATTACATTCATATTTTTCCCTCTGTAACAAATGCACAGATCATCAACATATAAACTGCAAAACATATTGGGCATTATAATGTTTGCTATACTATTAATTTTGATACTGAAAAGTGTAACTGAGAGAATGCTTCCTTGAGGGACCCCTAGTTCTTGAATATGTGAATTTGACAGGGTAGTTAGACAGGAACAAGAAAAAAAATGGGTAATTTGCCTCGAAGACCGAATTCATATAGATCTTTAAGGATGCCATATCTCCAAGTGGTATCATAAGCCTTCTCCAGGTCAAAGAAAACGGCTACAGCATGTTCTTTTTTAATAAAGCTGTCCCGTACAAATGAGTCTAATAAGGTGATCCACTGCGTTTTTTCCTTTTCTAAACCCGCACTGGAATTTACTGATCTTATGTTCAGATTCTAGTATCCACACTAGACGGTCATTGACCATTCTCTCCATAATTTTACAGAGGCAGCTGGTCAGTGCTATTGGGAGATAATTGTTAGCATCAGAATGGTCCTTGCCTGGTTTCGGTATGGGTGTAATTATTGCTTCTTGCAAGGATGAAGGAAAATTTCCTGTTCTCCAGATGATATTAAAAATTTCCAGAAGAAGCAGTAGTACTGTATGGGACAGATGCTTCAAAACTCATAATGAATTTTGTCTGGTCCAACTGCTGTATTCTGTGTGCGTTTTAAAGCTCTTGAAAGTTCCTCCATTGTGAAAGGCTGATTATATGATTCCATATTGTTTGAGGAGAAATCAAGGGGTTTCTGTTCTTGTTGTATTTTTATTATATTGAAATGATGTTGACAATTTTCTAGTGAGGAGTTCTTCTCAAAAGACTCTGCTAGTTTATTTGTTATTCCTGTTTTGTAGTTAACAGGGTGCCTTGATATTTAATATGTTGAACTTGTGGACCACCTCCCCTATTTTCTATCTTTCGAATCAAATCCCAGATCTTTTTGGATGGTGTATCTGATGTAAGACTAGATACAAAATTTCTCCAGCTCTGTCTTTTTGTCTCATTAATGATTCTTCGTGCTTGTGCCTGACACCTTTTTAGTTTGACAAGATTCTCTGTTGTTGGATGTTTGTTGAAGAGTTTCTCTGCTTTTTTCTGGTATTTGATAGCCTTTTTACAGTTGTCATTGAACCATGGGTTAGACTTACAATGTGGCTTTGATGATGTCTTAGGAATAGTTTAACTGGCTATTTCAATGAAAGTGTCCGTAAAGATTTTTACTGGGTCTTGGTTATTTTTAATCCTCATGTTAAATTTTTCATAACACATGGTTTGAAACATTTTTTGAGTGTTTTCTTTTTTTTTTTTTTTTTTTGGCTTTTTTAAGTGGCCATCTTGGGGTTCTTTGTTGGATGTATAGTCTTGTAGAGGTGAGTATCAAAGGGTAGTGGTCACTTCCACATAGGTCATCCCAGGTTTTCCACGAGAAGTAAAGTAATAACTCGGGTTTGTATATTGTCAAGTCAATGGCAGAATATGTTCCATATCCCGGGTGTAAGTAAGTATTTGAACCATCATTGAAGAGGCACAGAGCGTTATTACTAATAAAGTCTTCAACTCTTTTGAATGGACTCTTCCATAATGGACTATGACTGTTAAAGTCACCCATAATGATGTAAGGGGGTGGCAACTGATCAGCCAATTTGTTCAAGTCTTGTAAGGTTACAGTAACGTCAGGGGGTATATAAATTGAGCACAAAGTAATAGTTTTATGGAGAGTTATACGTAAGGCTATTGCTTGTAGGTGGGTGTCTATAGTGATCTGACTGTGAATTATATCCTGTCTTAATAAGATGGCCACCCCGCCAGATGGACGATGTATATTTGGGCCAAATGCATTAAAACTTATATATTGTTTCAGAGAAAAAGTGCTGTTTGGTGATAAGTATGTCTCTTGGAGGCAAACAGCAAGAGAATTAAGTAAAGCAGTAAAACGTTGAAGTTCTGCAAAATTTGCCTTTACTCCTCGACAGTTCCACTGGATAATGTGACTACCCATCAGGTGGGTAGAACGGGAATATGCCCTCTACTCCTACCCTTAGGGGAAACACTATGACTACAGGGGGCTAATATTCCCTCCATATCGATGTACTTTGTGTGTTCAATCTTCCGAGATCTACTTTCCTAACTAGCCTTTGATTGTTGTGCTCTTGTGGCGTGCTGTGAATTCTTTCCTTTTGAAGAGAGACAGTTCTCTTTTATCAAGCTTTGATCTTCACTGGTTTGAGTCTGACTTGTTGAAGTTTGGGTTTCTTGAACCTTCCTGGACGTTGAACTTTTGTTAATTAGTTGTGGTTTGTCTTTATTTAACCAGGTCATATCTGTTTGGCATTCAACAGTATTCATCGTCAGTTGAGCTACAAAGGCAAAGGATTTTTCAAATTTGAAGTTAGTCATCCTCTCAACCTCTTTGCGTGCTTCCAGGTAGCTCGTCTTTTTAAGGCATTTTACTTTTTGGATTTCTTTTTCTTATATAGTACAATCTTTTAATGAGGCTCGATGGTCGTCTTTGCAATTAATACATTTTGTTGGCTTTGAACAAGTTGCATGTCCTTCTTCTCCACAATTACAGCAAATAGGCTTGTTCTTACATCCAGCAGAGCCATGGCCAAACTTTTGGCAATTAAAACATCTCAAAGGATTAGGAAAGAAGATATCAACAGGAACACTCAAATATCCTAGTCGGATTCTTTCTGGTGGTTGAGGTTTGTTAAAAGTCATTATATACAGGTTAGTTTTTATTATTTGGTCTTCTTTTTTAATTGTGAGTCTCTTCACATATGTTACTCCTTGCTGTGTTAGTTCTGAGTCTATTTTGACCTCATCCATATCCTGAAGGTCTCTTGTACGGATTAGTCCTCTACTGTTGTTTAGATGTGGGTGATAAGAGACTTTCATAGGAACCCCAGCCACTATATTAGCACGCATTAGATTAACAGCATGAGCTTTCTTTGCACATTCCACAAGGATTTGACCAGACCTCAACTTCTTCACATCTTTGACAGTCCCTGCTATACTTGAGATTCCTTTCTGTATTGCGAAACTTGGATAACTTGGTAAGGGGCGTGTCAGGTGATAAAGATTCAAGAAGAATAAACCTCTGCCAGTTTACAGTTTTTTGGGAGAACACACAACCATTCTCTGAATTATTGTCCAAATTCTGATCCAACATTCATCTTTTTGGGGTTTGTTTGTTAGCCATGATAATATTGTTTGATTTCATCATCTCTGCTCCCCACCCACCTCGGAGTCCAACAGGTGGATGCACAGAGCCATGGATCTCCTGCAGATATGCATCAGAGATACAGAGATGATGTACTCGAGCAAGAAGAACTGAAAGTTCAACTTACTCGATGACCCTAAGCCATCACCTTCAGGATATGGTAAGTAAGATATGGCTGATTGAATTGCCAAAGACTACCCAGGGTGCATCATGACTAGCCACTTGATTGAATAGGGACCTCCAACCTCCCATCTATATGACATTAGAGCCAAAGCACTCTGTTGGACCTGGGAAAGCCGCAGCTAACCGCATTCCTCAAGTACCAGGACCTCTTCCTCCACAGACACGGGTTGCAACTTACGGCAAAGAAGTTGCCCCATTTGTCAACTTTTATGAACAGCAAGGGGGTGCTGGGGATCTACTCTACCCCGGGTCCCCACGGGGGATGTGTAACAAAGTAAAACGAATAGAAATTTGTAACCCTAGTAAGGGAGGCTTAAGGGTTATTCTTCTCTTGCCCAAGGAGAAGACCCTAGCACTATGGAGGGAAGGAGCGTGCCACTATTCTTTTCAAGAACTACCACCATAAAGATGGGTCCTGTGCCATACCCAGGCATGTAGCCAAGGCAAGTCAGTTAATTCTGCAGTTATCTTTGGAATGCTCCTTGGCAGCTGTTTTCTACAGGTATGTAAACAAGTGGCATAAAAGTACAGCTCCTATCTACTTGAAAGCGGAAAGACCAAAATCTCCAAAACGGTTGGTCAAGATTACGATAAAAGAACATATTTAAAATCAGCAGTAAAATCAGACAATAATGGTATCATAAATTGTGGCTCTTCAGCCCAGATCACGCTAAAAAAACATTTCAGGCAGGTTCAGCTAATGTGCATGCGCATTTTCGAGTTGACTGACAGGTGATTTCTGTATCTAAAAGATGATTGTCTCTTTTACCTGTAAAGTTTTACATGTAATCATGTTGTAGATCGTGGGATATTTCAAGCCTTAATTTTATTTTAAATGAAGTAAAATAATAACACGCTGTGTGAATACATTTAATAACATGCCTCTGCACTGGGAGACAATGCCGGAACAATGCTTGTTGTCATGTTGTACACACAATCACAGTTAATGCAGTAAACATAATGTTCATCTATAGAGAAACACTCCATGATTACATTAACCTCTGCTTCATCTTTACAAGCTTTGACTGTGTCCTAAGTGACACACTAAACACTATGCACTTACAATATACACTATGCACTTACAATGTACACTATGCACTCAGCCATGTGTATGAATTTTCAAAGTGTAGTATCATCCCAAATGGAACACTTAATGCTTTTTTTACTAAATGGAAGCATTTGCCGTTTAACAGATCATGAAAGTGACAATTCAAATGATATACAGAAATGTGCAATATAACAATTACAATAAGAAACAGTTTCCTTAACTGTTTCTTTGAAAGTCAAGTTTTAATAGAGAGCTGGTTACATGATGAGCAAACATTCATGGGGAACTAACTTGTACCTAAAGTGGCATTTAGATGCAATTTTAAATTGTCCACTCTGTTTTAACACACTATCTGCTATAGGACAATGGAAAGTGACAACAACTTGTGCATTTCTACGACTGGGGCAAAAGAAATGAGAAAACAGCGGCATGCACACACACACTAAGGGACACGAAACTGCAGCAATGTTATAAAATACTCAGAAGTCATGAATATTAGTAAACATGTTACAATAAGTTCACCGGAAAACATAGCCTATTAAACACATCAGGACTAATAAACACAATATCCTCTGAGTAATGTTCGATTCAACACGCAAGGACGGATGTCGTAAACTTACAATTTTGCGCCAAATCCGACCCGACAGCACAAATTAAAAATCATTATTGTAGTCTTAGCGCAGTAAATTGGAGTAAACATGGATTTTTTTACAGTATGTACTCACTCAAAAGACTTTTTTTTAATTATAACAAAAGAAATATGCAAAGAAGCTTTAAAAGTGTTCTAGTGTGATAGGATTACTTACTGACCTTTTTTGTGTAAAGTTATGTCCAATCTTTCAAAGTCATGGCCATGTAACTCCTAAACCTGGTAACTTTTGAATGATATGCACAAGGATGCCTGAAAGGGACAGTTTACATGTAGCAAACTTCACAGGAATTACTTTAATCATAACCAGGATTTTATCCACCTAAAAAAGTAGTCCCACCTCAATTTTTAACAGCTCAAATAATAAACAGGTCTTTATTATTATTATGATTATTATTATTATTGTTGTGATTATTATTATTATTATTATTATAATACAGTAAAAATGTTATGTTATATTTTTTAACTTGCATGCGGCATAGCTATGCAGGTCTTTATTTTGATAGTACACTGAAGGAAGACATATAACACCAGGGTTTTAATTAATGTCTTCTGAAGCGATCCAATCGGTTTTGGGTGTTGAAGCGACATCTAGCACCATCTAGCGCTCTGCGTATGCGTCAAGCACTAGGAAGTGTAATCAAGCTTGAAATCATGATCGTGCCAAGAGACTGCAGATGTCAAGATGTACAGTGAAAAAGGAGATATATTTTGGTCTGTTCTTACCCAAAATCAATTAGATCGCTTAAGAAGACATGGTTTAAACGACTGGAGTCATATGGATTACTTTTATGCTGCCTTTATTTGCTTTTGGAGCTTCAAAGTTTAGGTTACCATTCACTTGCATTGTATGGACCTACAGAGCTGAGATATTCTTCCAGAATTCTTTGCTTGTGTTCTGCAGAAGAAAGAAAGTCATAAACAGCTGGTATGGCATGAGGGTGAGTAAATGATGAGAGAATTTTCATTTTTGGGTGAACTAATCCTTTAAATTGTAATGAACCCGGAATGTTCCCTTATAATGTATTAAGAGGGATATACAATGAACTACCGTTCTCAGACACTAGAGGGCAGAAGTGGCTGAATTAATCACACCAGCAAAAGCTATTTGTACTTCAGTGAAACCAACACAAAGACCAGAAGGATATGGGCATGCAAAACTTATGTAAAAGTATAAAAATATATAGATATTGCAGATATCACAAGAAGAAAATGTACTGATCAACATTGTGCAAAATGGCTGAATTCATATACATTACATATGAGAGCAGCAACTATCAGGTAGTAAATCTACTCAAAGTTTTAATGATACATAAAGAGCATTTTTCTGTTAGTTAGCGAATAGTGACTGGAAAGACACACCTACACCTTTCACTGTGAGTGCAATAGCAAACCACACTGATGTATGGAACGAGATTTGGATTGGACAGTAAGCTGAGAGTTGAATCGGATTAGCTTTGGTTTTAAGAGCCCCTAAACCTGTTTTATCCCAGATCCTTTCTCTGGATCTACACATGCACCACTCCCACTGAAGTCAGAGACCACAACAGTCACCATGATACAATACTGAAGACAGTATAAGCAGGAACAGAATAAATGGGAGAATCGCAATACTCAATATGGCGGCTGTAAAACAAGCATGTCCCATCTTTCAGTTAAAAGAGACAATTGCCAAAAGGCATCGCCTGGTCTCATTGGCTTAGTTCGGAATGGAATACTACTGCATACTGTGAAGTGTATACTGTCTATTATTTAAAATAATAATTATATGTGAAACAGGACACACTATGCAATGATAAATGCTTCAAACAGTAGTGTGCTACACTGTTGTCACATGACCTCATCACATTGGATGTTTAAATCAGCGAATTTAGTCCAGTAATCATCTTGTAAACAGATGTGCTTTGCATTTTTAATCCAATGTTGTATAAAAAATGTTTTAACTCTTGGCAGTTTGATCAAATAAAAGAGTCAAGAAAGAGATCCTAAAAAAAATACTGTGGCTGTAATTACTTCCAGTTAATTCATCACACAGGAAATGGAAGGTCAAGTAGAACACATTGCATTGTGAGGTACATAACCCAGTGCTGTCAGTGATGACCTCTCTGTTGTACACTGGACATTTTAGCAAGGTTTTTCATCCATATATACATTTTAGATAATGTTTATGCAAAAATACTATGCAAATAGTATGATAATATGTTATTCCAAACAAAGCCAATACTCACAAAGGCACAGATAAATCATCAGGAGAAGATACAGTATATAAGTTTTTTTGAGATTTTAGTCAAGTCCGCTTTAGGACCTAATTTTATTAGACATCAACAAAGTTGCCCAATACAGAGCTGACAGGTTATTAACGATTCGCCCTGTGCATGATTCGATTCAATTACGATTCTTTACCTAACATCGTGAAATCTGAAATTTGGTCACGACATGATATGATAGAAATGAATATGTTACATATATGCATAATGTGGTACATATAGATATGTTACATGCATAATAGATATCCGATATGAATAAAGGATAACATAATGTCTGATGCAACATAACTTGATGCAAACACACACAAAAAGATGGAAAACTGTGGAATAAGCGTAATAGATTACATTAAGATTTATTGCACCAATAATTACAGATGAAATGTCATGTGCAGGCAGATAAGATCCATGTTTAAATCGAGCAGGGTCAAAGAATGAAAAACTATCTACAGCCACATGTAAAGGCGGTTATACACAGGATGTGGTAACCGTGAGTTCCCTATTCTTTTTGGGATATGGAGAGAGGCAGCAGCACGGCTAAACGGAGATGACTTATTAAGCTTGTTCATGAGAATTCAACTGCATTTCATGCAGGACTGTTTGCGGCACGCACCGAAAAAAAAAAAAATATATATATAATTTCAAAGCTGCCGCGTGTTATTGACCAATCACAGGTGAATGTAATCAACTGGTTAGTTCCCTTCAGAACAGTCTGAATTCGCTCCCTACTATGACATTCACTATAAAGAGAATGAATGAACGAGAACATGTTGTTCAAAGCCGATGTCTGCCCACCAATCACATTTATTCTGTTCTGTTCGTGTTTAAACTGTTTTATGGAGAAATAACACATTTTATGGAGATACAAAAGCAATATTAACGTAATATATTGTAATCGGGGAAAAAGGCAACAACAATGAACTTACTTTGTTCAAATGGATGCAAACAGTTTTTGAATACTGACACAGAAAGCCAAACTATATGTGATTTGTGTAGGTTAGCGGGGTAAACTCTGCAGCATCAACTTTCTTTATTTAAGTGCACTTTGTTACCCTTTAATCTCACGTGCTCCGCTCCGTGTCAGTTGCAAGTGTAATATGAGACAGTCACATTGGGCATTATTATAGTAATGATAATCGATTCTTAAATTCCGTTATCGATGCATTGAAATTTCTTTGAAGGATCGCTGCACCACGATCGATGCATTTTTACACCCCTAAAAGCTAATCATCGTACATCAATCTTTTATTTAATCCTTACTGTAGGAGACATGTAAATGTTAATTGTGTCGTATCTCTTTAAGTTATACATTTCATGTGACCTAAGGGAGCAATGTGTATGTCTCATCAATTAGGGTAAAACACCTGTGCTGGTATGTGTTCTCATGGAGTGAGGGGGTGAGTTTTTTTTGTTGACTGTTAGTATAAATCATTCCAAATTTAAATCATCTGATATTGTCTACATTATACAAACTGTTCAACTCATACTCATGTTTTGGAACTGAACAATGTTTGCTCTTTGGATTTTGGAAACTTCAAGACCCAGGTATCCCTGAATTGTTTTTTTGACGATTTACAAACGTTATCTCCCTGCTTAGCTCCTCTGTGGTTTTTGGTTTGTTTATATGAATAGGCTACACTAACTATTTCAGTTTAATTTCTTATTAAATTTTTTTACATTACACTGTGCCACATGCTATTCCGAGTGAGTCTTTAACGTGACTCATCAGAATATTTGGGCCCAAAGATGAATGACCTTTTGCCGGATCCTAATGCTAATCCAAGCTCACTGATCTGCCTGCTAATTATAGCTCACGTTGACTGACCCAATTTACTCATGCTCAAGAGTGAAAGGTTAGATCTAACTGGCCTCAGATCAGGGTCAGCTAATCTGAGCTCTAACCTTCAACATAACTAAAGAGCGAGTGGTTCAGGACAGTTCCAAGGGAATTTCCTTCAAGTACAGATTAAGAGCCATTTGTAACTAAAATCCTGACATTATAAGAGCAAACACACCCTCAAAACAAGATGAGCCCTAAAGACATATTTAAAACTGCTCTTTACTGCTATGCTACATTACATTTATGGAGATAAACATTATAACTGACTCCTGTCTTAGTAGTCCATTAGCTAATAAGACAAGAGTCAGTAAAAATGTTTATCTTCATAAATCAAACTTCACTTTGAGATGAAATGCAAAACCTTTCCCTCCCTCAAATACTGCTGCAATTTGCCTTCTCTTCTGCTGACAACACACACAAAACATGTTAAACCAGCTTTAGCTGGTTTGCTGGTCTTAACTGTTTAAAAATGGTCATAGCTGGTTCAAGATGGTCTCTCAGCCTGGCCAAGTTGGTACTCAACTGGTTTAGCAGATCACCCAGCTGACCTCCCAGCCTGACCAGCTGAAAAGTGCCCAAACCCCCTCTAAAACCAGTCTGACCAGACTGGGAGACCAACTAAGAAGGCTCTTTTTCACACCCTTGCATAAACAGCTATATTAAATCATGTATTGGTAGAATCTAATTTGCGCTAATTTCACACACATTAGTAAAAGCCCTTTTTTCAGGGCTCTTGAATTCTGACAAAGGCATTCTGCTCCATCTGTTCCCTAACATTTCTTTTCAACTTGCCTGAGAACTGCCAACCCACAGTGTCCAGTGAGTCATTAATCCACACTTAATATGAAACTACGTATTATCTATGCAAAAATCTAATTGAGGCATCAATTCTCCTTATTTATCTCCCACAATGCAGTAAGACTACAAACAGATAACATGGTTACAAAGTTCTTTGATCCTTTCTGCTAATAGCAAACACAATGTAACAACAGACTTCAATAGCTGTCTCAGATGTAAAATTTGCCAGGAAATTGTGTTGAGTTCTAAAGTAAAGAGAGCTGCAAAATCAAATACTCACAAGTGTCCTCAGGTGTACCCCGCCTTCAGCTAAAGATGTTAAAAGGCAGAAACAGATCTGTAGGTTTTTCCAGTTCTAACCCTCCAAGTCACCCTCAACTAATGCCTAAAGAGTAATTAAACACATAAACTTATGAAACTTGTGTAAAAGTAAACAGTAAAGCATATTTCAATCATTTAAAAGCTAACAAATGTGTCTGGTGTCTCCACCAGACTTTTTTACTAGTTTCTCCATAAAGACCATGCTGGTCAACCATCAAGTTTTGGTGTAAACAGCATGGCTTTGCTGGTCCACCAGCTATACCGGCACCAAACTACCACTAATAACTTTTCAGCAGGATAATGCACCTAGTGGTTTCTCACCTTAGTGTCAGCAGATCACCAAAACGAAGTAAACTTCTTCCCGAGAGCAGATACAGCTGTATGAAACATTGGGAAGTGAAATATAGAGGTTTAATGACAACACGAAAATTATAGGTTAGAGGCAGCATTAACCTAAAAAAAAAAACTGGCCTACAAACACGAAGGCTGTAGATTCAATCCTAAGTAGGAGAAACTCAGAATTTAAAGAATTAGTAAAATCACATTCCTGCTCAGGCCTCCACCATTTTGTACTTAACCCAAGGGTACCCTTAAATTACTGTACTGAAAGCTGTTCTGGAAGAGAAGCATCTGCTAAATAGCAACTAATTACTATCCTCAGCCAAGACACATCACATACTCTCTATAACATCTGTCTCTGTCTCTGCTGCCAAAGTTTTTGCTTGCTTATGTTTCACAGTTCCATACCATCTCCTAATTTTCCAGCTTGTTCTGCTGCTCCTCCCTGCAGGATCTTTGTGAGAACATTCTCCCCTTCGGCGGGCTGCTGTGCAGCGCTGCCTATCCCCCCTGTCCGGGGTGCTGCTTTTGAACCTGGAGAGAGAAAGACCTTAGAGATGAACTGATGTGCTACAAAACTGTCTTACATTATTGACATTCAACCTCTATTAGACTGATGCAATCAGGCTTTTTTCATAGGATAAAAACTGTAGGTGTAAAAAACTAGATACTGGAAAAAGATTCAAACTCGAATGAAGGTTAAGCAAAATGGACGACTGAAAGAACATTCAATATTTGCACTCACATTTATGAGCAATAAATGATACAGAAACACGCAATCGTGTCCTTACATTGTAAATCTCTGACATAAATGTGGGAATGATGAAGTTTAAACGTAATATTTCATGCTTAGATGACATACCCAAAAGTAAGAGCTTATAACTAAAAAAAAAAAAATGCAAAGAAGGTCAAATGCATGAAAAAAAATGTTAGAAAACCTTTCAAAATTGGAAGAAAATATATTTTTTATCACGTTCAGGGACTCTCATGATGAATTATAAAAATACTTACAGTTATATCAACTAAGCCCATAATGATAAAATTCAGGTCACTTTGGCTTCTTATTCCATCACTCCAAAAAATGTGCGTTGAGCACCCTCTTGTGCGCAGTCTATGTATGTGTGATCTGGGTCTGTTTACCCCATGTGGGACACGGGGACATTCCAAATATGGAATCTAATACTCTCTAGACAGCCAATGAGGACAATCTGACAGATCTATGACTTGAAGGATCGCGTTTAAGTGAAACGATCCCAGAGAAACCATCGTCATTGAGACGCCATTAGCGATTAGCCAACATAGATTGTTATGACAAACCTTGACTAACATTTCAGGATCTACTCATCATATTACGTTGAGTGTGGACTTGTTTTTTATATCATGTTTATAAGTTATAAACCAAAACGTGATGATAATTCTGTTTCTCTGTTTATCATACATGTGCATTTCACACACAGATATTCACTATAGTTTGGTCTCTGAGTGAAAAAATTTGCTCGTTATATTCTACTAATCAAGACCTTTCAAAATATATATGACACATGGCTGTGTGATCTTTTGATTTTTACTGTTTCTAAATATGACTGTTGCGATCACAAATTTGCAAATTATGAAAATGGAACAGCTCTAATTTATCAGCAAATGTAAAAGCAGTCTTTGAGAATTTGTCAGATCAGCTGTATTAATTGTAAAGATAAGAGTCTAAGCTTTAAAATGAAGCGCCCTCTCTCGGCCTGGTACCGGGCCACTCCGAGTGTAAAAGTTTAATGAGTACAGTTAATATTTTTATGTCAGTGATTCAATTTCTGAAAACAGTAAAGCATGAAGTTAACTAAATTTGTTTTCTGTGTTTCAGAATACCTAAATCAGGTGTTCTGTGTTAGCAGAGTTAGTTCCACTTACCAATTCCTGTGGCGGGAATCTGGGGTGGTTTTGCAGGCTGTGGTGTGGCTTTTGACCCAATAGCAACTACAGGAGTTGGTGTGGGAGCAGGCACAGCTGTGTCAGGTTTTGCCTGTTCAAGCCAATTAATGAGAAATATTAAAATACATTCTAAACCATTTCTCAGGTACTAAAAGTAACACCTCAAAGAACAGGTTAAAGAACAACTTAAATGCCAATATCACTGCAACAAGAGATTAATTTAAACAAACCATAGTAGCAGCTGGCTGGGCAGTGGGAGGTCCTACTGGTTGTTGTCTTGCCTGTGCTGGAGCCTGACCTGGCTTAGTTTGCTGCTGAGTTGTACTTGCTCCTGTTCCTGCAGCTGTGGTGGTGGGCTGAGTCACTGCCATCATGGCCGCCTGCTGTTGTCCAGGTTGCTGTGGTGGTGGCAGTTGAGTTCGGGTTGTTTGCCCCAGATGTTGTTGACCTTGCTGACCTCCCTCAGGTGGCTGAGACCCTGTCGGCTTGCCAGATGCTTGCTGTCGCTGCTGCTGTCCTTGCTGAGATGGTGCCTGCTGCTCTCCTAGACCATGTTGTTGCCTGGAACCTGAAGAGGGCTCCTGCCTCCTGGATGGACCTGGTTGCCTCTCCCCCCGTTGTCCACTGGAGCCATGGTGGTGGCCTGGTGGATCACGGGAGTAGTCTCCTGAGTCTCGGTGGCCAGCAGATCGTGGATCTGAGGATCTTTTCTGTGAGGTGGATGAGCTAGCGCGGCTCTCGGCACGAGCGGAAGGATCTTTTGGATGTGACCGTGAAGAACGTGACGACCTGGGATCATCTGAGGTATGTCGGGAAGAAGAATGTCTTCCTGAGCTGCTTCCATGGTGACGGTGTTCTCGAGATGAAGTGGATGCGGAATGCCGCTGATGACCATATTCGTCTTGAGGCCACACGTCTTCCTCAGGGGGCTCATCATAATCATGGTACGTGTGCTTAACATTGCTCCTCCGGCTAGAGGATGAATGACCTCCACTCCCATGGTGTCTTGAGCGATCTGACCGAGCTTCACGTGGTTTTTCAAACCAGTCTGTCTCCTCCTGACCCAAATGATAGGCTTTTTGGGAAATGAAGCAGAAAGTCAGTATTTTATGCTATTGCAAGTGCCAATAGCAAAAAATCAAGACCTGAACATACTGAAGCCATGCAAGGACCGGAATGCTCAAATCCGAAAGAAGACATCCAGAAAAGAGAAAGAAATGCCAGCAAACAATAGACATGTACAGACACTTGATAACAGATAACAGAACACATGTGCAGTACATGCAAAATAGGCATATATGGTTTCATGCATTGATTATAGCATTCACATACAGCAGTCCAAACTTTTCTTTCCCTCTGCCTTTAAGGCAAGATTATTGACATGCAGACTTTTGATTGCCGGATAAATTTTAACAGGCAGTTTGTAATTCAGCACCAGTTACCTTCACTGTCTGAAACAGCACAGTGCATGTCATCTGCAAGGTAAGGGTCATCCGGCTTATATACATGACTCTTAGGCATATCCCTCATATGATGGTCCTGAACATCTGGTAAGGAATGGCTGGAGCCATACTGATTTCGTCCATCATGAGGATCTGGCACAGAGCCACGACCAATACCCATGGGCTTTCCGACGGGACTGAGAGGGCTCTCTTCCTCCGAGTTCTGCGTACGCATAGAAGGACGGCCACTACGACCATAGGTGCCTCTCTGTGAACGCTCCATGGCATCCCTCTCATATGACTTACTTCGGTAGCCACCTGAGTCTCTAGAGGAAATCTTATCCATTCCATAACCTGTGGACCTTGATCGTCCAGAACCATATAGACGATCATCCTCTTCCAATGCTTCTCTTGACCCATAGTACTTCTGCTGATCATAGCTCTTCTTCATGCCCATCCTGGTCACAACTGTGCAGCTACCACCTGTTGATGTTGTCATGGTGTAGGAGGCTAGATCAGACTCTACATCTCTAGCTTCTTCAATTGGAGAGAACTTGGATATTTTTTGCTCCATGCCCTGCTTCCTATGCTTGCTACGCTTGGACGAAACAGCAGGAGCCAAATTTTTGGAGGAGTGCTTCTGGCTGCTCATTCCCCCACTGCTGCGAGAAGAATGCTTGTAGTCATCATAGTAATAACCAGACCCACCACTCACAACTGCATTTGGATGTCCATGGCTGTCAACTGCACCCTGATAGGTGTTTGTATTTCTTCCATATACATTCTCGGACCCATCTCCATAGGTTGGTCCACGTTGGCCATTCTCGCTTCCATAACCTACTCGCGACATGTCAGAGGACCCCATATTTTCTTTTGTCAGTTCACTGATATCATCAATCATGACATAATTTCTGGGGATATTCTGCTCTAGATTTGTGGCATATACACCATCGGTTACATACCCTGATGATGGACTTGGGATTCGTTCATTCATAGGTTGGTCAGAGGGGCGATACTGACCATAAGCATTGTTCAGTGGTGAGGAATAGGCACCACTGAATCCAGTCTCTTGTGCTGATGTTGCTATTGGAATGGAAGGATTACTGATCACTTCATAGTTTGTGGGTAGCTTCTGTTCAAGATCGGCAAGCGAAGTTTGCCTTGGCCTTTGATGGACAGAAAGCATGTCAGCTTGGGGCTGAAAGGACATGCCCTGGCTAGGATAAGGTAGGGTGTGGCCTGGTAAAGGTGCAGTGTGTTGTTGGAAGCCCTGGTGACTGGGCTGCTGCAAACCAAGGTCAGACTCATAAGGAGACTGACCGTAGCTATGAGTCTGGTATGGCCCCTGGGTTTGGTAAGATGAGGGTTGAGGAGGATGAGGCTGGAAGGTCCCAGGCTGGGGCTGTGAGGAGGTTGAGTACTGTGATGGCTGAAACCCAATCTGCTGGTACGGTGCAGTGGGTGGTTGTGTAGGTGTGGGCTGGGTCTGTGGATATTGATATGGAATGTATGAGGAAGTAGGAGGGTACTGAGATGCATTCAAATCAGACGTAAACTGGTTGAGAGGAGCTGTACCGGGGCGTGACAACAGCATATTTTCTTCATAGGTGCCTGATGCAACCCCAGCTAGTCGCAAATTATTCAGCTCACTATCTGACATGTAATCACGGGCATCCCCCATGTATCGCAAGTACACCAACTCTCGCCTCTTTTTATCTTTAACCCTGGTTTCCTTGCGCTGGGTGATGCCCATTTCCAAGCAACGTAGCTTGGCATCAATTTCCTTCTCCTCCTCCTCTAACTCTGCCTGCTGTTTACGTAACTTGGTGGACTCTTGTTCCACAGCTTTCAGTTCACTCAGCAATCCCGCCTTCATGGCACCCTGTGCAGGACGTGGCAAAACCCTCTGGGATGCTCCAGGGGAGCTGTATACATGGGGCATTGCTGGAGTTACAATCGGTACAGGTGTCTCATCTGGAGGGGGGCTGGGGAGAGTTCTCTTCACCTTTCTCATCATTGCGTTCTGCTGCTGCAGGGCAGACATCTGGAGAGCAGAGATGTTAGAGATTCATTAATATGACTATATTAATGCAACCAAAAACAGTTCAGACTACAGCTTTATCCCCTATATGTAGAAATGTGATGTTATTGTATTACTAATGATATATCATATTCTCCAACTGAAGAATTACTGAATTGCATGCTCCCAAATGTCTAAAAGGAAAGTAGAAAAAGTGACAGTGATTTACTCTGAAACTTGCTTTATTTATTGTGCAATAAATGATTAAAGACATTACTAAAGATTTAAAACAAGATTACAGTATTTATCTTTTCATTTTTTTAATTTATCCCTTAGGGGCCGTTTACACGACAACGTTTTCAACTAAAAACTTTTTATGCGTTTTGGCTGTTCGTTTACATGACAACGGCATTTTGGGGCCTGAAAATGCAAACTTTTGAAAACGGGTTTCAAAGTGCCCGTTTTTGAAAACAATGCCGTTATCATCTCCGTGTAAACATACAACAACGCGAATTTGTGAAAACGATGACGTCATGCGCATGCGTATTACGTGTTCAGTCTATAATGCCTATAGACTGAACACGTAATACGCATGCACATGACGTCATCGTTTTCGCAAATTCACTGCACACGAGTACTTCAAAACAACGCGCGAGACATTCAAAACTACAATGGCGGACTACAGGACTGTGTTTGTGCTGCTCAAGATTTTGAGTTTATTGACACTTCTCCAGCAAAGTAATTGTAGTAATAAAGCAACCTCATCGTCCGTCCAGACAAAATTGCTCGACGCTTTCGCCATCTTCATTGTTTGTATTCACCGCTCTGTGGAAGAATGCATATGTGCGCAGGTGCGTGGTGATTCTTTACAAAGTGACATTGTCGTCTGTACGCAAAACTTTTCAAAAACGCAAAGGAAAATCTTTTCCGTTTTTAGTACATCGCTGTCGTGTAAATGTACCCTTAGAGAAATGGGACATACAATGCACTGAAGCAGGGGTACTCAAGTTTGAAAGGGGGGGGGGGGGGAGGCACAGCAGGATCCTTTTAATCTCGAGGGCCACAATTGTTTTTTATTTTTTTATTTATTTAATTTAAAAATATTGTATTTACTTTTTATTTTAATGAGGCAAGTATGCTAAACATGCTATTTTAATTGATTAGCTTTATTATTTTTTTGTTTGTTTGTTTTTTTGTTCAAAGATCCACTCGAGCAAAATGCCCCAAACTAGAACATTTACTGCCAAATAAAACAGATATGATCAGTGCTGTTTTCACTGTTAAAGATAATTATGACACACAGGCTACCTAGTATAAACACACAAACACTCATTTACACACTTTTTTTTTAACTGTTATTACTGTTCGTGACAGGCATATACTGTATCTCCATTGAGCTTTTCAAACGGCTTTATCACCCGACAATAGTTGACTCATGCTGTGGCAGTAACAAGAGGGTGTGTAAAAGAGACTCAGAATATACGTTTGAGCGCACAAAAACTGCTTCTACCAACACATGCGAAGACTGACGCAGCACTCAAGTAACAAATTACCCTATAAACAGATTTATATTCATGTCTTCATTCTTTACATCCCTTTGCAATTTCTTTGCTTCTATAACAAAACAGTTATTCAGCAATACTGAGAATAGCCGTAAATGCTCAAGAAAATGGAAACCTCAAAATTCATGTACATTTAGCTTAATATTTTTATCTGATGACAACATCACACGGGCCACAAAATGATGGTTCATGGGCTGCCACCTGATAAATACCATGGCATTAAAGGGTTTGTTCAACCCAAAATGATAATTCTGTTATCATTTACTCACCCTCATGTTGTTTCAAACCCTTGTGATTTTCTTTCTTCCGTGAAACACAAAATGTTAGGAAGAATGCTAGGAACTCACAGCCTCCGTCACCATTCACTATTATTGTAGAAGAAAGATGCAATGAAAGTGAATAGAGATTGAGGCTAACATTCTGCCTAACATCTCATTTTGTGTTCCACAGAAGAAAGGGTTTAGAACAACATGAGGGTGAGTAAATGATAACATCATTTTCATTTTTGGGTGCACTATCCCTTCAGGTTTAGAAGACTATTAATACATTACATTGCATAACATTACACTTAAACACAGTTATTTCAGTTTAACAATTATAAACATATGCCCCCCTCTGTACAGTAAATGACTACTGTAAAAATAATTTCAGAATCAATAAAGCTATATCCAAAAAGAGGGAAAATGACTGTAAATGAAAAGAAATTTGGGGTTAGTTTGCTAAGTAGCATTATACATGCCTAACAAATATTTAACTGTAAAGATTTGCTGTACTGTACCTAAATATTTTAGTGCTAAAATAGAATTAGTTATTACACAATTTATTTGTTTTAATAGATTACATGAAATATACAGAAACTATTTGATTAAGAAACAGGACTTCTGCATACCTATTGTGAAGTTATGGAGAATCCATGAGGAAATTCAGTTGAAAACACAAAGTAACAAAGTAATACAAAATAGCTTCCTTTTAGTATGCATGTCTCTGAATGCTTTTGAAAGGTGTTCGACAAGCCTGATCATTCCTTAGACAGGAATCACACTGAGAATGAAAGACTCAGACTTCTCTGAGCAGCTGCTGACAAGCCGGAAGACAGTGGGCTGACCCAGTATGCCTACACTTTGTGCCACTCTCTAGCAAAAGACTTTCCAGATATAGCAGTTTTTCTGTGTGTGTGTTTCCAGATATAGCAGTTTTTCTGTGTGTGTGTGTGTGTGAGAGTGTGTGTGTGTGTGTTTGTACGAGATAAAGAGAGCGAAGGACACAATGGTCAAGGAAAACATACGTTAAAGAGTAAGTAAATTATTTTCATCATGTACCCACTCTAATTTTGTTTTAAGCCCATATGGCTTTGGAACAATAAAAGGAGATGATAAGCAGAATGAGCCTCAGTCACCATTCACCTTCATTGTAAGGTTTGAAAAAAAAAAAAAGATGCAAGGAAAGTGAATGGTGACTGTGACTAACATGCTGCCAAAAATCTCCTGTTGTTTTCTACAGAATAAAGTCATACATATGAAAATATTTGAATGACAAATGTCTTTGAAATAAAAAAGCATGCTAATTGCGCTTATTGAAAAATAAACACTTTTTTTTTTCTTCTTTTTTTGTGGATGCAATTTCATATGGTTGTATATTTAAGCTGTGAATATTTGAAATGAAAACATTTCACACAAAGATGCTGATGTATTCAACATCCAAAGTTCAGTTCAAAATATGTATTTATTTATTTCATCTTTATTATTCAACAGGTTTTATATTTATTTTATATTTATATTTCCCATTGCAAATTTGCCTCTTAAAATTCAGTGGTTAAAATTCAGCGAGAGGACCTGTACAATTGCCAGTTTTGATAAGTAAATTAAACTAACTTGACAATAAACAATGGAGTAATTTTCTTAAGTTTGACATCTTACGTTTTAATGTACAACAGTATCTGAGTAAGGCAATTGTCAGGGCAAAATGTTCCTGGTTTATAAGGAAAAATGAGGAGCTGCAAGCTATTCAGGCTAATGGTTAATGTACACAACTAAAGTCTGAAGAGATTGTTTTTTGTTTTTTTTTTCATTGTTTTAGCATTTTACATTTTTCTTCCTTCTGCATATTAAGCAGAATGCACTTGTAGACACCATGACTTTTTCATCTTTTTCTTTTTTATTTATTTTTTTAACATATTTATTTATTTATATTGCATTTAAATCAGATGAGGACCAACAAATTCAAACTCAGACTGCCATTTATCTTGTTATATACATTTGGTCACCAGTGAATGGTCCCCCAATCATTGCACTCAACCTGAGAGGATATAACTCTGCTTTTTAGATAATTAAACCGGGTATTTTTGAGTAATTAAACTCTGGAAATATTGCTTTAATCAATTAAGCAAGAAACTGTTGTTTTAATCTCTCGATACAGCAAGAAACTGCTTTAAAGCAGTAATAAAGATAAAGCAGAGTAAAATTGAATTAATTTACACATCTGCTTTACTCCTCTTTCTCAGAACTGTTGTTTGGAACTAGCCCCCACATGTAGAAGCAAATTTGGTTATATTCTGATGCTTCTACACACTGAATAAACAGTTTAAAATTACTTTATTGTCAAGTTCAACTAAGTTAGTTTTGTAGGGTTAAAAATTAACAAAAGAAATACATTTCTATGTTACAACCTCCATTTCCTTAGGAAAAGAGACCTTTTACATTCCAAGGCATACAGAGGGTGCTGATAGTGATCTATCAGTCCATTGGCTGTTGTGTTTGTTTATTGGGGGTCTGCAAATGGTCACAAGTCCGGTACAGTGCTGATTGGTCATTTTATACGTATTTGTAACTATTTCATCTAAATTATGTTACCTTTTATGACAACTCTGGGCCATTTTTGGGCTGCCACCTGCACATTTTCACACTCAAATTTAAAAGCTCACCATTTACACATACTGTGGACTAATTGCCAAACATTGGTCCCATTTTTCATAAACCCCCCAAATAAAATAAAAAAAAGACTCCAATTATTCATAACTAATATTGTATGTTCACAAACTTATGATGAATATAATTTTTATATATATATTTTGTTGTTGTCCTAAATTTGTAAGCAAGTAATTCTGCTTCTGACCCATCAGTTCCCCATCTCCCACCAAAAAGTCTTATTTTATTCTGCTAGATGGCAGCAAGTACAAGAAAACAATTATTTTTCCTCTATCACCTTCCATCACAAAATGCCGATCTGAAATGTAGGTGGCGCTCTAATGTATTTTAGCCCTCACAGATGTGCTTGTCCATAGACATTCAGTTTAATTTTCAGTTCATGCACCACCCCCATTGTTTCATCAATTATCTCAGCTTCTGAGAGGACTAGAAGTTAAATCTGAAAAGCAAGTCATTAGAAAGCTGAGATAATGTATAACATTTTATCATCCATAGTCAATAACATACTGTATGTTTCTGATGATTTGTTTAGCATGCTTTTCCTGCTGGGCCGCATATTTTGTTCTCGACATCTAAGGTATAACATTGGATTATTCACACAAGCAGCTTCACAGACAAGTAAAAAATGGCTAATTGTTTAGAAAACTTCCTAAGGTAAAAGCAGATAAAACATTTTTAGCTATTTGGGGCTTACAGCAGCAGTGATAAATGCATAAAAGAGACATTTGTTTTTGATGTCTTACAGAAATCATTCCTGTGTTTGAGAATGAGAGCTTTCATTTGATATATGATTTGCCTATTAAAGTGCTATTTGAAAGACTTTTATATTCATATGAATATTTGTACCATATGACCTCTAGGTGGCGCTGATTTGTGACACAAATGTTTTCAGGCCTTATTTTATTATTTTATGTAACATAAATTCAGAAGTGATGGTTATCTATGAAAAGTTTAGATTCTAAGCTTTGAAACGATACCACAAAGTATGCCTGACTTATGTATTCGGAGACTTGAACATTTTAAGCGTAAACTTTTTTCACGATATAGCACCCCTTTTTGGAGTTGAAGAGTTTAACCACTGAAATTTTAGAGACGAATTTGCAAAGTAAAATATGATAGTTCAAATATTATGTTGAATAATAAAAAATAAAAAAAAAGATGACATTTAAAAAAATATTTTGGAACTGAACATTGGAAGGTCAATATTTATTATTGAATTTTTCATGATTACATTTTGTGAAAAATGTTTTAAATTAAAATATTCACAGCTTGAATATACAACCATATGAAACTGTATCCCCAAAAATGCAAGCACTGTTAATGCTTTTATTTTTCAAGTAGTGCAATTCAGTGTGCTTTTTTGTTTCAAAAACATTTGTCATTAATATACTTCCTTACCATACAGGCTTGGAAAAACTTGAGGGTGAGTAAAGGATGACAGAATTTTCATTTTTGGGTGAACTATCTCATTAAAAAATTATACTAATGCCATGTTTAAAAAAAAAAAAAAAAGATTTCTAGCATGTAAAGTGGAGGTTAGGATATACTGTAGGTTTGGTTGTGTTGTACTTATTTAACATATTTTAACATTTTGTTTCACCAGTACTAATAAAGTCTAATACGACCCTCTAAATGCATTGTGTGTGAACAAGAATATCTATTGTAAACACTTTTTGTTTTTAAAGAAACAATTAAACAGTTCCATACCTGGCTTCCTAGGCTGGCTTGGTTTTGGTATAGGGAGAATTTGGTCTTGGCTGGGTCCTCTGATGTTGGGCTGAGAGGTTTAGGGTCTGACATGGACCGCTGAACACTCTTTATGGGCCTTGGAATAGTCTGATGTCTCTGCGGTGACTCTGCAGAGAAGGCTTTTTGTTGGGGAGTTACATGTGCCTTGTTAAGTTTCTCACTGGAGGCAAAGGTAGTCTCCAACATACGATAGGGGGACAATGGAGACACTGGAGAGTACAGCACTTGTGGAGATTTGGGTGGCTGACGGGATGGAGATTCACTCTGTTGCTTAGATTGCTGTTGGTATCCAATATCTAATGGGTCTGGCTTTCTTCTTTCAAACTTTGTTGAAGTGGCACCAACTAATTGTAAACTAGTGGAATAGGGGCTGACAGTAGTGGGAACACTCAGCTGAGGAACAACCACTCCTTGGGATTGTGCCTCTGGATCAGTTTGACAGGCCAAACTCTCTCCCTTGTGGGTTCTTTCTGGAGCAGATATGTAGTGAAGTAGTTCAACCTTTGATGTTTCAGCCATGGTGATGTGTATGGCTGGAGATATTCTGCCCAACTGGTCTGACTCAGTTTGACATGAGGAGTCATTGGTGGTCTGAATGGCAATGCTAGATACTTTGGATGCATCATTCTTATTCTCTGCACTAGATTCAGAGTGTTTGGTGTATCTTGACCGTCTGCGGCGTATTGGTTGACTGTCCCACTCACCCTGGTCCTCTTCATCTGTCTGAACGCTGCAGTCAGCTATACGTCTAGTTCTACGGCGACGAGACATGAGTTTGTCCTCTATATCTTCATCATCAGTTTGGACACTGCAATCTGCAATTCTCTTGACTGACTCATCCTCCGACCCATTTTTCAAACGGGGCATAGAGTTTTGTTTCTTCATAATCCGGCCATCTCCATTATCTTCATTATTCTTGAGGGACATCTCTGAGGCAGAGCTGGGCAAAGGCCTTGTGGACACCACTGCCTGGACCACCTGCCCATCAGCACAAGGCAAGATCTGCACACTCTGGCCCTCTTGTGGAATAATTCTACCACTCTGATCACAGATAATTGAGATCGTTTGAGGTGTAGCTCCACCAGCCTTCACACCTTGAATGGCACCTTGAGCTGTTGTAGCTGCTGCTGCAGCAGCTGCTGAAGCAGCCGCCGCCTCTGCTGCTGCTGCCACCGCTGCTGCTTCAATGGCTGCTGTTTTCTGCCTCTTCTGTTCTTCAAGCTGCTGCTGGAGCTGTTGTTGAAGGGACTGAATTTGGTCCAGCTGCATCCTCTGCTGTGCAAGCTGCTCTCTTTGCATCACCAACTGGGTTTCTCTTTCAGCCTGCTGCTGATGAATAACTTGCTGTTTGATGTTCTGTAATTCTTGAATCTCCTGCTGCATAAGCAAATGTTCTTTCTCTCTGTGCCTCTGGAGCTCTAAGCGGTCCCTTTCCAACTCCTCGTGTAGACGCAACTGACGCAGTTTCTCCAACTCAACACGTTCTCGCTCTAGCTGCAAGAGTTGCTCCTGTTGTAAGTGCAATCGTTCCTCCTCTTTTTCCTTCTCAATATTAGCAGATGTGGTAATAGTTGTACTAGCACCCATATCTGGAAAGACTCTGGTAATTGCCTGGGCCTGTTTTTGTGGCACTTTTACTATTTGGGGTTGTGTCTGAGGCTGGCATTGAGCTTGAGATTGTTCCTGACCTCTGACTAATGACTGTGGTTGAGGTTGGGACTGTGTTTGCATTTGGAGTTGTGCTGTAGTACCTTCTGCTGAAATATGAGCCAAGGGAGCCTGTTCATTTACAACTGATTGGACTGGCACTGCACTAGTCTGAGTTGGCTGTACACTTTGCATACCTAAATTTGAAACAGGTTGACCAGTTTTTGTTGATGCATTTGTTGACAAACTGGTAGGTGTTGCAGGCTTCCCCAGGTAAACTGGAGCATCCAGGGAGGTACTAGTTGGTGGCACACCTCCCAAGGAAGTGTCTGGAACTGTTGTTGAAAAACGATTTGGAGGAGGATATCTGTAAGGTCCTTGGGCAGTAAGAGGCATTCTTGGGGTGACTTGAGGCAACCTGGTGAGGCTAGCCAGAGGTACAGCAGTTACGCTGCTTGAAGGGTAAGGTCCATATACTCCTCTTAACATGGGATTAAGGACAGGGGCAGGCTGGGTGGTGATTGGCAGGGTGGAGGCTATTGGGGTGTTAATAGTAGAGTATATCATGCCATCAGCTGTCCTTACAGCAGAGGGATATAAAGATCTTAGGCTAGCTTGTCTAGCATTGATTAGATTTGTTAGTGTTTGACTGTGTACTGTGGGTCTGCCATCGGGACCATACATTAGGTTGGCTCTAATAGATGCTAGGCCTTGTTGAAGGTTAAGTCTAGCTGCAGGGCCTCCTCTCTCAACGCTGTACTGCAGAAGGTCAGGATTACTGGTGTAACGACTACCAAACTGCTCCATGGAGTTAAGAGCAGCACACATTCTGCTAATCTCTCTGGCTGTAGTGGCACTGTACTGTGCAAGGTTGGATTCTTGAAAACCACCAAGGTCACGAGAAGGATAACCATACTCTGCATTGATATTGGACATCGAACCATATCTTCGCAAAGGTAATGGCGGAGCTGAATCACCTCCTTGATGTCGTAGATCTGTATAAGATCCATACTGGGTGCCCATTCCCAAATATCCTGCTTCATAGGCTTGCTTCATAGTGCTTAAATCCACTGCTAGGTCCCCAGCATCATTCCTCTGGTAATATTGGAGACCTGAACACGCTAGATTGTTGTCTGACATTGATGGTGGAAGTCGTCCTGGAGGAGGCAAGGTAAAAGCTTTGCGCTCAACTGCTGCCCCTTGTATATTTTCTGTTTGGTAGCCATTTGTTCCAGGTTGGCTTTGCTGCCCAGGAGCTTGAGATGGCTCTGCAGATAAATGAGCCTCTGAGGGTGTTGTCTTACTTCTCTGAGCAAAAGGACCTGTACAACTACCAGCAAATGGCAACTTATATACAACATCACAACAAGCTAACTGATTCTCTTGTTTAATCTGTCCTGTAAGATCTAGGACCTCTACTGGTGGGGGAGGCTCCTCTCTTTTAACAACCTGAGTCACTGTTCCTCCTTGAGCATTATTCTCATCCAACTGCACCATCATTACTTGGGGCTTCCCTGTGGAGAGATTCATTACAGCAGGTTTATTCTTTAGTTCCAAAGCTACCCCGCCATATATGTCATGACCAAGTGTAGGGGTGGAAGATGCAGAGCATGATGACTGTGGTGGAGGTAGCGGAGAAATCTTAGGAATGGAACTGACTACTGTTTGTGTACCTCCACCTGTGCTCTGGCTTACCACCAAGTCCTTTTTCAGCAATATTGGTTGGACTTGATTAGCCAAGTTGAACCTAGCAAAAGAAGCATTTTGCTGGTGCTGCTGGAGCTGTTGCTCAAGGAGCTCTTGTTGATGCTGAAGCTTCTGTTGCTGCTTCTGAAGTTGCTGCTGTTGGATGCCTAGATTTTCCAGACATGCATCAATTTTTGGAATGGATGGATCTGCGATCAGTGGTCTGGTCTGGGTAAGACATATTGCAGATCCAACTCCTTGACCAAAGTCAACTCTATTTTGCAATGGATCTCCATAAATGACTGGTTGCTTTGGCTGTGATATGAACATTGATGCTGCCACAGTCACACTAACTGTTGTTGGTGTAGTTGTTGTCACCTGAGGTTGTGCCTGTGCATTTAGGTTCATGATAAGGGGTTGTACAGCAGTATGACAACCTTGGGGTGTTTCTCCATCAAGGGAGTACCTTCGTGTATCAGAAGCCAGAGATGTTAAATCCATACCCTGGTCTGTCATGATGATTGGGGCAGGCTTCACTGGTGCTCTAAGATCAACTATATTACTACCAGGGACAATTGTGCTTTGCTCCACAACTCTTGAGGTACCGGGGACTGTGGAGATTCTACACAAGGATATGTTTCCCACAGGAAGAAATCCACTGCTTTTGGAACCAGAAGAGGTGGCAGTGCTTACAGCCACACTAACTCGCTCTGATATCTGTGCCCTATGTTGAGGTGATGGGTGGGCTGGATATTTCTGTGGATATCTGGGCGACTTTGTTGTAGTATGATAAATTGTCTGTTGGCTGTCTTTTGTTGGTGAGGATAAAGGTGAGGTGGAGGAATTCACAGTCACTGGTTTGGTGGGTTGACTGCTGGTTCCTGATTCTAATGTAATCACCATAACAGGGGAATCTTGGGAGGACTGCTGTCTTGCAAGCCGTGGTGCTCCAGCTCTATGAGGTATCTGAGAGGTTGGAGTGGGTGCCACCGTGGAAGTAGGTACAGGGGAATGAGTGGGACTTTGTGTGGGGGAAGTAGAAGGGGATGTGGAAGGACTTGAGCCTTTGAAATATGAGAACATTTTTGATGTTAAAGAGGATGCCCCAGGATCAGGCACTTGACCCTGTGCTGTACCCTGAACACCAGGTCTTCCTTGAGACTGTGTAGGAGCAGGCTGCCTAATCTGAGACTGTGGGGTACCAGTACTGTGGCCTACTTTAGAGGTTTGGGTGCTCATTCTAACTTGACTTTGTTGTGAATGACTCCCATGCACCCTTTGTGTCCCTCGTCCTGCAGGGTCATTTCCAGAGAATGTGACCGGAGCTGAGATCTGGGTAGGACTTGTACCTGGACTCAAAGAAGTTGTTCCAGAATCTAAATGTTGTTTACTGTCTGACTTAAGGACTTTTTCCTGTTGTCCTTGTCTTCCTTGTGTCTGTTGCTGCTGCTTTTGCATCAACTCTGCTTTCCGCATCATTTCCTCATAAACCTCTTCAGCACTTTTTAATGATTTATCTGCTGCAGAGGGTGAGACAGCAGAGGTTTTCTCTGTTGGTGAGTACAAAGACATAAATGTAGGTAGATTATATTCACTGCCAGACTTGTAAAGCTTTGAACCCATTTCAAAACCTTCTGCCTCTGAATCCATGGAGGGAGAGTATTCTGAGCAGGACGATCTATGAAGCTCTTCCATTTCAGCCGCTTGTCTAAGCTCCTCTGTTGGGGATGCATCTTCAATTGGTGAGAGGTTACTTGGAGGCGTCTTTGACCTCTCTCTGCGTCTCTGGGCCCTCAGTTCCTCTTTGTCCCTTTTAGTTTTTCTGGCTGTGCTGCGAATCCTTTGCTGCTCCAGGTCTCTCATTTTTTCTTGCTCTCGCAGAAGTTCTTCCTCTTCTCGCAATTCATCTTCCTCTGAGGAGTCCTCAATGGTGGGCAATAGTGGGCCATGCGATCGATGCCTTGCTTTCCTTTGCTGCTTTGCCTCCTCAAGCCTTTGTCTTCTGCTAGGACTGCTATCACTGTCATCTTCCATTGATGACACAGAGGTTGGAGAGGTGCCAGAATTATAACTCGGTGTGGTTGCTGGGAGGGTTGAAGAGTATTCCCCCCTTGATCTTTCTTCTGGTGACCCAGTGAGGCTTTCCATCTCAAGCTCAGGCTCCCTGAGGTCATGATCTGTGCTGAGTTCCATGTCACGATTGTAGCTATTTGTATTATTCAGCTCTATAGTTTTAAATCGTCTCAGACCACCTTGTGAGGCCATCATGTCATCTGCTTCACCTGTCTTGTATGAGCTATCAGTGCTTTTAGCGTCTTCCTCAAAACTGCTAGATTGCTGTGTGAGGTGACGTCTCTCTTTTCCAAGATCTCCACTGTGTTTATGGCTCTTTTTTGTCTTTAAGTGGCCCTCAACCTCTGCCATATCTTCCTCATCTGCACTCATCTCCAGAATCTGTCTCCTCATGAACTCTTCATCTGTTAAGTCTTTCTGTGATTTTTTCTGTCTGGTTGGTAATGGAGAAAGGCCACTTTCACTGCTGTCTTCCACATAGTCATGTCTTAATTTACAGCTGAGATCATCTGATGCTTCCTCATCGGACTCAAATTCCTGATCATTTGATATAGTGAGAGATCGAGGTCTCTTCTGTTCTGCAGTGTCCTTTCCATCACGATGCTGGTCAGTTCCTGTATGTGACTCCAACAAAGGTCGCATTGAGCTTTCTAATTTTGTTAGCTCAGATGGACTTGGAGGGCTGCGTTGGTCTGAGATTCCCCTCTCATTTAGCTTCACAGAGTCCTCTTGGATCAATCCAGTAATCTCGCTCTGGGAGCTGGATATCCCATCTGAGGAGTAGCCTGTATCACTCAGGCTCTGCGTGCTCGACTTGTTGGAATCCTGTAAAAAGAGATTGTATTACGTCATGTCTCATATGATCAACAAACATTTTAATTACACTAACAGATGTAAAAAAATAAATAAAAAAAAGAACAACTCATTAAAAAGTTATAAAGCACCATTTACAAAATGTACAAATAGCACAGTACTTAAGACAAGCATGCAAAACTTAGAGATGATGAGGCCAAAAGTGAATATAAATCCTGATGACATTTTTGATTAATAGATATGTTGTTATTATTAATACGGGTCAATGTAGTAAATAAAAAGGCATGCACCTATTAACAATGATGATGTTGGAAATGCTTATTTTGTTCAAATTTTTTGTTACATTAAATAGTTACAACGGACTGTTTGGTGACATCAGTTCTTTGTAATGGGTAATGTACTTTATAAATGAAGTTGATTCATCACTGTGCACTTGTAAACATCAAACACTGGAAATAGTGATTACAGTATGTTAGCAACTGAGATTGTTAAATTTAAACTGGCTTTAAGTACAGATAACATTGGCTAAATTATTTGAAATATAACATTCCCATCATAGAATGTTAACATGATTTGTTATGAAAGACAAAGACAGTGGTGATGAGGACACAGAGGGTCACTCACATCATCTTGTTTAGATTTCTGCATGCCACTACTTTTCTTCTCATCTTTTTTATCCGGTGTTCCTTTTTTAGTCGATGCTTTGACGTCCCCCTCTTTTTCTGTTTTGGACATAGCTTGTTTCTTGTTAATGCTTTGTTTTTGCGTCTCAGCCTTAGTTCCAGGAAACTGTTGTGAGGGGCCCTTGGACTGTGGTGCCCCTTGTTTTACCAGAGAGAAAGGACTACTTACTTGGGCACCAGGTGGCTTTTGCTGCTGAGGACCGGTAGGTCTCAGCGTAGCTTGCTGACTGGGTCCTCTCTGCTGCAGTTGATTGGCTGGGCATGGTAGTCGCGGAGATCCAACGGATGGTGGCACAGAAGGAGGAATATCCCCTAAGCTCCCTGACACCGCTCTCTGAGTCTGGCATGTCAAACACAGCCATTCTTTCTTCTGAAAATGAAAAGCAAACATGTAATATGTATCATGAAATGATGAATTGAGATCAGTCATACAGTATAAAGTGATAAATTTGACACAAGGTGAAAAAGTCAATAGTCAGATTACATGTGATTTATCCCATCGTGTGCCCTCATTGGCATGCTCTCTCTCTCTCTCTCTGCCTTTGTCACACTACGATTGAAATTCAAAAGGGATTTGGTCAAGCCGAGCAAGCAAGCATAATTGGGTTTTGGCCAAGACCATTTCTCAAAGGCCTCGCTGCCTCTCTTCAAAGCCATTGTGTTTAACATAGACAATTATGTAGTCCTGTAAGAAATGCAAGCTTGAAAATGACTCAGCCCAGAGCAGGAGTCTTCTCTGCATTCAAAACTGTAAATCATTGAATTTGGCCAATTTAGGACAGTAATAATGTAATTAAATATGATCATTAAAAAAGCATTTGGTTTTAGAGTTTGGATAAAGAGCTCCAAAAAATACAACAGTTGTATGAACTATCTGACTGTAAAGTAGACAACATAACCTAAAATAGTTATCCATATGGACTCAAAAATTCTTATACAAAGGTACAGACACTAGATAATATATAATATATATAAATTATATAAATTGAAGTCTAAAGACATTTGACTACATAAACTCTGAGAGCAATATGCAAAATACAGAAGATAATTATAGGCAGAGATAATAAGATATCATAAAACAATTAAACCCAATTGTATGTATAGTATATGCACTATAGTATATATACAGTATACTGTATATTATATATAGTAACTAAGGAAAATGTTTCAAAATGCTTCTTTATGTCTACACTCTTAACGAATGCCAAAACAATGGAGATATAGATAGAAGATTAAGTCTGCATGTAGTTTAGTTGAGTCCCTTGAGTACTGTAATTAAACAACAATAGTTCTTCAAGCTTTAAATATAAAACAGCACATTTCCAATGTGTTGTGTCCCTCTGCCTCCTCTCAAATTTTCTTTGTCAGACTATAAACGTGCCTTACATACTCCCACATTATACGTGACGGAGGGCTGCAGACATGGTAGTGTTGAATTGTTTGCTTTACAAGTTTTTATTTTCTTCAAACTGGCAGAGGTTGACTCAGGCTGATAAACAAGCATTATACCCCATAGTTTTCTATTCTGTTATGTCCAACTCTGAGAGACTAATACACTGATGCAACGGTTTATACATCTCTGGCACACACAAGCATACACAATCACAACTTGCAGATCAGTATCAGATATTCCTCAGTGATGCAAATGTGGTAAAAAAAAGGAATGCATGGAGAAACACTTATTTTCTTTAAAACATGATGTACTAGATTTTAACATTTTTGAGGGAAATGTGAGTGGTGTTTCAGGTGCAAAAACTTGCCAGTGATACTATGGTGTTGTTGCCGGGGCATTGCTATACATTTGTTTAAGATGTTTTGAGTGGTTGTTGGCACATTGTTATGCAGTTTCTAGGGTGTTCTAGGTGGTTGCAAGAGTGTTGTACAGTTGGTGGTTCCTTCTCTATGATACTTTGGTCAGCCACACCATAAATATAAGCAATAATAGTGAAGCTTGCCTTAGCAATTCCAACTATTCATTTTTTTCTTACATTTATCCAAAGCAATTTACAGTTCATTCAAGGTCTGCATTTTATCATTTGGTGTGTTCTCTGGGGATCGAACCCATGACCTTTGTCACGCTCTGCCAGTTGTGCTAAAGGAAGTAAATATAACATAATAAGGTAATGTCATAAAAAGTATTAAAAAAATATGAATTGAACTGAACTGCTGGATAGAAAAGGAAGCTTTTTGTGGTGAATAACCAAGAGCTCTGTTTTTAACAAAATTCAGGCTAAATGTACGTGATGGTTTTGCTTGGCTGCCGGAGCGGTTCAGGATGGATTCTGTGGAGAGGCTGAGGAAGGGAAGGTTTTGCCATGTGAGACAGATGCCTTTTCTTTTTGATTTTAAGTCAGCTGTATCAAATGTATATATCGGTACATCCCTAGAACAGAGTAATTCAAATATATAGCACACCAGTATAATATACAGGTGCATCTCAATAAATTAGAATGTCGTGGAAAAGTTCATTTATTTCAGTAATTCAACTCAAATTGTGAAACTCGTGTATTAAATAAATTCAGTGCACACAGACTGAAGTAGTTTAAGTCTTTGGTTCTTTTAATTGTGATGATTTTGGCTCACATTTAACAAAAACCCACCAATTCACTATCTCAAAAAATTAGAATACATCATAAGACCAATAAAAAAAACATTTTTAGTGAATTGTTGGCCTTCTGGAAAGTATGTTCATTTACTGTATATGTACTCAATACTTGGTAGGGGCTCCTTTTGCTTTAATTACTGCCTCAATTCGGCATGGCATGGAGGTGATCAGTTTGTGGTACTGCTGAGGTGGTATGGAAGCCCAGGTTTCTTTGACAGTGGCCTTCAGCTCATCTGCATTTTTTGGTCTCTTGTTTCTCATTTTCCTCTTGACAATACCCCGTAGATTCTCTATGGGGTTCAGGTCTGGTGAGTTTGCTGGCCAGTCAAGCACACCAACACCATGGTCATTTAACCAACTTTTGGTGCTTTTGGCAGTGTGGGCAGGTGCCAAATCCTGCTGGAAAATGAAATCAGCATCTTTAAAAAGCTGGTCAGCAGAAGGAAGCATGAAGTGCTCCAAAATTTCTTGGTAAATGGGTGCAGTGACTTTGGTTTTCAAAAAACACAATGGACCAACACCAGCAGATGACATTGCACCCCAAATCATCACAGACTGTGGAAACTTAACACTGGACTTCAAGCAACTTGGGCTATGAGCTTCTCCACCCTTCCTCCAGAATCTAGGACCTTGGTTTCCAAATGAAATACAAAACTTGCTCTCATCTGAAAGAGGACTTTGGACCACTGGGCAACAGTCCAGTTCTTCTTCTCCTTAGCCCAGGTAAGACGCCTCTGACATTGTCTGTGGTTCAGGAGTGGCTTAACAAGAGGAATACGACAACTGTAGCCAAATTCCTTGACATGTCTGTGTGTGGTGGCTCTTGATGCCTTGACCCCAGCCTCAGTCCATTCCTTGTGAAGTTCACCCAAATTCTTGAATCGATTTTGCTTGACAATCCTCATAAGGCTGCGGTTCTCTCGGTTGGTTGTGCATCTTTTTCTTCCACACTTTTTCCTTCCACTCAACTTTCTGTTAACATGCTTGGATACAGCACTCTGTGAACAGCCAGCTTCTTTGGCAATGAATGTTTGTGGCTTACCCTCCTTGTGAAGGGTGTCAATGATTGTCTTCTGGACAACTGTCAGATCAGCAGTCTTCCCCATGATTGTGTAGCCTAGTGAACCAAACTGAGAGACCATTTTGAAGGCTCAGGAAACCTTTGCAGGTGTTTTGAGTTGATTAGCTGATTGGCATGTCACCATATTCTAATTTTTTGAGATAGTGAATTGGTGGGTTTTTGTTAAATGTGAGCCAAAATCATCACAATTAAAAGAACCAAAGACTTAAACTACTTCAGTCTGTGTGCATTGAATTTATTTAATACACGAGTTTCACAATTTGAGTTGAATTACTGAAATAAATGAACTTTTCCACGACATTCTAATTTATTGAGATGCACCTGTACATGTATCTTTCATAGGAAATGAGATTTATGGGGTCTAAGCCCATGACAGTTGATTTGTATGATAATAAAATATTCAAGACAGCTAGCAAACTACACCGCTGTGAGCAACAATAAATGTTTGCTCACTTTATGTTGTTAATCCACAGGACCTGAATTTTCTAATTGCATACCTGTGTCACTGTCTTTGCATCTGTGATTTTCGCACCACAGTTTTCTGTGTCTTTAATTGGTATCAAACATGACTGGTGACTGGTTTGCTTTATGGTATAAACTTTGCACTCAATAGATGGCAAATAAGCTAATGACATCATAGGACTATTTTTCCCCACACACATTTGATGCTAATAATCACTGCATGCCTCAGAAAGTGTGGCTAAATTAAAGGTTAAGGCCTTTGCACACCAGGGACGTGCTAATGTTAAACGAATCAACAATGAATGGCCCTTTGACATTAAAAGCATAGCGATTGATCGCCGTTAGCACAGTCACGCAATTACTAATCGACAAGCAATTTTACCCCGGTACGGTAGGTGGAACAAAGCACGTTTCAGCTTGTCTGCCCTTCACCCATCATGGATGAGAACTACCATGGAATCACAATACGAAAGACAAGCAAGCAAGTTCTCTAGCAAGCTGATCGAAAAAATTAAATGCACCTCCCTACAAGCAGGAGCAGCAATAACGAGTGTTTTTGATCTGCTCAACGAGGAAGAAAACATTTGAGAAACTTTCACAAACTATTGCAATTCACCTGCTGGACAGAGTGCACTGCAAGTCACAGCAATAGATTTAATAATATTAATTACACTGCCAATCAAGGCTGTAGCTAGTGGGGTGAAAGTTGGTAACGATTCTAGGGGGCCCAAAAGTCCAGCGGGGCTCATGACAAATTCAAAACTGTATTATTTTAATAGGTAAGGGGCCCAGGACAATATATAGTCCAGGGGCCCAGAATTACTTC
The DNA here is from genome assembly GCF_019703515.2 of Myxocyprinus asiaticus. Classification (NCBI taxonomy): domain Eukaryota; kingdom Metazoa; phylum Chordata; class Actinopteri; order Cypriniformes; family Catostomidae; genus Myxocyprinus; species Myxocyprinus asiaticus. The sequence continues at coordinate 35,488,174 of NC_059378.1, forward strand.
TACAGTCCTGCTGCCAATATTAGTTACACTGCCAAGTCCTGGGGCCAGATTCACAAAAATGTTCTTAAGAAAAAAATAAATAAAGTTCTTAGGATATATTATAATTTAAGTTAGTAAGAAGTGCAATTCATAAAAAAGTCTTAAGTTCTCAAATCCATCCATCCATCCATCTTCTGAAGCCGCTTGTCCTATGTAGGGTCGCGGGTAGTGCTGAAGCCTATCCCAGCTGTCTCGGACCGAAGGCAGGGAAACACCCTGGACAGGTGGCTAGTCCATCACAGGGCAAGTTCTCAAATATTTTCTTAAAAACATAATAATACACAATCTTTTTTTTCCTTAGGAATAAAATGAAAGACATTGTGGCCTACTTTGACATTGTCTGATTATACTAGCCTGCTCATGAGTGGGTGGGAGAGGGTGGAGGAGGACACCCTCAGCTTTCTAATGATATAATTATTATGTTTCTGTGGAGTCTAAAGATCGAGGGGAGAGAGAGCACTTTGCAGTGCATCTGTTTGAATTGACTAGCATGATTGGTCACCACAATAAGAAGCTTCAAAACAACGTTTGTCTTAAGAAAAAAGAAAAGAACTTTCTTAAGATTAATTTTTTTTCAGGAATACAAAATATTCTTACATTTTTTCTTAAATTAGAAATTAAGAAGATAATTGTGGTTGAGAAGAACGTTTCGTAAATCCAGCCCAATAAAAAACATTCAAAATGTTCTTAAGACAAATGATAAGAAGTTCGTTAGAATGTTTCCAAGTGCAATTCTTTAAAAATGCTTAAGAAATTCTCAAATATTTTCTGAAGAATAAAATGACAGACTTTGAAATTAGGTGCGTGTTCGACTTCATCTCGATTTACCGATCGCCAAGATTTGTCGGTTGCAGTCGGGGGAGCTGAACAGAGAGCCGTCAAACTTTGCCCTTTCCGTCATGTGCTGAACCTACACCAGTCACAGAAGATCACACAATGTTTGTTTTCTTTATTGCACATGAAGTGGAATTCAGATAGAAAGAGGTTTGAATTGTACATATAATAAACCTAAACATTATTCATTTGAAAAAGTTATGGGCTGCTTAATACAGTGCCTGCTGTAAGTCCAATAAAAGCCTATATTATTTTCATACCAATAAAGGAGCCAATATTTTTAATAATTTCAAATGTTTTCTGAATATAAATGATATTATCATGACAAACATAATAACATGATATAAACATGATGTACTGTTATAAAAACACAGATTTGTGAGAGTTTTCACCGAACTGGAGGTGTCAGAATAAACACCTTGGTAATGGCATACTACCATACTACTCTTATTTCTGCCATAGACTGACATAGCAGAAGTAGTATGAGTAGTCTGTGAAGTATGCCATTGCAGCCCGTGAAAAACCCATCACCTTTGTCACGTTGTGAGTTTGGCCAGTCGCGTATAAGCTGTGTCGTCATTCAGAGCTCGAGCAGCTGCTATGGATAGACTACAGTGGCAGTCGCTCTTGCAGTATTTTGATGGCATACAGCAAATGCAGGTGATGCAGCAGTGGTGCCATCTCAAGTCTGACAAAATTTCTAACCGACATGCACTGCTTCAAGTCCGGTGCCGATCGGTCGCATCGCTGCATAAAGTCGAAAACACCTATTGTCTGATCATATTAGCCTGCTCATGAGGTTGCTTGTCAAGTGGCACCTATAACTTTTCTCAGTGCTGTTCAGGAGGCACCAATCAGTCATGTGTGATTACTGCATAGATATTTTTTTAAAAATAATTTTCTGGAGATAACACGGGCTGATTTCCATACGTATCTTAGGTACAGTCCTTGAAATTAATAGATTTAAACACTTTTTGCATACAAATCTTTCCTGTGCAAGTCAAAAAAGCTTCCTAAGTTTTGCATGCAGCCCAATTATTGGAGGTTTCTGCTTTTGCGGCTGGTATGCTCCCTCTTGAGGAAGACACCTTTAAATTTGAATGACTGTGCCAGATAGGGGATGGATTGGAGGTGCAAGATTTTTAGATACTAGTATACAGTAACTGTGCAGAGAACTGATTTCTATTCCAAATTAAGAATATTAATGGTGGTCCAACCCGGTCTCATGAAAATTCGTACATAATTTACAAGTTGGCTGTTTCATATGGTCTTGCACGATATTGTTCGCATAAACTCGTACGACTTCATCACATGCAAATTCCCGGATGTCTAATGTGGAAGCGTGAGTTCTGCGCACGAGGCGTTAAGGACATACTTATTAATATTATGCCCTTACCTAAACACTTTATCTAAACTTAATCAATCAGTAGAGTGTGAAAACATGATAGGAAGCAGTTGTGTATGACAGAAGGAAGTAATTGTCGTGTATTAGATGGAAACGATGTCCAGCGACATCATTGGCTGTAGTGAAAGTTATAGGAATTCAAACAAGTGCAGTCGCACTCTCGCTCCATTCACTCCCATTCAAATGCATCCGAATGCAGCAGACTGGAAATGCAAGCTCATGCGAAGAAATTTCGTACTACGCTGTGTACCAAAGTTCAAGCTTGGTGAACTCTGAACCGTGAATTCATACATCAAGAGGATGCGTTACCAATAGAAGAACGAAATGTCACATGCTGAACTCTTGGCTCAATTCAATGCATAAATATTTTAAAGCTATGTGTTTTTATTGCTGCTGGAAAGTGAGTAGAGAGTATATATTAACATTTTATTATAACATTTTTCATTATTTGTGAAGTGTTATTTACTAACACCAGTAGCTCTCCTGCGTGACATCATATCATGGTCCTTTGCATTGTCTCAAAAGCCTAGTGTGACTGCCCCTTTAGATGCATGTGAAAGTATCATGCAAGCAGCTCATCAAAATCAGTCGGTCTAGGTCAGCGCAAGAAAGTTTACATTTTTAACTTTTTTATATTTTCTACACACAATGTATAGCGTACATTTAGCCAATACATGTTTTATTTTGCACATTGAAGAAGAACTTAAAGGTAGATATGAGAAGCATGTTTTGTATATAAAATATACAATAAAATCAGGCCTTCGTGATCGAAATAGTAATTAGTTGTAAACCTAAAGCCAACTTTGTTCAGAATGCCTACTTTTCCAGTTAAAATATAACTACATATAAGATTCAGGATAAAAGATTATGTAGGAGTGAGGGGAGTTGGACAGCAAAAAAATGTAAAGTGTTGTCAATGCTCCATTCTCCCCACATCTTGTCCCTTGGATATCATTGTTTTCTCGATGTATATCAATATGGATGTAATGTATATTTGACACATTAATCTGAGGTTTATGACATCGCATACTACTGTTGCATAATCCATCAAGTTTATCGCATAATGCATTTTTTCCTTCATATCATGCAGCCCTAGTGGTCAGTTCTAAACCTGCTTATTCTTCAGAAATAATAAAAAAATAGGCTAATATTTAATGTGGTATGGCAGAAAAACAGGAAATTATACTTGTTATATGAGTAAATAATGTTATTTTGCCTATATTACCAGACTGACTGTTTCGCATTTTCTTAATATCAACATTTTAAATATATTCTCCCTACCAACTTTCAAACCAAATCTACGCACTTGGTATATGTGACATTTTTTTTTAAGTAGCAAGAACCTAGCAATAATTTTTTTTTTTTAAACTGTGAAGTGCGTGAGATGGTTAGTTTAACGACATGACTATAGAAGTATTTACTTGCTGGTAACCACCAACTTATTAGACTAATTTGACATGGAGGCAAAGAAAAGAAACAAAATCTTAAGTAGACAAGGGCTGGAGGATATTGTTGAGGAAATTACAGCATGGAAAAATTTCTCCTTTGGAAGCTTGATAATTATATCACGTCGGAAATTAGGAGGTGGGCATGGGAAAGGGTGGCGGAAGACAGTATCAGCTTTCTAATGATATAATTATTTTGTTTCTCTGGACTCTAAGGCAGCGCATCGGTTTGAATTGACTAGCAAGATTGGTCATCACATTAAGAATCTTCAAAAAGGGTTCAGTTTTGTGAATCCGACCCCTGGTCCCTATCCACAAACCATTTCACGCAGCTCAGCATGGCAAATAAAGAAAGAGAGGGAGAGAATGAAAAGGAGAGATGTCAGAGTGTTACCACATTAGTTTATAGTCATTTAAACCCAGCTGTGTATGGCAGAGAGGTGATCAAATATTAAATGATTCACTTTAAGAGAGTGAGGGTGTGTGGAACTGGCCTTTGCAGCAGTTTACATAAAATTCCACAGCTCAAAGTCCAAAGGGAAAAAAACACATAGACCACATGATCAATCACTCCGAATTAGAGTGAGGGGACAGAGAGAGAGAGAGAGATAGAGAGAGAGTAAGTTTGTTTTTTTAACTCAATTTCCTTTTTATTTTTTTTATTTTTTGGCATTTGTTTCAAGCATAAATCTCACACAATTTAGTGAGGGAGAGAAAAGAGAGAAAACTATAGGTTTAAGAAAATATATATTCTCATACACAATTTTGCTTCTGAAGGACATTTATCTTGTTTTAAGGATGCTTAAATATAAATAATACATAATAGTGAAACAATTATAAATATAATGTTCAGATGTTCAGATTGAAATACTGTATATTGTATTCCAGTGGCAGAAGAGAAAAGCATTGATAGACAATACAAAAAGCTTTATTGGCTTTAGAAGTCAAAATATTTTTGGTTTTATTCCAGTGTCATTCAACATAAGCTTACAGTCCACAGCAATCCATTTTTCAATTATGTTGGTCAATCTGTCCTGTTTTCACAGGACGTATTCTTTCATTCCAACTGTGAATTGTCAAATTATGTGTCATATGCGTCAGATGAACGCATTTGAAGTGTCTCACTGGTTTTCGGCATCTTAAACGGCGAGTTTTTAGGATGCTGTGTCAGGTTAAAAGAAGTTGAAAATGTAATAAATCACTTTCCCCGCTGTTGAAGGCTGGAAATCAGTTTGTGGCATGACACAGGTCGTTTCGATGCCTGTTTTACTGTTGTTGATGCCATGCCAGAAGACTGCCATGTCAAAACACTGTGATTTAAGGCATCTACATGTTGCCTATTAACCCTTTTGTTTTCCCCGATTGGGTACTGAGCAAAATCGAACATGGCTACATGCTACGATTTGCGATTGGCCACCTCGTCTCAATGAGGTTATATCCTCCATCGTGCTGATGTGGGATGCGCCGGTCTTACGCTCAAAAGGTACTAAGTCTCCTCGCCACACTGAAAATTTTGTTTTCAAGAGAAGTATTTTTGTCATGTTTTCCAGTAAACATATCGAATCATTCTTAAAACATGATTTATTTTCTTGACAAGAAAACTGGCATAAGATTTTAATCTTGTTTTGAGAGAAATCTAATCAAATTTAGTGACATTTATGCTTAAAACAAGAAAAAACTGTTTGCCAATGGGTAAGAAAAATAAACTTAATTCAAAAGGAATAAACAAGTTTATTTTGCTTACCCCATTGGCAGATTTCTTTTTCAAGTCTAAAGTTCACTAAATTTTGTCAGATTTATCTTAAAATAATAATTAATATCTTATCTCATTTTGCTTGACAAGTAAATAAATCACATTTTACGAAAGTTTAGATAATTTTACAGGAAAAGATGACAAAAATTATTTTTTGCAGTGCAAAGTCACCAAAAAGGATGGCGGGCTGCATCCTATACTGGACTTGAGGTGCTTGAACCAGACACTCGTGAAGTCTCTGATTAAGATGGTCACTAAGAGACAGATTTTGTCTCATGTGAGTCCTCTGGACTGGTTTGTGTCAATCGACCTGAAAGACGAATACTTTTATGTTCACACAGCCCCTCGCCCCAGGCCCTTCTTGAGAATCACCTTTGAGGGGACTGCCTACCAGTTCAAAGTCCTACCCTTCGGCTTGACCCTGGCTCTTCGCACGTTCACAAAATGTGTCGATGTGTCCCTCGCTTCGCTGACGCTGAGCTGCAGTCGCGTCTTGAACTGCCTCCATGACTTGTTGCTTTTAGAGCAGTAAGAGGAACAGGCTTGTGAATACAGTGATCTACATCTTGCACATTTACAGCGCTTGGGCCTCGGAGTCAAATGGGCAAAGAATGTTGGAGCCTAGTCATCAGATTTCCATCTTAGGAATGGAACTTGACTCGGCAACCACGTAGGCTAATGATCACACTCAGTCTATCCTCCAGTGCTTGATGAATTTCAAGCTAGCGAGAGCTTTTCTGTTGAAAAAAATTTCAACGAGCCTTGGGGCTGACGGCCGCCCCCACGGCCTTTACCCCTCTGTGCTTATTACACATGAGGCCTCTCCAGTGTTAGGTCAACTCGAGAGTACCTCGCTATTCATGGCGATATAGTCACTTGCATTTTGTAAGCCACGCTAGCAATTTGGAAAACACCTGTGTTTTATCAGAAGGGGGTTGAGCTTAGTCAAGTGACCAGATGCAAAGTTGTCACGACAGATGCATCCAACATGGGTTGGCAAGCCCTGTGCGACAGTCATCCAGCCTTCGGCACCTGGACAGGTGCATGATTGATGTGGCACATTATTACTTTTATTTGTATTATTTTTTTGATCTTATTTCATGTTCTTAATTTGTTTAAAACAATTATGTATCTTGTATTTTCTTTATCATTTTTATGCAAAGCACTTTGAATTGCCATTGTGTATGAAAGGTGCTATATAAATAAACTTGCCTTGCCTCAATGGTAGATAGATGACATTGTGTCATCTATCTACCACATAAGCTATACATGTTTCTGTAGTCTATTTTCACCTGGTACACCGACTTGTCCACTTCCCATTAGGCTGTTTTCCTATTTATGTCCCTATAAACATTCAAAGAAATATTATATAGCTCAGAAAATGTAACAACAGTGAGAATATTCTTATCCATGTTGTTTTTGACTACATAAAGCTAAATTACGTTTTAAAATCACCTCCGGTTGGTTGATGACATGCGGCAGCCACAGACAGGTAAACTATTTGTATCTTATGTGGTGTGTGCCGCAAGCAGTCGTGCTCTTGTGAACATGTTTGGAAAGCAGCACAGTTTTTAGTACCACCTCCATTCTGTTGCGTGCCACCTCATTCTTATAAAAAATTCATAGGGGAACCACGGTTACCACTTACCATGTAAAACCACCTTGAAGCATTGATTAGAAAATACATAGTGGCTTTAGAATATAGGTTTATTTCTATATAATTGAACATAAGACAATCATTGGCCTACAGTTCATAGAAAATCCATTTTTAATTTGAATTAGTTAATTCTTCTGATGTAGACTTATTATAAGGGCTTTTCTAAGGACGCTTCTATGTACACGCTTTTGGAGAATTTCACTTTGGTTGTGTAGCGTCATTAACAGCGTTTTTTGGACGCTGTGTCAAGTTAAACATTCAGTCAGGACAACTCTCGGAATTATTTAATAAATGTTTATTGATGGTTATGACAAGTAAATGTATTTGGTCTTGATGGACTACGCTGCTGATGCTGCTAAGCAAGTATGAGACTCGCTACTGCAAGACATGCACAGATATAAGACCGAGTACGCAACCATGCTGCTGCTCTTGCTACTCCAAGGAAAACATGGAATCCCCCCCAAACAGATCTAGACATGTGGAGCTGGGGAGGAGGTGGGAAGCAATTAGGATTCTCATTGCGTGCTGCAAAGAGACAAGCTTGCTGCCACTGATGAGGTATGACTGCATTTAAATGTTTCACGGGATAGAGCCTATGCTTTGGTTGGCTGGAGAGATTATGCTGTGGGAACCTATCAGCTCGCGCCCTGTAGAGTTTCCTGACTGAACTAAGGTCATTTAGAAACTAAGGGGACTTTCACACTGGCAGTTTAGTCCGAAACATAGCACAGTTCACAAGAAAAGTTGGTAATGTGAAATCTGTTTTGCGGACCACGGTACCGTACCAGAGATTACCTGTAGGAGGTGGTCTGAGCTCGGTTGCAATGGAACTGTGGCGCGGTTCGTGTGAGTGAGAAAGCAACCTGTATTCAGGTCCACGTTTGTTCAAGAAGTAAAATGACTTGCGCAAGCGTTTTGCCGAAAAAGTTGAGGTGCCTTTTATGTATGTGCGTGAGTGAGTGTGCATTCAGCTGTGTCCTCAGAAAAGAGTTTTTGAGTATCAGATATAGTCACCTTCTCCTGGATATGTACAACTGCTGAATTATGGCATGCAACGCACAGAAGCGCAAGTGTTGTTCACTCTAGTGCGCATCATGACACAAAATTAATAAAAAAAACACACAAATATAGAGACCTGTGTCATGTTTTCCATCATGTGCAAGTTTGTGATGACACAAGTTGATGATGGAAAAGCACCAGGGTTCATCAGAATCATATGCGAGTCTGAAACCAGACCAACACTCCGCAAGGCGCTGGAATCAATCGTGTTCGGATTCAGACTGCATTAAACGTGCCCAGTGTGAAAACCACCTTAGGAAAACACATCTCAAGACTCCTGCATTCAGAGTTGCACTCTGTGTATTTGTGTTTGAATGCAGAAAGTTTCCTCACTTTGTGTTTTCTATTGCTCAGTGAGTGTGGTCTGTCCAGCTGGATTTAAACTTACTGCCCCCTGCTGACTGGGACTCATGAAGGTTTTATTTCAAGCTTGGATTGCTTTGATGGTAGGAATATTTCTTTTCGCAGTCCGCTGGCATGATTGATTGGGTTAATTATTTTTTAACATGTTCATTTTTTATATAATCAATCACACTGAATTAATGCTTTAAATCATCAGGCCAAAAATACAGATATTTTTTTTAAGAATTTTTGTTTTCAATGTAAGTAATTTATACAATAAGGTTGGTTCATTTGAATAGATCACATGGATTATTCTTATGAAACAAGTTACACAGTGTGATTGTTTTAAATTGACTGCATATTGATTTCTGTAATGGAACATGTTAGGAAAGTATTATGACTCACTACCTTGCATGTATTAACAATATAAGACAAATATTAACAGCAGCAATGTAATGAGAAAAAGCTTCACAGATGGCATTGCTTTTCACACTGCGTTTCATACTGGCATCCAAGAAAACCTTTTCTTTTTTTCTTTTTCTTTTTTTTATCCACAAAGATGCATTCTAAAAAAACAAACAAACAAAAAAAAAAAAACATGTAAGTTTAGTGCTTTGAATGATTTGCATAGGATTTTAAAAGCATGTAGAAGTATGTTTTGAGTAAGTGTTGCCTACAAGTCCCCAAAAGAAATAACATGGATTAGTTTTATTGATACAGATATTTTATATGCACAACACCAAAATGCTATTAAAAGTGTAGCTGTTTGAAATTGATGCTTATCTGCATAGCCTACTGTGTTTTTTATTTTTTATTTATTTAAGCATATTCAATGTTAAATCAAGCTAATCAATGCACTTGGCCAAGCAGGTCATGAAGAAATATAGAAAATTTGGTTAGAATGGCAAATGGGTTTTTATGTAGCCATTTATCTGAGATAAACTGTAACTGCAGATATGAGGCAGATCTGTAGCCGAAGTGGAATTTAAAGATGGTATATTAATACAATACATTTTCATTCTGTTTGTCATTTTTATTCATGTTCATAACAGAGCTGTCAGAATTAGCATGTTAACGAATGCGATTAGTTTAAAACGTTTAACGTGTACATTTTTCTTAATCGCAATTAACGCATTTAGCGTTAATACAGCATAAACACTGGTGTGAAGGGCGGAAACTTTGTAATGTGTCCACCCGGAGTCATTACACTGACGCACATGCCACAGCGCCAGAGCCCTTCTACCAAGGGGTGCCTACAAGTTTAGCATACGCGGCGGTCCCATAGACATTCTATGGGCAGAACTGTCTTAACCTTAACATGCTAAAGTTTACCGTTACGCTCTCTCCTATGATAGCCGCGGAGGTTGTTAAGTCATTAAATAAAAGAATCTCTGACAGCGCTTCCCTGTCAGTGATATAAATGATGGAGAAAGGAGCTCTTAGCGCTATTTAATGTACAAAACAAGCCCAGATATTTTTCAGACTATGTAAGGCGCATGGTGAGTTAAAAGTGGCACTCAACACAGGTGTTGCCGCCCTGATGAGGATCATGAATGCAGCTTCATGATTGCTGTAAGAAAACGGATAGCCACAGTCTACCAGCAGATTAACATTGTGGAGGTTGAGAGTTTAAAAGATTTAATACCCATTGCAATGAATATGTAACCAATGTGGTGACAAGTTCTTTCAATTAGTGAACCTCCCACATAGACTTTGGAAAACGTTTAATGTTACTTGAATTGGTGCTATTTTAGTGCATTTCTATGTTTATATTGTGTAAGTCTTCATTTTGAAAATGTTAAAGCATTATACTGTATTGCTACATATAGTTTTGTTTTCTTCCTAAGATGGAAATAAATACATTTTTGATAAGAAAAAAGTATATGTAGTGTCAAATTCAGCACTTGCGAAATCTGCGATTAATCGCGATTAACTACAAAAAATTAAGAGATTAATCGCAATTAAAATTTTAATCGACTGACAGCACTAGTTTATAATGATTTAATTAAAACTACATTTACATTTAATTAAATGCATAATGCATATGTTTCTGCATGAAATAAATCATTGCAGGAATGAAGGAAGCTGTAAACTGCCATCTCTCTCTCTTTCTCTCCTGCATGAGCTCGTCATTCCTCCCCGCATTGGATTATGGGCAATAAACTGTCGGCGAGCATACATCTGATCTACACTCAAAATCAGAATGCATTGTGGGTAAGAATGAGTGAACAAATGTAGGGAACGAGTAGTTCACTCAAATTCGAACGCTACTACAAAACGGCCGACACCCGAAATAGTGCACTATATATTGGATATGGGCCGATTACGGAGACAGCAGGCAACCGTGAAAGCTGGGTACTTTCTTACATTGGCAAATTATTTGTTGTTCTTTTTGTTTTTATAGTTATTTGCCTTGTTTTAAGCATAAACCTGAAAAAAAAAAATCGATTTCTAAGAAAAAAAGTTACAATCTTATGTCATTTTGTTTCTCAATTAAATTTCTTGTTTTATAGATGTTAAGATATTTTTACTGGACAAGAAGACAAAAATACTGGTTTAGAAATTCATAGCATCGTGGCGGCGAGTTTTGCACCACTCACATTTCCATCATAAATTTAGAACTATATACAGTGGTGTGAAAAAGTGTTTGCCCCCTTCCTGATTTCTTATTTTTTTGCATGTTTGTCACACGTAAATGTTTCAGATCATCAAACAAGTTTAAATATTAGTCAAAGATAACACAAGTAAACACAAAATACAGTTTTTAAATGAAGGTTGTTTTTATTAAGGGAAAACAAAATCCAAACCTACATGGCCCTGTGTGAAAAAGTGATTGCCCCCTAAACCTAATAACTGGTTGGGCCACCCTTACCAGCAACAACTGCAATCAAGCGTTTGCTATAACTTGCAATGAGTCTTTTACAGCGCTGTGGAGGAATTTTGGCCCACTCATCTTTGCAGAGTTGTTGTAATTCAGCCACATTGGAGGGTTTTCGAGCATGAACTGCCTTTTTAAAGGTCATGCCACAGCATCTCAATGGGATTCAGGTTAGGACTTTGACTAGGCCACTCCAAAGTCTTCATTTTGTTTTTCTTCAGCCATTCAGAGGTGGACTTGCTGGTGTGTTTTGGATCATTGTCCTGCTGCAGAACCCAAGTTCGCTTCAGCTTGAGGTCACGAACAGATGGCCGGACATTCTCCTTCAGGATTTTTTGGTAGACAGCAGAATTCATGGTTCCATTTATCACAGCAAGTCTTCCAGGTCCTGAAGCAGCAAAACAGCCCCAGACCATCACACTACCACCACCATATTTTACTGTTGGTACAATGTTCTTTTTCTGAAATGCGGTGTTACTTTTACGCCAGATGTAATGGGACACACACCTTCCAAAAAGTTCAACTTTTGTCTCGTCAGTCCACAGAGTATTTTCCCAAAAGTCTTGGGGATCATCAAGATGTTTTCTGGAAAAAAATGAGATGAGCCTTAATGTTCTTTTTGCTCAGCAGTGGTTTTCGTCTTGGAACTCTGCCATGCAGGCCATTTTTGCCCAGTCTCTTTCTTATGGTGGAGTCATGAACACTGACCTTAACTGAGGCAAGTGAGGCCTGCAGTTCTTTGGATGTTGTTGTGGGGTCTTTTGTGACCTCTTGGATGAGTCGTCGCTGCGCTCTTGGGGTAATTTTGGTCGGCCGGCCACTCCTGGGAAGGTTCACCACTGTTCCATGTTTTCGCCATTTGTGGATAATGGCTATCACTGTGGTTCTCTGGAGTCCCAAAGCTTTAGAAATGGCTTTATAACCTTTTCCAGACTGATAGATCTCAATTACTTTCTTTCTCATTTGTTCCTGAATTTCTTTGGATCTCAGCATGATGTCTAGCTTTTGAAGATCTTTTAGTCTACTTCACTTTGTCAGGCAGGTCCTATTTAAGTGATTTCTTGATTGAGAACAGGTGTGGCAGTAATCAGGCCTGGGTGTGGCTAGAGAAATTGAACTCAGGTGTGATAAACCACAGTTAAGTTATGTTTTAACAGGTGGGGCAAACACTTTTTCACACAGGGCCATGTAGGTTTGGATTTTGTTTTCCCTTAATAATAACAACCTTCATTTAAAAACTGTATTTTGTGTTTACTTGTGTTATCTTTGACTAATATTTAAACTTGTTTGATGATCTGAAACATTTAAGTGTGACAAACATGCAAAAAAATAAGAAATCAGGAAGGGGGCAAACACTTTTTCACACCACTGTAAATGAGTCTGTCAATATCCTTTTAAAAGTTGGACACGTGGCTTACGTAAAACAAAAACATGTACTGTATGCTGTTTATACCTTCTTATGAACTGCAAGACAAGAACGAATCAGAACTTGCCTCTGGAACAGCAGAACTGCCTTTTCATTAACACAACAGAGATGTCTCTCCACAGGTTACAGGAGAAAAAAAAGTTCAGTCAGATTGATCCACACAGTAAGATCTGCTGACTCACCCTCTGACCACACACCTGCAGTTCAGCCTGAGCTGCAGTTACATGACAAGAGCAGGTGTATATTTGCATGTGTGTATTGATACTCGAGGGAACAGTGTTGGTATAATGATGTACCATGTGACAAGTTACATCTCTGACCGTGTCTTACCATGTGAATGTTATTTACTGAGGCTACCTGTATGTTTAGAGTGGAATACTACCTTGCTACATGCTGAATAGAGAGCAAGATATATACTATATACTATTTTTTTAAATAGTATGTGAAATGATAAACATATTTGATGGTTCGTCCGGTTCCCGCCTCCCATTCAACACCCCCGTGACATTGGTCTTGAATGTAACACCCTCCTCCTCATCACAGTGAGATTCACCTATTCATCCCTTTACAGGTACACACTTTTAGTACAGTAAGTAGTGCACCTTTAAAGTGGCTGTTATTTTATTTATTGAGAAGGGAACCTAAATTGAAAATAAAAAATAAATAAAATTCTGACTACAATAGCCAACAGTCTGCACACTAGCAGAGTGAATTTGTATACTTCTGTATATTAGACAATGAAACCCAACCTCTCCCAAGCTCCAGTTCCCCTGTTTCCCCTCAAGAGGGTGCCAGAGAGAGCACAAACCACAATATAGTATTTAAACACATCCACATTGGGGCACAGGTGCAACCACATGCTCTCCTCTCCGTCCACACACTCTATCTGCTCTGCCAGTATTCCCATACTCCTGTTGACATAAACAGCCACATGCGTATGCTTGCCACTCATGTCTCGGCAGGACTCTTCCTTCCCCGCTGGCAACCCACTGGGCTCAGGTACTCGTGCTGGGACAGGAAATGTCAGCACTCATTAACAGCCAAGACACACCCACTCAGCCCTCAGTCCACGTCACATCTTTGACCTTGACCAATCTGATTCCGGTCTGATGTTTATAAGCACAATTTTTTTTTCTGTTGCGTTATCTATCAGCTTTGACATTTCAAAAAGGCAATTAAAGGTATTGTAGTCAAATTGGCAGCTGTCTGAGTCTTTTGTGATGTGTTCTAGATCGATCGATCGATCTTTTAGTGATCCATCTAGACGAAATTTAGTACAGTATGTTGGGACTGGATGGATTGATTGATGGATAGATAGATGGGCCACGTGGCCCACGCACATACACACACACACACACCCTCCGGGCCTGCAGCCCTGAGTCTGAGCCTGCACCGGATTACGAGGAGGCGGAAATTAAAGATCATCCAGCACACAGGCACTCAAAGAGCACCCATTCAATCTCCATCACAGAAAGAAAGAGAAAAAGAAAGAGAGAAGGTGTTTTTGTTCAGCAGAAAAAAAGAAAGTCATGCACATCTCAGATGGCATGAGGATGAGTAAATGATTTTTGGGTGAACTAACCCAACATTTTATATGATGAATAAAAATGCTCTTTTAAAAGGTAAAAAATGCACCTAAAAAAAAAAAAATAATAATAAAAAAAATAATATATATATATACATTATACATTTTTAAATGTACTTATTTTTTTAATTATTTAAATTGAATTCAAGCATTTCACATAAAAGGACAGCATGTTTATTTCGTTAATAAATATACCCTCTTAAAAGTAAAAACAATGCACCTGAAAATTAATTTCTTAATGAAAAAGTTAATTTTCTGTCACTGCCACTGCACATGAGTAAATCAAGCTAAACATGGTACAGTAATTTAGTCGGGTATCATCACACAACCTATTAATAGCCCTGTGAGGAGAACACGGTTTCTGAAGATTCATTCACTGCTGTATAATGCACCTGTGAAAACACCACACCATTCTCAGCTTGTTACATGCAGTGTGTCTTTACTTCAGCTACTGCACCACTTTAGGCAAATAAAAGTCCTCGAGTCATGTGGGTAATTGATTTTACTGTGTATTAGCAGCACAGAGGCAGCCCCGGTGATATTACACAACACAAAGGAATGGATGAACTCCTGAGAGAGCAGTCATTCACATAACTAGGCCTCTATTCTCAATAAAACAAAGAGAACAGTGGAAAAAAAAAAAAAAAAAAAAAAAAAAAAAAAAAATATGTGAACCCTTTGGAATTAGCTGGTTTTCTGCATTAATTGGTGATCAAATGTGATCTCATCTTCATCAAAGTATAGACTAAACACAATGTGCTTAAGCTAACAACACACAAACAATTATAATAATTTAATCTCTTAATTGAACACATCTCATTAAACATTCACAGTGCTGTGGAAAAAGTAAGTGAACCCTTGGACTTAATAACTGGTTGATCCTCTTTTGGCAGCAATAACCTCAACCAAGTGTTACCGATAGCTGCGGATTAGACCTGCACACCATTCAGAAAGTATTTTGGACCATTCTTCCTTACAGAACTGCTTCAGCTCTGCCATATTCTTAGGATGTCTGGTGTGAACGGCTCTCTTGAGGTCATTCCACAGCATCTCTATTGGGTTAATGTCTGGGCTCTGACTGGGCCCCCCCAAAATGTGGATTTTCTTTTTTTGAAGCCATTCTGTAGTGGATTTACTTCGATGTTTAGGGTCATTGTCCTGCTGCATCACTGAACTTCTACTGATCTTCAGCTGGTGCATAACCACCCTGACATTATCCTGTAGGATATCTTGATAAGCTTTGGAATTCATTTTTCCCTCGATGATGGCAAGCGGTCCATGCCCAGAAGCAGCCCCAAATCATGATGCTCCCTCCACCGTAATTCATGTTGGGATGATGTTTTCATGTTGGTATGTGGTGATCTTTTTAAGTCATACATTCTGCATGTTCTTCCCAAACAATTTAACCTTAGTTTCGTCAGTCCACAAAATTTTTTCCCAGTAGCGTTGTGGAGTGTCAGGGTGGTCTTTGGCAAACTTCAGGTGTGCAGCAATGTTTTTGTTGGAAAGCAGCGGCTTCCTTTGTGGCGTCCTGCCATGCACACCATGCCTGTTTAATGTTTTCCGTATAGTAGACTCATGAACAGAGATGTTAACCAGTTCCAATGATTCCTTTAAGTCTTAAGCTGTCACTCTAGTGTTCTCAATGAGCATTCTGTGGTGTGCCCTTTGGGTCATCTTGGCTGGATGGACACTTCTAGGGAGAGTAGCCACAGTACTAAAACGACTCATAATCATTTATAGACAATTTGTCTAACTTTGGACAGATGAATATCTAAGTCTTCAAGATAACTTTATAACCATTTCCAGCTTTATGCAAAGCAACAATTCTTGATCGTAGGTCTTCTGAGATCTCTTTTTTGTGAGGCATGGTTCATGTCAGCAGATGCTTCTTGTGAATAATTCTTGTGAAACATTGATCATGATCTATAACTCTGCAAAAAATTGAATGGCATCTATGGTAATATTATTCTATTTGTTTCCATGTCTCAACCTCAGGACTCCTATCCTGAGGCCACCAGAACCAGCCGGATCCAGCTCCATTCCTGCTTGGTATTGGACTCCACTGCTACGTGTCTCTGAGTGATGACGCAAAATGCAGCCTGTGCCAGCCAGACAACATTTCAGTCTATTATGATGGACTTCAGAGGATGAACTAATGCCAACTCCAACCATAAGACATGGGATACTTCATATGCCATTGCCAGAACCTTGGACTTAGGATAGACTTAAGTTTGTAGCCATCCGTTCCGGGATGGCTACAAATCCCTCCCCCGCCCACCATTTGGCAAATCGGACCACTCTTCCATTCTGCTTCTGCCCGCTTACAGGCAGAAACTGAAACAGGAAGCACCCACCCTCAGAACGATCCAGTGCTGGTCGGACCAATCAGACTCTACGCTACAAGACTGTTTTGATCGCACGGACTGGGAGATGTTCCGGTCCACCTCTGATGACGACATCGAGCTTTACGCTGATAGCGTAATGTGCTTCATCAGAACGTGTGTAGAGGAAGTGATTCCGACCAGAACTGTGCGAATCTATCCGAATCAGAAGCCGTGGATCAACAGCGATGTTCGCGCGGCACTTAATGTGCGGACCTCCGCTTTTAATTCCGGGAACGCGGAGGAGCATAAACAAGCCAGTTATGCCCTCCGAAAAACTATCAAAACAGCAAAACGCCAGTACAGGAGTAAGATTGAAGGACAGTTTAACACCACCAACTCTAGAAGCATGTGGCAGGGAATTAACATCATCACGGACTTTAAAGGGAATAAAAACTCCGCCATGAACACCGCTGCCTCTCTACCGGATGAGCTAAATACTTTTTATGCTCGTTTCGAGGGAAATAACACCGCCCTCGCGGAGAGAGCTCTCACGGCCGAAGCTACAGAGGTTAGTTCACTCTCCGTCTCTGTAGCGGATGTAACCCGATCCTTCCGACGGGTGAATATCCGCAAAGCCGCGGGTCCAGACGGCATTCCGGGCCGCGTCATCAGAGCGTGCGCGAACCAGCTGGCTGGTGTTTTTACGGACATTTTCAACCTTTCCCTCTCTTTGTCTGTAGTCCCCACATGCTTTAAAACATCCACCATTGTGCCTGTTCCAAAACAATCGAAAATAACTTGTTTAAATGACTGGCGTCCTGTTGCTCTGACCCCCATCATCAGCAAATGTTTTGAGAGACTAATCAGAGATTACATCTGCTCTGTATTACCACTCAATCTTGACCCGCTGCAGTTTGCTTACCGCAACAACCGCTCCACTGATGATGCCATTGCATCTACAATACACACTGCTCTCTCCCACCTGGAAAAAAGAACACTTATGTGAGAATGCTGTTTGTAGACTACAGCTCAGCATTCAACACCATAGTGCCCTCCAAGCTAGATGAGAAACTCCGGGCTCTGGGCTTAAACAGCTCGCTGTGCAGCTGAATCCTGGACTTCCTGTCAAGCAGACGCCAGGTGGTTAGAATAGGCAGCAACATCTCCTCATCACTGACCCTCAACACTGGAGCCCCGCAGGGCTGTGTTCTCAGCCCACTACTGTATTCCCTGTACACACATGACTGTGTGGCAACACATAACTCCAATGCCATCATAAAGTTTGCTGATGACACGACGGTGGTAGGTCTGATCACTGACAATGATGAAACAGCCTACAGAGAGGAGGTGCACACTCTGACACACTGGTGTCAGGAGCACAACCTCTCCCTCAACGTCAGTAAGACAAAGGAGCTTGTGGTGGACTTCAGGAGAAAAGACAGAGAACACAGTCCAATCACCATCAATGGAGCACCAGTGGAGAGAGTCAGCAGCTTCAAGTTCCTGGGTGTCCACATCACTGAGGAACTCACATGGTCCGTCCACACTGAAGTCGTTGTGAAGAAGGCTCATCAGCGCCTTTTCTTCCTGAGACGGCTGAGGAAGTTTGGAATGAACCGCCACATCCTCACACGGTTCTACACCTGCACTGTGGAGAGCATCCTGACTGGCTGTATCTCCGCCTGGTACGGCAATAGCACTGCCCACAACCGCAAAGCACTGCAAAGGGTGGTGCGAACTGCCAAACACATCATCGGAGGTGAGCTTCCCTCCCTCCAGGAAATATATACAAGGCGGTGTGTGAAAAAAGCTCGGAGGATCATCAGAGACTCCAGCCACCCGAGCCATGGGCTGTTCTTACTGCTACCATCAGGTAGGCGGTATCGCAGCATCAGGACCCGCACCAGCCGACTCCATGATAGCTTCTTCCCCCAAGCAATCAGACTTCTGAACTCTTGATCTCCCACGATCAAAATACATCAGCCCTGCACTTTATTACTCTTTTATCTCACACCGGACTGTCATAAATTATATTACTGTCATTATATTATGTCTCTCTTAACAACTGACTATCAACCGACAGCCTGAATGTCAATACAGTACAATACTGTACATTCTATATATATGCTTTTTTCATATATATTTTAATTTTTATTGAATAATGTGTATCTATATAGTATCTAAATAGTAAAAAAAAAAAAAAAAAAAAAAAACAGCATATTGTATACTGTACAATGTATGTTATTATTGTATATTGTTGAGTGTAATTGTGTATAACAGATGTTTAAATTGTGTTGTGTTAATTTGATGTTTTAAGTTGAGTGTAATTATGTATAACAGATGTTTAAATTGTGTTGTGTTAATTTGATGTTTTAAGTCGAGTTTAATTATGTATAACAGATGTTTAAATTGCGTTGTGTTAATTTGATGTTATTGTAAATTGGTATATGTCTCATCACTGTCACGACTGCTATGTTGATCGGAACTGCACCCAAGAATTTCACACACCATTGCACTTGTGTATATGGCTGTGTGACAATAAAGTGATTTGATTTGATTTGATTTTGACTTCATCGAAATTACCAGCCGGTTGAACTGCGAAGCACCTCACTGATCTCGGCCTGCATCACCTTGGTCTAATGATGGACAACACTCTTAAAATGGAATACATAGACTATCAACAAATTGCCAACAAAAGCCTTCATCAGCCAACTAACAAAGGACAATGCATCTATATGAATGTCTGCAGTTAACCAGGATGAACTTCAAAGACATTAGACATTAATTTTATAGTTCATAAAAAATTTTTGTTTAAACAGCGGCCTTTAACACTTACTTAGTTTAATCATCTTAAACCATGACTTGCACTGCACATAAATAAGTAATATTGGCATTATATTCATGCTGTTAGCCAAAGGGGAACTGGCTCCCACAGTGAGCCTGGTTTCTCCCAAGGTTATTTTTCTCCATTAACCAACATCTTATGTAGTTTTGTGTTCCTTGCCACAGTCGCCTTTGGCTTGCTCACTGGGTTTCTAAATACAACTATAATTTAATTACTTATTTTTATACACACTTCATAATTGTATTTAATCAAACTACACAATGATGACTCTAAGACTTTATAGATATTATGCTATAATTTTCTGTTAATGCATGATTTTTTGTAAAGCTGCTTTGAAACGATGTGTGTTGTGAAAGGCGCTTGTCATGATTCACTGCTTTGCAATGTTTTACCCCTGTCATCTGTTTCCCCTGGACTACACTTCCCATAATTCCCTGCCCTCATCCCTGCCAGCTGTTCCCAATTGTTCTCACCTGTGTTTCATTCACTCATTAACCCCTGTGTGTATATAATGCCCTGATTTCTACCCAGTCGTTGCCAGTTGTTATGTGTTTCTCTCCCGTTCATTTATTAACAAGTTCCCATTGTGGATGTTTTGTTTGTTTATTCCCCAGTTCTTTGTTCTACTGTTTTCCAGAGTTTTCTATATTTATTTATTTTACTTTGTTTCTAGATCCTGCTCCTGTGATTCCCTTTGAAACTTTACAGAACAACTGACCACACAAATGGATCTAGCGGCTATGTTCATTCAGTTGAGCCGGGAGGACTTACCCTTTATGGAGTATTCCCCCCATTTCTGCACCATTGCCTGCTCACAGATTTTGCAGACTCCCATCTCAAGGCAATATACCGGAATGGTTTAACAGCTCACCGATGGAGGGAATTGCCTGAGATGAGAGACCACACATGGAGGGAGTATGTGAGGTTAACGCAGGAAACTCTCGCTTCTGAGGATCCTCCACTCTCTGTCCCGATCCCGGCTTCCGAGCCTCCCACGCCTGAGTCTGCTCCACGCCATGTCACAGCCACGCCTGAGTCTGCTCCACGCCATGTCACAGCCACGCCTGATTCTGCTCCACGTCATGTCACAGCCACGCCTGATTCTGCTCCACGCCATGTCACAGCCACGCCTGATTCTGCTCAACGCCATGTCACAGCCACGCCTGATTCTGCTCCACGCCATGTCACAGCCACGCCTGATTCTGCTCCACGCCATGTCACAGCCACGCCTGATTCTGCTCCACGCCATGTCACAGCCACGCCTGAGTCTGCTCCACGCCATGTCACAGCCACGCCTGAGTCTGCTCCACGCCATGTCACAGCCACGCCTGATTCTGCTCCACGTCATGTCACAGCCACGCCTGATTCTGCTCCACGCCATGTCACAGCCACGCCTGATTCTGCTCCACGCCATGTCACAGCCACGCCTGATTCTGCTCCACGCCATGTCACAGCCACGCCTGATTCTGCTCCACGCCATGTCACAGCCACGCCTGATTCTGCTCCACGCCATGTCACAGCCACGCCTGATTCTGCTCCACGCCATGTCACAGCCACGCCTGATTCTGCTCCACGCCATGTCACAGCCACGCCTGATTTTGCTCCATGCCATGTCACAGCCAAATCTGAGTCTGCTCCATGCCATGTCACAGCCAAGCCTTCCACGACTCCTTACTCGAAGCCTTCCATGGCCCCGGTCTCCAAGTTGAATGATCTGCCATTGATGTCAGTGCACAGGGCCATGAAGACCCTACCTCACAAATTGTCAGTGCCCAAGGCTGCCACGGCCAACGAGCCAATGGCCACGCCTGCCACGGCCAATGAGCCAATGCCCACTCCTGCCACGGCCAATGAGCTGGAAGCCTTGTCCATCCCAGAGCCTGCGTGGCCAGCCTCGTCCGTCCCAGAGCCTGCGTGGCCAGCCTCGTCCGTCCCAGAGCCTGCGTGGCCAGCCTCGTCCGTCCCAGAGCCTGCATGGCCAGCCTCATCCATCCCAGAGCCAGCATTGCCAACTTCGGCCATCTGGAGGAGGATGAGGAGAAGAAAGGCTTCTGTTCCCAAGTCTCTTCCCGTGTACAGGACCACGGAGATCATTTCCAAGTCTCTGCCCACATTCGCCCCTCGAGCCTCCCACGGCTCCGCCTGCCACAGCTTCGCCCCTCGAGCCTCCCACGGCTCCGCCTGCCACGGCTTCGCCCCTCGAGCCTCCCACGACTCCGCCTGACACGGCTTCGCCCCTCGAGCCTCCCACGGCTCCGCCTGCCACGGCTTCGCCCCTCGAGCCTCCCACGGCTCTGCTTGCCACGGCTTCGTCCCTTGAGCCTCCCATGGCTCCGCCTTCCACGGCTCTACCCTCTGAGTCTTCCATGGCTCCAGTCTCTAATCTATGGCTGCCTCCCAGGCCTCCTGATCCTTTCCTGATCCTGCTCTGGTCTTCTGGGTCTCCTGGCCATCCGCCTGATCTGCTCTGGTCTCTCAGGTCTCCTGGCCGTCCACCTGAACTGCTCTGGTCTCCTGGCCATCCGTCTGATCTGCTCTGGTTCTCCTTGGTCTCATGGTCATCCGCCTGATCTGCTCTGGTCTTCTGGGTCTCCTGGCCATCCGCCTGATCTGCTCTGGTCTTCTGGGTCTCCTGGCCGTCTGCCTGATCTGCTCTGGTCTCTTGGGTCTCCTGGCTGTCCACCTGATCTGCTCTGGTCTCCTGGGTTTCCTGGCTATACGTCTGATCTGTTCTGGTTCTCCTTGGTCTCATGGCCGTCTGCCTGATCTGCTCTGGTCTCCTTGGTCTCATGGCTGTCCACCTGATCTGCCCTGGTCTCCTTGGTCTCCTAGCCGTCCGCCTGATCTGCTCTGGTCTCCTTGGTCCCCTGGCCATCCGCCTGATCTGCTCTGGTCTCCTTGATCCCCTGGCCATCCGCCTGATCTGCTCTGGCCTTTTTGGTCTCCGGCTCCATCTTGGCCCTGCCTCCCTTACCAGCCTTCCTTGGGCGTCATGAGCTGCACCTAGATCCTGCTCCTGTGATTCCCTTCGAAATGTTACAGAGCTATACAAATAAAAATGACTTGACTTGAATAGCAAACTCAAAATATTTGAGTTTTTTATAAGTCAGAGTAGCTCTAACCCACACCTCCAATCTCATTTCATTAACTGGATGCTAGGTTTGCCATCTTTGGACTCTAATTAGCTTTTGTTGATGTCATTAGCCTAGGGATTTACATACTTTTTCCAACCTACACTGTAAATGTTTGAATTATGTATTCAATATTTACAAGAACAATACAATAATTTGTGTTATTAGTTCAAACAGATTGTGTTTGTTCACTATTGTAACTTAGATCAAGATCAAACCAGATTTTAAGACAAATTTACACAAATGCAGGTAATTCCAAAGGGTTTACATACTTTTTCTTGCTACTGTATTATTATGTGTCTGATATATATATTTTATTGAATAACTGGCATATTTTCCGTGCCTTCATTCAATGCAGCTGCTTTAATATTGCATTATCTTGCTATTGCAATTTATTCTGTAACGTTCTTCCTAGTCTTTATTCAATGAGAGAAAATGACTGGATTTTAGAGGCAAAAAGTATTGAAGATTGGACCCTATTAATAAGTGCCCCTGCTCTTAATAAAATAAGACACAATAAGACCAGGAACATGTATTAAGAAAGTAAATAGGGTCATTTTGAGTTTCATGTTAACTGTAAACAAAACAAAAAAAAAAATTTTAACAAAAAGACAGAAATGGAAAATGGTAACTTGTCTACTTCCAGATTCATTTAATGTGGTACGGAAAATCAGGTTTGGATCAGAAAGACTGTGAATGCAGATAAAACCATTGATGGGTTTCTACATGGTCAGAGATGCAGGAAAACATATGCACGGAAACTGTACGATGTCTATCTGGACAGCTTCGTAATTACAGTCATCTGTTCTTGTCTTATACTATGTGTGCTAGAGGCTAGACAGATTTTATTGCATTGAAAGGATGTATATTTTAGCCACCTAAACCAAGTGTGGTGGTGATGGTACCAACTCTATACCTTTACCTGTATACTATACCTTTAAGAATCCATTAAAGTAAGGCTAGGCGATTTTGCTATACCGTTTACATGGTGGAATATATACTGTATTTGAGTGGCAGGTGTGTGCATATTGGCTATTTTACACAACCTGGACTCACAAAACACATTACTACTATACCTACATTTTTGTTAAATTATTTTTACGGGGCTGTTGCATGTACTGAGGCAGTTTCCTGGTGAAACACTAGAGGCGCTAAAACAACAATGACTTTTATTAATTTTGACACATATCACGAGTAGAAAGACAGATTATCAGTTCATAAACTGTTTTTGCTCTGTTCCCCACAGAATGGTATCTTATGTCATCTAAACACTTTTACTATAGTGCATTACTTGTATGGCGATACAGTTTAATGTTTGCATTACACAACCAACTACATTTACAAGCTTGTTGAAATGTGTCGAAACGTAAACCGAAAGTGTCATAGAAGCAGCAATTGCATGTTTCATATCATGTTTGCTTTTTATGACACTATCGATTAGGTTCAGGTTTAGGGTAGGCAGATAGGTTTGGTTGATTTAAAACTCGATAGAGCATTAACTTCCAAAATCTTAACTGTTCAGGACAAAAAATGTAACTCGTTTTTTGTGCCACTCAGTGGACATTTCACCTCAGAACTGCCGCTATATATGTAAGGGACCACGTAAAACAATTTTGCAAAAATGTCGCCACAGTTAAGCTATTTTCATGAGATCAGGCTCCTTTTTCAACAGCTTTGAATGTGGCTCAACCAATCAGAATTCTGAATTTTAATGATCCGTTTTATATTACTTTATAGTTTTATTAAGAATTTATATAACAATATATTATACATTTATATAACATTTTTATTTAATGCTTTTTTTGACTCAAGTGTTAAATACGGTGAAGCTGTTTCTGCACTGATGCCAGACTAATTTATTTGTGAAGAAATATCTTATCTTTCAGACCATAAAGTTCCATTAATCAAATGCGAAAGGCCAGAAAGACTACTACACCTCAGTGCATTCCACTCCCAACCCAAACATCTTTCACTCTGGACAGCCAAGGACAGTCTAATATCCAGGCACTGACAGGAGATTGTTAGGTTATTCTTACTGGGCTGCTTGTCATATAGCAGATGCTTTAGGCAGAGGCAAATTACAGTATATTTGCTACAGCCACCAGAGAGTAAATATCACAACACAAAGACACAATGCTGGTAGTTTGTGTATTGATTGTTTATTATTGGTTGTGTATTGTATACTGTATATTGTATATAGTGGATATCTGCATTATTTCAGTCCCCATTCACTTTCACTGTATGGAAAAAAGATGCAATATAAGTAAAAGGTGACTGAGGCCAACATTCTGCCTAACATCTCCTTTTGTGTTCCATGGAACAAAGAAAGTAGCTTTGGAACAACATGAGGGTGAATAAATGATGATAGAGTTTTCATTTTCTGGGTGAACTATACCTTTAAGGTCCAAATCATACTCTACGCAAGTATGTGAATGTAAATGTCTCTAGCTATGCAAGCTCAATTCCGCACATTGTCTGTCAAGCTCCAAAATGACAAAAAAAAAACACCTTAAAGCATGTAAGTACGCAGTGCTGGGCAGATTACTTGTGAACTGTAATCAGGTACTGATTACAAATTACATGACAAAAAATGCAGTCAGTAACGTAATCTCATAGATAGATTTTTGGGATAATCTAATCCGATTACTTTTGGATTATTTTCAACCTAATTCTATTTTATTTTATGTCACATGCATTTGAGTAGGATAATCATTTTAACATAGAAGTACGAAGAGGAAGAAAATTTATTCCATTCTTTGTTACTAACAAAAAGAGCTCCTTATGACATTTTTTAATAAGTGCATTAAACATTACATGAATGAAATAAACATTAAATCTAACAGCAATGACAGTGCATGGCCATAGTTTGTAATTCAAAACACAATTATATGTGCATAAAACAATAACAGCATTACGAACATTAATAGCCATAAAATCAACAGCAATGACGTTGCCTAGGTTAAGTTTTCATCTAAAAACACTGAAACACTTTTAACCCTTACTGCTTACTGATAGACCATCACCTATTCCAAAGATGAGGTGCAAGATATTATCTTTTGAACAGCAAGAATATTCTAAAAGAGCAGAATATTTTAAAACAGTGAAGTTCTACTGAGTCACACAAGGAACAGTTGTGTCATGTTTTATGTCAAAGCTAAAAGCTCAAAACTTTGACACACTTATTTTTAACCCTTACTACTTAGTAATAGTCCATCACCTATTCCTTAGCTGAGGTGCATATCTTAAAGTTGTAACGTAAAAGGAGCACATGCTCAAAATGTTCATCTGTGAGACTATTGCACTTTGGGGTAAGAATATGATGATATTGATATAAAAATGATCAATAAATTATTATCAATTTACTGCCATTGCCTTGTTAATATGTAATCATGTAATCTATAAAAAAGTAACTGTAGTCTGATTATGAGTATTTTAAAATGTATTTAAATCCAATTACAAGTACTTGATTTTGTAATCTGATTATGTAATACAGATTACATGTAATCTGTTACTACCCAGCACTGTAAGTACACAATTAAAAGTAAGCTAAATAAGCAATTAAAAGCTATTCCAGTCTGATCCTCATGCAAAACTATCATATGGCTTCAAAAGATTTGTAATATGCACCACAAGTCGTATGGACTGCTTATATGATATTTCTATGATATGGCTGACACAGTTCCCTTTCATGTCAAGTATCTGGAAAAGACCAACCAGGGGTGCATTTCCCAAAAGCATCGTTAGCCAACTATGGTCGCAGTTTCCATAGTACGTCAACGATTTGGTGTTTCCCGAAACCGTAATTCCACAGCTCTTTATGGTTAGAAGCATAGTTCGTTATTAGTTTGCCTTATGGACATAATTTTACATCGCGGAGACTTCTATACCTTTCATTCCATATATATCTTTCATTCTGTCAAGACTCTGACCACATTTACATGCATTTAAGAAAAATATTTATTCTGGGGTTTTGCAGAAAGCAGCGTTCTGAAACGTCACAAACACGAGTGCAGCCGTTTAAGAGATTAAAGAGCAAGCGCTTTATCACACACGGTTTCTGTCAGAGAACACGGCTTTTATGTGTTTATGTTAACACATAAGTGGCATTAATATGTTTTTGAAGAGTGCGTATGTGCATATGCTCAAGTGCATCAGGGGAACATCGAAGTCTGATGTAAAGGGAAACCCCACTATTGTAATGCAACGCATCTGTCGCATTACAAAGTGCAAGCTGCTTGCGTATCATCAGCAGCTTCCTC
Organism: Myxocyprinus asiaticus; assembly: GCF_019703515.2. Classification (NCBI taxonomy): domain Eukaryota; kingdom Metazoa; phylum Chordata; class Actinopteri; order Cypriniformes; family Catostomidae; genus Myxocyprinus; species Myxocyprinus asiaticus. The sequence goes on from NC_059378.1 coordinate 35,515,159, forward strand.
GCATTAAACGACTTTCTGGAGTATGTGTTAATAAGCTATTATAATTTCATATTTGCAGAAGATATTACTCCACCCCCTGAGTAACGTTATTAACGACAGCTCAACCAATGTGGTTTGAACGTTGGATGTGCGGCATAGTTACTACAGTTTTGGGGAAACAGTCGTGAATAGCTAGTTAATTTCTACAATGATGCATCGTACTATGGTGGTTAAACAGTGCGTTATGTCGTTGTACAGGAAACACTCTCCAGGATATTCACCTTGAGTGTTCCTCAGAAGAAAGAAAGAATGGCTTAAAGGTCTGGAACAAAATGAAGGTGAGTTAACAATAATAACATACAGTAGTTCTTTAATTTATGATTTTCAGTAATATCAATAACTGTAGTAATTATGGTATTTTCTGCAAGTGATTCAAGTGTTGTTTCAAGTGTTCTTGATAAACCTGAAGAATGCAGAGTCAGTCTAGATTTCTGCAAATATCATGTTTCCTCACCTAGCTCATCTCATTTTCCCCTCCTCTCATGTCTTCATCCTTCAGTATCATCTCATCATGTCTCTATCCATCTCTCATTTCTTCCCTCACTGCTCTCCAGCCCTGACAAGGTAATATGCAAATCTGGCCAAGGGAAAGCAGCCAGTGTGACTGTGAGGGATTTGAAAAAGCCAATCACATTCAAGGTGATCAGCTCAGGCTAGATTTAAAGGGATAGTTCACCCAAAAGTGAACATTTTGACAATATTTACTCACCCTGATGTTGTTCCAAACCCATATGAATTTCTCTCATCTGTGGAAGTGGAACATCAAAGGAGATGTTACGCCAAATGTTAGCCACAGTCACTATTCACTTTCATTACATCTTTTTTTCCATACAATAAAGGTGAATGGTGACTCAGTTTGTCAGTCCCTAATATGCTACATAATATTTGTGTTCTATGGAAGAAAGAAACTCACAGCAGTTTAAAACATAATGATTTATACAGTATTTAATTTTGGGTGAACTATCTAACTATCCATGGACTGTTCAACTGCTGAAGTATAGTTAGAATTGCCATTTTAATTTAATATTTTTATCTACATCTTCGTAATTCAATTTGATGCTACATTAGAATAATTCAGGTTGTTCATCTCATGAATTGCTGAACGGTTCACTCACTAGTACATTTACATTTCTATACTTAGCCAAATAGAAAAAGCTGAAGAAACTGCAAAAAGTAAACGTATCGACCCATGTGGCGATAAGCAGGACAGATATATTATTATTTTTGTCTGTCCAAAAGTAATAATTCCTAATGATTTCAAAGACAGAAAACAAAGTGAATTATACACCGATGAGCCAAAACATTATGACCACCTGCCTTATATGCTGTTGGTCCTCCGCATGCCAAAACAGCACCGACCCGCAGAGGCATGGACTCTACAAGACCCCTGAAGGTGTCTTGTGGTATCTGGCACCAAGTCATTAGAAGCACATCCTTTAAGTCCTGGAAGTTGCGAAGTGGAGCCACCGTGGATCGGACTTGTGGGTCCAGCATATCCCAAAGATGCTCCATCCGATTGAGATCTGGGGAATTTGGAGGCCAGGGCAACACCTTAAACTCTTCATCAAGTTCCTCGATCCATTCCTGAACAATGTGTGCACTGTGGCAGGGCACATTATCCTGCTGAAAGAGGCCACTGCCATCAGTGAATACCACTGTCATGACGGGGTCTGCCTGGTCTGCAATGATGTTTATGTAGGTGGCACATGTCAAATTGACGTCCAAATGAATGGCCGGACCCAGAGTTTCCCAGCAGAACATTTCCCAGAGCATCACACTCCCTCTAGCGTCTTATCATCTTTGCACAGTGCATCCTGGTGCCATCACTTCCCAAAGTAAATGGAGCACATATACACGACCATCCACATGATGTAAAAGAAAACGGGACTCATCGGACCAGGCAAACTTCTTCCACTGCTCCAAGGTCCAGTTCTGATGCTCGCGTGCCCATTGTAGGCGCTTGGACAGTGATGATGCAGCCCCATACGCAGAAGGGTGCGATGGACTGTGTGTTGTGACACATTCCTCCCGTAACCATCATAAAAATTTTCTTTGACTTGTGCCACAGTATACGGGATAGGCTTTGTTGCTCTCACCCATTGATGAGCCTTGGCGCCCAACACCCTGTTGCCGGTTTGTGGTTTGTCCCTCCTTAGACCACTGTCGGTAGGTCCTCACCATTGCTGACCGGGAGCACCCCACAAGCCTGGCCTTTTCCGAGATGCTCTGACCCAGTCTTCTGGCTGTAACAATTTGGCCTTTGTCAAAGTCGCTCGTGAGTTTACTCCTGTCCATTTCTCCTGCATTCAACACGTTGACTACGAGAACTGATTTTTTGCTTACCATCTAATCTACCCAGACCTGGACATGTGGCCTTGTTTGGAGATGATCAACATTATTTGCTTAAATATACTAGATGCTAACTGCTGGAAACAAAACTCTGAATACTGTCCCAGATAGCACACATACATCTCAGAGATGTCTGTTTTAGATATTTTAATCTGGAAAGCATCACAATCTAATTAACATCTGCTAAACATCTTAAAAGATCAGATTTACAAACATTCTAAATCAAAAATGTCTCAAAGACATCTGCTGAATGTCTTATTGACTTCTGAGACAAACTTATTGACAAACATCTTAGACATATTGCAGATGAGCAAACAATGTAAAATACATCTTCCAGATGTAAACACACATCATATAGATGTCTGGGTGATGAACATGTGCCATCAGGGGTATCTGTCAGATATTCAGTGCAACTTTGGCAGTTCTTTCTCAAAAGTGCTCATAATATCGACCTAGTTCCTTTAAAACACAATATATTTTGCCTGGTTGAACAATAACGACGCATGCACTTTTACTCCCGGAAGTTGCAAAGCAGGCAGGCAGTCTGATCTGAGCTTGCGATTTTCACAAGTGCTTTTCAGTTTTGTGTGCAATATGCATCAGACGGTCAATGAACGGACTGTGGCCGTTTGTTCAAGTATTCAACTTTCCTTAATCCAACCTGTACCACTCCAACCGCACTGGAGCTGAAGTATTTGTCTTAGGACTTGACTTCTTTATGCTTTAGCCTGCTTAAGTATTAGGATAGCAAAATGCAAAGAAAGATTAATTAGGCTAGATCATATAGAGTCAAACATTAGCTGATTTTAAATGAGAAAAGTTTCCTGGCATACATGATTAAGGTCATGAAAGAAGACTGATGATGTCATTTCATTATAATACCCTTTCCCCTCCACTGAGTCATGTCTTTTCCAGCACCTGTTACCACAGAGACCTATCAATCAATGCGGCTCAGCCAATCAGAGCCATTGCACAGCAGGAAGGAGGCCGGACGAGCAGGAAATCCTGCGGTCAGATTCATCAGTGTAAGACATATACAGTACGGTCTGAGACGGCCATCGACCCTCTCAGGATCATTAGACTGATGAATAGAGCAGCCTGTATAACACAACAGCAATCCAGACAAGAGGCAAATGTATCTTGACCTCTGCCAACACTGACGGATTCAGAACTCACACGAAAACCTCAGAGGCCTTGTTTGCTAGTTTTGGTGTAGCACGCTGAGGCCATTTAAAGAGAAATGTACGTTAAATCATTCTTGTGTCATCTTGGCTCCAAACAAAATTGCAGGAATACCACCCATATATATATATATATATATATATGAATATTCAGTCAAAAATAAATTTTTCATTATTTACTCAACCTCATTTTGTTTCAAATCCTTATGCTGTCATTTTTCTGTGGGAAAAAGCTCAATGAAATTAGTCTATATGAGTCTATATGAGTCTTCTGAAGACACATGGCAGCTTTGGGTGAAAAATTGACTGATTAAACATGATATTCTTCTGCTGCAGTTTACAAATCAAAACTCGTTAATTTAGTGACATTAATTATATTTGTAAAAAAAATATAAAAAAAAAAAAAAATGCAATTAATCATGCCCCTGAACCGTACACAAATTCCATAATAAAAGTACATATTTTCCAACCATCAGAATAATTCAAGCTTGAATTATGTTTTATGAGATAAGTCAGCAGGGGTCTGTGCGGATCAACAAACCTAACAAGCTGAACAGCCACAGAATGAGAGCTGGTCACAGAACACTGGACGAAGCACAACAGAATGCTGGGATCTTGAGATTTTCAAAGTTTCAACTAGTATTAACGTGACACAGCGTCCTAAAAACACAGCGTTTATGACCTTGAAAATCAGTGAGACACTTCAAAAGCGTCCATATGGCATATATGTCCATAAATCGAGAATTAAAAATAGCGCAGACGGAACACAAGAACACATCCTGTGAAAACAGGACAGATTGACGAACTCAAACCAAAATGGATTGCTGTCGTCTGTAGGCTTGTTCAATAGTATGGTAAAAATAATAGTATATATATATATATATATATATATATATATATATATATATATATATATATATATATATATATATATATATATATATATTTATTTATTTATTTATTTATTTTTTTTAAATTATACTTCTAAAGCCACTTTTTGTATTGTCTAATCAATGCTTTCTCATCTGCCACATTAATACAATATACTTCAATCTATTGATTGCAGCATAATTCCCAGAATAACTCAGCAAAAAGAACAAAAGAGAGGATAGTAATCCGTAGAAAAATTTTTGAGAACACTGGGTGACTTGATCATATTGAACGCTCACTTGATTTAATGTTCACAATTTAGGATTCAGGATTGCTTACACCACTAGGTATAATGCCACATAATTCTCAGAATAACAAAAGACAGGACGGTAATCTGAAGTGACATATCCAGTTGTAATTTGGGAGAAATTGGGTGGCTTGATCAAGGATCTCATATTGAATGCTTGCTTGATTTAATGTTAACGATTTAAGAACAAGCTACACTGCACCTCTGAGACCTGTTGCTAGTCTAAGCATAGCATGCTAAAAGCATTTTTAAAATATTAATTATAATAAAAATATCTAGTAATCCAAATAGTATTCTAATAGTAATCTAAAGAAACATATCTAGTTTAGGTAGCGTGACTACATTGTGGTTGTCCAAAACAAGGAGACTGGATCGGAGGAAGGGGGCCAGAAGCTTTTTCAGGTCCGAAAAATAGGACATTTTAGAGAAAATGAGGACGTACTGTATGGTCACCCTAGTTTAGGAGAAATTGGGTGACTTGATCAAGGATCTCATATTGAATGCTAACTTGATTTAGTGTTAATGATTTAGATATGAGCTCTACTAAACCTTCGAGGCCATGCTTGCTAGTTTTAGCACAGCATGCTAACAGCATTCAAAAATAAAGTACATTTGAACACAATGCAAGACTTAGCAAGTAGGGTGTAAGCTCTCCGTGAAGCAATGTGTAGTCGCATAATATGTTGATTGTCTTTATTAATCCAATAATTAGATTTCAAATTCGTAAACAGAAGAGTTAACAAAAAGCTGTGCATTTCAGTTTTATCTTTTTGTCTCTGTAACTGTAAGTGGTAATTACATTTCCATTGAAATACAATACATAGAAATACTCAAAAATTAGTGCTGTTTGTCGATTACAATTTTTTTATCACGATTAATCGCACAATTTTCATACTAAAACACGATTAATTGCAGATTTTGAAAGTTCTGAAATTTTACTCAAATATATATATATATATATATATATATATATATATATATATATATATATATATATATATACACACACATGTATTTTACTGACAAAATGCATTTATTTTCTTCTAAGGAAAGAAAACAAAACAATATGTAACAATAAAGGTTTATTAACATTTTCCTAACAAAGACTTCTATAGTATAAAGATAGAAACACACTAAAATAGCACCAATTCAAGTAAAATTAAATGTTTTCCAAAGTCTAAGAGGGAGGTTGACTAATTTATAGGACTAGTCTCCGTAGGTTGTTTATTCATTGCAATGTGCATTAAATCTATTAAGCTCTCATCCTCCACAATATTAATTGGCAGGTAGACTGTGGTTACCCGCTTTGCTATAGCAATCGTGAAGCCACATTTATGATTCGCATCAGGGCGTCAACACCATCGTCAGGCACCGCTTTAAACTCCACATGAAAATCGCTGCAGTGTCTTGTTCTGCTTTTAGTGCTGGCACTGCCCACATAATGATACTTCATCCGAATTGGCATTTTGGTGATAGTTAAGACTTGATGTGCTTCTTTGGTAAATAAATTGCACTCTACAGAGGCTGCAAAGCACTGGATTTCTGTCACAGGTTTTGTTGTACAAAGTAAATCTGAGTTTGTTTTGTACAACAAAAAGTGTTAAGAGGTCCTTTCCCTATCACTTGATCACTGATATGGAATTTCTGTGTGTTTGTTTGTGGTGTGTGCGTTAGGGATGTGCGAGACTAGTCGACTAAACGGTTCTGATGCTGCTAGTCGACACTGGAATTACTAGTCAGTTAATATTTCCCCACATTAAACTGATAATAATTTTTACACATTTACGTTTGGCTTTATATTTTTACAGAGGCTGCACTTAAATTACTGTCATATTAATGTTACATATTTTAAATAGAATTAATAATACAATTATTATTTAAAAAAAGAGGATATCTGGAGCAGATACAAAGTTTAATTTCACCTCAGGCTGCACGTGCTGCTTCCCTCTCTCACTCGCGGCGCGCGCAGGAAAATGTCCTCTCGCTAGACAAGCAAACTCAGCAAAGTAGTTAGGAAATCACTTCAGTGGTGCGGGAATTGGCTTTCCAAATGTTTGAAAGTCCTAAGGATGTTTTCACATTTGAGTCTTCTTTACATCTGTGCATGCTTGTACATTAGTTTTCCGCTAAGCAGTCTTTTTCAAGCGCAGGATATCCACCTCTAGTGAGTCAAGTCCCGTCTTTCACTGGACCATGTCGACGTGTTAATTTTACTCATCAAAAAATGTATGCTTTTGAGTAAGTAACCTAGAAAATAACTGTTTTAGACTAGGTATGCCATTTTTTTAATCTGCTGAGTAAGAAGGCTATTTTCAACGAGGTGCTGACTGCTTAACGTGTTAAACTATCTTTTATTCTGTGTGCACGTCATGTTTAGAATACATTAGGTTTATTGCAGGCTACATCACAGGCCTATTTTTTTCTATCCTATAGCTACTTTTTTTTTTTTTTACATCATAACTGTTATTGGTTAACGTTCTTTACCGAACAGCTGTCATATTAGATCAATGGTTAATGCACGACTGCACGTCGTGAAATAAGCATTTTTTTCTCTCTTATAGATTTGGCTTAGTCTACCTGTTAATTATTTTCAACAATGTCCTGACTGTTTTAATATGTCAAGTAACTTTTACTTGTTGATTTCCGTTTAGAACAGGCTTTTAGGGTTGTTCCATTGATCCTGCACTATTCATTCAATTGTTTTCAATAAATATGTCTATTAAATATTCGCAGACGTTGATTCAGTTCGTGTCATGTTCTATATTTAATGTACAATGATCATAATTCAAGGCGAGCACGTCGCAGATAAATTCCCCCTTTTCAGTGGAATTTAGCATCGGATTTGGAATAGATTAAGTATTTTAAATGGGTCGCGTAAACACATTTTTTTTTTTTTCTGTTTTCTGAAGGTTGGTTTCTCTTTAGACTAGTCGACTAGTCGGTTACAAAACTTCAGTTTAAACGACAGTCAAATTAGTCGTAGCGCACATCCCTAGTGTGCATCAGTGTAATAATCCCCAGAAACATTACAAAGGTTCCGCCCTACTCCAACCAGTATTCAGAAATCACAAAGAGATTAATAAAATGTCAGAATCTAATATTAAATTGGTAAATGCATTAATCGCATGAAATAAAAATTAGCACGTTAAACATTTTAAATTAATCGCATGTGTTAACGTGTTAATTTTTTACAGCTCTAGTAAAAATAAAATAATAAGTAAATATAAAAATATAGTAAATATAATAAATAGTATACTTAAAAATAATCAGAATCTGTATCTAAAATGAATTAGGCACAATAAATAAATACTAATACATTACACTGGAAAAATTGACATTTAATTATTTAAGTAGCCTCTATATTTAGGGCTGTTGATTTTTAAAATAACACTTAAAAAAATTAACACAATTAATCATGTCTTCGGATCATAATAAAGAATATTACTACCACAATTCAAGCTTGAAGTACCACCTGTTTTCAGCAGGGGGCAGGAAGCATAACTCCAGCTATTGAGGCAATGTGCAGCTGTACAGAGAATAAACCTTATTCAGGCTTGTTTTACACTAGTGACAACACAATTACTTTACTCGTCTGCCACAATAATTTAATGCATTTTAATTATTATATTTATAGCATATATTATATTTATAATCATTTAAATATTACTATAGTTATTTATTAATAATTAAATTATTATTGTTATTTGGGGGCCTCTCACAGCAAATATTTAAATATGTTAATTAATCTGAGTAAATAATCTGCATATTATGTAATTATTCCTTTTAAGAATTTGAAACAACTGACAGCCCTAGAAGTTAGTTTTTTAGAAGTAGAGCCGCTTAGAAGTCATTTTTTTACATAACGATTTTAACAAATGTAATCGACTAGGACTTTTTTTAATTCCCAGATTGCCTATGCCACTGTAGTGCTGCATAATTCCTAGAATAACTAAAGAATAATAAAGAGGACAGTAATCTGAAGTGGCATATCCACCCTTAGTTTGGGAGAAATTGGGAACAAGCTACACTGACTTGATCAAGGATCTCATATCAAAAGCTGTGATAAACTCGTTAAATGTTAACGATTTAGGGACGAGCTCCACTGAACCTCCCTATCAATATTTTATTGGCCTGCCTTGCTGAATCAAGTGCTTTAATCATTGGGAGAGTGGGGGGTGGGGGGGTATCTTTCTTGCCAAAAGGACATTCACAAATTTGCAGTCCGCAGCGATACACAATTGCTCAGCTGAGTTCCAACAGTCCACAACTTCAGGAACTCCAGGTATTTTTAGTGATTAAATTCAAAACTTTTCTCATAGTGACTTAGTGACATCTCCATTTTTACTGTATAGACGAAAACTGGAAAGTTATTTTTCCTCCCATTTATCTCCAGTGTATATTTTCTTCATTGCACTCTACAATTCAGCTAGCCTTTTTGAATCACATTTTCTATAGCTGTGTTACCCCATAAACAACCTTTTCGACAGGCTGTTACTCTTCCCTGCCCACAAAAGCACAGGGCCTCTGGCAGCAGGCCTTAAATGCTCACAGTAATTGACTTGCCACACTTGCAGACATAGAGACGTTTAGCCCCCAATCCTTACGTAAATTCCGTAATAAGGAATGTTCCTATCGGAGCAATTCAAGCTTGATGTACCATCTTTATGTTTTTGCAAATTCGTAGCAGTAGTGGGCAATCAGCGAACCAGCTGTAAGGCAACACACCTCATCAAACTAACGAAAGCAGACAGCACAGCTTTCCACAGATGACGCGCTTTTGCGCTCAACGACAGCTAGACTAAGCAGAACAGAATGCAGGAATTTTGAGACACGTTTTAATACATTTCAAATGTTTAATTTGACACAGCATCCTAAAAACACAACGCTTATGACTAGAGATGTTGAAAGCTAGTAAGACACGATGCAACAAAAGTGACATCTGACGCATGAGTACTTAGTACATAAATGATCTGAAAGTAAGGAATAATCTACAGTCAGCCAGTCATTATCACAAAATAAAACCCAAGAGGGTGTAGTGAATATTACTTTATCCCTGGATGTGTAGTCATTATTCAGAAATATCAGACTGCTGTATTAACCAATCAGAATTGAGTATACCATTATATGTATATGTATATGATGCCAACACATCCTCTATCAAAGCCCTGCTGCTGAAGTCGCAACTATGCTGGTCAGGCCACATCATACGAATGAAAGACGATCGGATCCCCAAGCAACTGTTTTATGGAAAACTAGAAAAGGGCCGACCATACAAACGCAACAAGGACAACTTGAACAACCTCAAGTGGTGCGGTATCACCCCATCAGATCTAGAGGAAGTGGCGACCGACCGACCAAGATTTCGAGCAGTTACCCACACAGCTGTAAAAATGCTAGAGGGTCAGCTTCGCTCACAACAGCTGGCCTTCCACGAGCAATGCCACAAACCTACTGCAAATCCAGTAACAGAAAGTGTCTTCCAGTGCCCCACCTGTGCAAAACTCTGCCAATCCAGATTGGGACTGTAGAGCCACTGAAGAGTCCACAGATGTTAGCACAGACAAAATGTGTCATGTTCAAAATCGAAGGACTACCAACAATATAATATAATATAATATAATATAATATAATAGATCCGTGTAATTGTCACAGTCTCCCTCATGTCTTCAAGGACTCTTATTTTGAAGTTTTCCACTGGACTACGTCTCCCAAAGTTCACTGCCCTAATCACTTCCATCTGTTCATCATCATCTGCACCTGCCTTCCATTCCCTCATTAGTTTCCCTGTGTATATATATACCCTCTAGTTTTGTTCATCATTTGTCAGTCCTTGAAGTGTTACGTTGAGTTATTGAAGTGTTGTGTTGAGTTTATGATAAAGTGTTTCCTTGTTTTGTTATTTTGTGAAGTTAGCTCTATCATTTGTTCCACTCCAGCGTTTATAATTAAAGGATTTAAAGATTCCACTCTGCATCTCCTCTCTTCCTCTGCCACTCCAGATACCAACTTTACAGTAATACAATGCAATTCCATTTTCATGTGAAACATTTTTAAAATCTCTTTGACACATTTTTTTTGTGGGAATACCAAAAGTTAAGACAGCTTTACTAAAACATTTATTAAAAATGCTAAATAACCTTTATTTCTAAGATGATAACTTGATGGCACACACTAAATGAAACATGCAACATAATAAGCGCATGTGACAACAATGTAGCATACTACTGTTCAAATGTTTGTCATTATATACTGTTTTACTTACAAAATAAAAAAATAGTAGAAAGAATAGTGTATACTGTGCAGTATTCAGTTAATAGTAAGGGTAGTTTTTCCTTCCAAATATAGTCTGTGTATGTATTTTACATGCTAAATTAATCTCTGTGTGACAATAAATATATATATATATATACACAGGTGCATCTCAATAAATTAGAATGTCGTGGAAAAGTTCATTTACTTCAGTAATTCAACTCAAATTGTGAAACTCGTGTATTAAATAAATTCAGTGCACACAGACTGAAGTAGTTTACGTCTTTGGTTCTTTTAATTGTGATGATTTTGGCTCACATTTAACAAAAACCCACCAATTCACTCTCAAAAAATTAGAATACATCATAAGACCAATAAAAAAAACATTTTTAGTGAATTGTTGGCCTTCTGGAAAGTATGTTCATTTACTGTATATGGACTCAATACTTGGTAGGGGCTCCTTTTGCTTTAATTACTGCCTCAATTCGGCGTGGCATGGAGGTGGTCAGTTTGTGGCACTGCTGAGGTGGTATGGAAGCCCAGGTTTCTTTGACAGTGGCCTTCAGCTCATCTGCATTTTTTGGTCTCTTGTTTCTCATTTTCCTCTTGACAATACCCCATAGATTCTCTATGGGGTTCAGGTCTGGTGAGTTTGCTGGCCAGTCAAGCACACCAACACCATGGTCATTTAACCAACTTTTGGTGCTTTTGGCAGTGTGGGCAGGTGCCAAATCCTGCCGGAAAATGAAATCAGCATCTTTAAAAAGCTGGTCAGCAGAAGGAAGCATGAAGTGCTCCAAAATTTCTTGGTAAACGGGTGCAGTGACTTTGGTTTTCAAAAAACACAATGGACCAACACCAGCAGATGACATTGCACCCCAAATCATCACAGACTGTGGAAACTTAACACTGGACTTCAAGCAACTTGGGCTATGAGCTTCTCCACCCTTCCTCCAGACTCTAGGACCTTGGTTTCCAAATGAAATACAAAACTTGCTCTCATCTGAAAAGAGGACTTCGGACCACTGGGCAACAGTCCAGTTCTTCTTCTCCTTAGCCCAGGTAAGACGCCTCTGACGTTGTCTGTGGTTCAGGAGTGGCTTAACAAGAGGAATACGACAACTGTAGCCAAATTCCTTGACATGTCTGTGTGTGGTGGCTCTTGATGCCTTGACCCCAGCCTCAGTCCATTCCTTGTGAAGTTCACCCAAATTCTTGAATCGATTTTGCTTGACAATCATAAGGCTGCGGTTCTCTCGGCTGGTTGTGCATCTTTTTCTTCCACACTTTTTCCTTCCACTCAACTTTCTGTTAACATGCTTGGATACAGCACTCTGTGAACAGCCAGCTTCTTTGGCAATGAATGTTTGTGGCTTACCCTCCTTGTGAAGGGTGTCAATGATTGTCTTCTGGACAACTGTCAGATCAGCAGTCTTCCCCATGATTGTGTAGCCTAGTGAAACAAACTGAGACCATTTTGAAGGCTCAGGAAACCTTTGCAGGTGTTTTGAGTTGATTAGCTGATTGGCATGTCACCATATTCTAATTTTTTGAGATAGTGAATTGGTGGGTTTTTGTTAAATGTGAGCCAAAATCATCACAATTAAAAGAACCAAAGACTTAAACTACTTCAGTCTGTGTGCACTGAATTTATTTAATACACGAGTTTCACAATTTGAGTTGAATTACTGAAATAAATGAACTTTTCCACGACATTCTAATTTATTGAGATGTACCTGTATATATATATATATATTTATAGATTTTTTTTTTCACTCCCACACAGGAGACAACCAGGGCCCAAAACTTCAGTTGTCCACATACCGCTACGTCTCCGTCATCAGAACAGTACATGCAGACTGTTCGTGTACAGCATAGTTTTTCTAGACACGCGGACAGTCCGAGTCTTTGCGCATGCGCCTGCTGCTGACTGTACTAAGAGTATAACAAAGCAGTCTTAGTGCGCATGTGTCGAACATGTCCATATGAGTTAGAAATATTCATGGCCGGTACATTTTCTCAATTTACCCACCATTGACAGGTGTAGCTAAAAGTTGATTTTGGACTCTGGTGCCAACACACATACCTACCCAACAATCCATGCCCGACACTGACAGTAGTCACACAAGTGCAGATGCCAGTGCAGAGTAGAAACATCATCTCAAATCGCTCTGCCAAGAGTCGTTACCAATTCAATCAACACGTCAACAAACAAGCAGTGTTCCAGCAGAAAGAGAACGATAGAGAGAGAGAGACAGACAGACTCTAGAATAGAGGGATACTATATTAGGGATACTAAAATCAGTTTGACAGAGACTCCATTGCAAAGTGATATCTGTAGATGAATCAGTAAAAATCATCTGTATAAAAGCAAGTGTAATGGTACAAAACAACCACAAAAAAAAAAAAATCACATTTCATAAAAAATAAAAAATAAATAAAAAAGCGAAATAGAATTTTAATGGCACAATTTTATCTTATTGTTTTACTGCTGTTCAGAAACCTCAACGCAAGATCGGTCACAATCGCTGCAGTTTAATTGCGTGGTTTCCATGGGTTTATTTCACACCTCTGTGTCATTATGCATTCGCTCGCCTGTCGGATGCAACATCTTGTTAGTTTCCTATTGCAATTCAGAGCACTCACTACGAGGGTTTATGCATTTTCACAATTTGGCCTTTGACATTGATCTGTTTATTATTTTGATTGATGCAGTGATGGTTTTGTTGGCTATTAGAACTCATGTCTGTACAAACTTTGGTTATGATTACATAATCAACTTTACTAATGAATCCCTGTCAAATCTCAGTCAAACTTGACATATTCCATAGTAGAGAAAATTTCAATATCTTTATACTTTCTCATAGAACGCAATGAGACTAAATGGAGAGTCAATGGAGACTCAGGTGCACTCAGTATTTCTTTCCTCATTATAAAAGTTTTACTCAAAGAAATTAACAGTAATTTTCAAACATAGGTATAAAATCATGAGCAATCACATGAGATGAAGACTCCAGTCATGTCAGTAACCTTATAACACATGTACACATGTCCTCATGGGGGCTGCCATGTTAGAATCACATGACCAGCCAAATACTGCTGGCTTAATCTTAGTAACCGCCTTGATATTGGACACTTTCACTCTTGGATTAAATTAATCATGGCTGACTGTGTATAGTGAACTTCTACAATGGCATCTGTAACTAAAAACTATTGATTCTGAATGATGCTGCATTCATGTCACTAGGTGCCACTGTAGGTTGAAGGTGACACAAACGCAAAAGTTACTGAGTTCACTTTTAAAGCTCTTCAGATTTTTCTGTTGAGAAAAAGATCCTAGTAATCGTACATGTATCTTATCTAGAGTTTCAGAAGAGATCTTTTCCAAGATACCAAAGTCTGCAAAAGTCAAAGATTTCAATATAAACTCTAACATTTCTCATTAAATTCTTCCAAGACTTCTGAGCTATGCTATACATATTAATCTTTAAGCTCTATACTTACTGTATGTCAACAATTGTCTTATTTGTTTCTATTCTTATTTTTTTTCGAATGAATTTTATGAGGAACATCTGAGAGAAAGTTGATACATAACTTATGTATTAGTCTTAATTTTCTTAAAGGAATAGTTCACCCAAAAATAATAATTCTTTAATGGTTTAATCACCCTTATGTCGTCTCAAACTTTCTTCCACTTGAGTCATATGGATTACCTTTATGCTGCCTTTATGTCCTTTTTGGAGCTTGAAAGTTTTGGACCCCATTGACTTGCACTGTATGGATCAACTAGAGCTCTCAAAATGAACGAATTAACGCTTTAAATAATAAAATAAAAATGTTTAAAATGTTTAACGCGTTAATTATTCTTTAACGTGATTAATGCATTTATCAATTTTCACATTAGATTCCAAAATTTTTCTGAGTTCTGAGCATTGGTTGGAATAGGGCAGAATCTTTGCGATGGTAATTACACTGTCATTACACACACCACCAACACACACAACAGTGATTTTGTGTCAGTGATCAAGTGATGGAGAAAGTACCTCTAAACCATATTTTTTGTACAAAACAAACCCTGATGGGACCTGTGAAAAGCTGCACTCACATGGCTTGCTGGAGTGAAGCATCAGCATTTCCCCGGCAGCATGTTGCAGTTTTTCTTACCGGATTATTTGGACAAAGTATCTTTAACATTCGCAGTGCCAGCGCAAAAAGCAAAACAAGACGTTCTCTGCAAATGTGTAGTTCAAAACGGCACGAATCATGTGAATGCGGCTTCACAATTGCTGTTGTAAAGTGAATAGCCACGATTAATATTGTGCAGGATGGGGGTTTAAGAGATTTAATACTGATAACAATGGATACTCAACCTATTCGGGGACTAGTTTTTTCAGTTAGCCAACCTCCCACTTAGACTTTGGAAAACGTTTAATGTTACTTGAATTGGTGCTATTTTAGTACATTTTTAATCTTGATACTTTGTTTGGAAAATTTTAATTAAACCTTGTTACATATAATTTTCTTTTCTAAGAAGGAACTAAATGCATTTTGACAAGATGTATATAAAGAAACAAGTTAAACCACTTTTAAAATGTGTTTAATCGCGATTAACTGTGAAAAATCATGCGATTAATCATGATTAAATACTTTAATCGACTGACAGTACTAATATAAACATCCTATATCCTTGAAAACATCTTCATTGGTGTTCCACCAGAACACTTTCTTCAATGAAGAAAGAAAGTCATATGAGTTTAAGACAGCATAAGGGTGAGCAAACGATTACTTTAGCTATCCCTATAAACTATGAAAGAGCAACCTCGAAGTAATATTTTCCACTGGGATTATTCATAGATAGGATAACACTTCATAATACGTTTCAGTATGCTATGCTTAAAAGATCAGTAGTTCACGTAGATTCTAATAAGAACATACACAAAAATATATGAAAAGTTCAATAACATATCTAACTACTTAAATGCATAATTAACCAATGATCTTGTAGGCACTATAACATAAAGTAATAATAATAATGTTACTTGTTTAATGTTTGTTTATTAATAAAACATATCAAATTGTTACCATAGATTGAAATAGAAAGAAGTAAATATATATATATATATATATATATATATATATATACATACAGTGGACTAACTGTAAATAAGCTAAACCATTGTGTCCGCATAAATGTGAGCAGTAACACTACAAATCACCATTCTATTGAATTATGTTCTCTTGTGTTCTTCTCGGCTAATCCTATTGGATTCCCTGAGGTTTCTTATCAAGTTTTCGGGCCCCAGGGGCCAGTCCAATCCTGCTGCACGCTTTCATCCTTTTCCTTTCAGAAAAGAAGCAAATCACAGAATGGACACAAATCTCTCCCACTACAAACAGATGCGAGAATGTGCAGGTGTAGGAGTATATTTGTATAATGCATTAAGTATGTCTGGTGTCATACTGTAGAATATTTTGCCTGGCTTGTACACTTACAAGGGCTTGTACACTTGCACAAGGGCCATCTGGTTTGCGTTGGCCCTCCTGCAATGCAACAACTGATCCGTGCCAAATGAGAGTGGCGTGGCATGCATGGCTGTCGTGGACCAGTATGGCAAAGTACACTCAAACACACACAGACACACAATCCATAGTCCCATGATGACTGCAGTACCATGCCAATGGGCAGTTTTGACATAGCGACCAAAGGCAACAAATTAGCAGCTACAAACTGCTTGTGCTGCAATCCAAACACAATTTAAAAAAAACAATAATGCTTATAGCACAATAGAAATAACACTTATAATACTGTACCTTGCTTACAGCACAGTAAAATAAGAAGCATTTGAATAGCAACATTTTTGCACGAACCTTTGTGTGTATACGCATGCATTTGTGACCTGGAGAGTAATTAGCAGACACAGGCCAATGCGCGCGCACACACATACACACACACACACACACACACACGTTGGTGCAGCTATCCTTATGATGACTTTCCATAGACATAATTATTTTTATACTGAACGAACTATAGATTCTATCCCCTAACCCTAACCCTAACCCTCACAAAAAAATTTCTGCATTTTTACATATTCAGTAAAACATTGTTTAGTATGTTTAAGCAATTTGAA
Organism: Myxocyprinus asiaticus; assembly: GCF_019703515.2. Taxonomy (NCBI): domain Eukaryota; kingdom Metazoa; phylum Chordata; class Actinopteri; order Cypriniformes; family Catostomidae; genus Myxocyprinus; species Myxocyprinus asiaticus. The sequence continues at coordinate 35,532,285 of NC_059378.1, forward strand.
TTATGGAGACACTAGAAATGTCCTCATAAAACCACATTTATAGCATAATACCCTTGTAATTACCAGTTTGTAACCTAAAATAAATGTCCAACATGGTCAGTTCTGCCAACCCTGCAGGAAAAATGATGGAAACTGTTTTCCAAAAATAGTCAAGGGGCAGAAATAAGCGCCAGTACATAAATGATAAGCGCCAGTACATAAAAAGGAGCGTGAGAGAGAAAGAGAGTGGGTAAATCAAGAATTGTCCTGAAAGTAAGAGTGTGCAATAATACAAAGTATATTATCACAATATTCATTTTGCTTATAGGCCTCAAATGTTTCATTACATATTTACAATATCCCATTCAAAGTTCGGTAAATATTCTGCTCAGAGCCGAGTTATAAGAAAAACTTAAAAAGTGATCATAAAAGTGACTTTTATGATTTTCCAGCACTTTATTTTTCTCTGAAGTACACTTAAAATGTTATAATGTTTTTGCACCAAAACACAGGCTGCTTTTGCTACAGTTCCATTATGACTTCTAAATGTAAATGAACTTGGCAATTAATCTCCACAAACTGGAACAGTTCACCAATTTTTTCATCAGAGTTCTGGAACACTAGGGATGGGAATTGTCAGGAACTCTTCCGTTTCCGATTTTAAGTCCTCTTGACAATTCCGCTTCCTTAAAGGTGCTGAGCTATTTTAGCCATTCTGGAACTTCCACTAGATCAGCTGTTATGTTAGCCAAGTCCACTTTTCCAAAACCCAGCATCATGGTGTTGGAGCAGATGGAGGGCGATGGGTACCCCTGAGCGATTCGCCATCCAACCCCGAGCGTTTCGCAGGAGCAGGACACAGTAACAGCACTTATAAATGTATACAGGGGTGCTCTGTAATCGCAGTTCATTACATTTATCATTCACTAAAAAAAGAACCGGCTAGGTCATTAGTTTGGGAGGTAGCGCTGTTTGTTTTGTGGTGTATATTCAAAAGAACCCACTTTAATGCCATTATGTCCATTATGTCATTGCGGGACGCGTCAGTGTTAAAGTTAAGGATTTAAGGTTTGGAAGACCAACCATTTTGTGTGTTTAGAAATTATACAGCAAAACGAGAAAAGATTAGCTACTAGACAGCTGTTTTGAGAAGGTTATGACTCACGATTCCCAAGGGAGTCGCTTCCATAAGGTGTGAATTGGTGTGAAATCTTTGGCAGATATTTCGAGAGAGATTATGACAGAACATCTCGTGATGTCACAGCATTGCAGGGTATAAATGATGGGGATTCCGTCACTCAAGTCCAGTTGCTTTGGATTAGGATTAAATTCTCCCAGACTCATTAATATGCACTACACATGACGAGCTGTCCATCAATCCCAGCATTCACTTTGATAGCAGCATTAGTGGAGAGTTTCACACCAGCTAAGCTCTTTTGAGGGATGTTTACTTTGGAACCATGACAGACCAGAGAAGTATACAGTGTTTTAAGGATATTTTTATAATGTACACTGTATTCTTTCCTATCTTAAAAGGAATACAGACAATTTTGTCATCATTATCTCACCCTTATGTTGAGTACTTCACCTTTAAAGTCTCATTTCATCCATTAACTGCATATTATGTGGCATAGAGGTTAAAGATCTTTGGTAACCGAAAGGTTGCAGATTCACCCCCAACAAGGGTTGATCTATCACTATTGTGCGCTTGAGCAAATCATTTAACTCCAGGCTTGTCCAGGGGGATTGTCCATGTAATAAGTCTATCGTAAGAAGCTTTGGATAAAAACATCAGCTAAATTACTACCTACTAATATTAATATCTGAAATCTATCTTTTTGACTCATGCATGGTTTCATCTGTCAATTCAGTATTGACAGGATTACAGGACTGTACGTTTCTAATACGATTAAACACAACCACAGGACCAAGGTCATGTTCCTTTTATTTGCCGATTTGTTCATCATTGGCCTAATGTCTTCGAATTGCTGTCTACCGGTAACAACCTTTAGAACTGCAAGCTCATATTTGCGTAGTGTTATTATCGGTAGCGAAAACTAAAACTAAATGAATACATCTCTGTTAACTGAAACAAAGTAAAAATTAACAATTGCAAAAACTGAAACCAAACTGAAATACATTTTCATGACTCCAAAACTAACTAAAATAAAATTCAAATTATCACAAAATTGATACATGGTATATCTTCAAATTGAAACCCTTACAGCCACCTTCATTAAACATGAAAATGTTTAATATTAAAATATTAAAACTAGAACTAAAATAAAAACTGAAATGAACTGAAAAACTAAACTAAAACTAGTAAACACTGAAAAAACTCAAACCAAACTAAAAAATTATAAATAAAAGCTAAATTCAAAACTATAACACTGATTTGTGCACTGACATCTCATTCAATGCCACTGTGAAACCATACCATTTTACTTCACAATTGGCTACTGAAAATACTTTTGGCATATGTACAATATTTGTTTTCTATACAGTACAAATTATACTTTTGCACACAATGAGTGTGTTTCCATGCACTTTAAAAGTTCGATTTAAGTTGGATTAAAGCAGTAATTCGTCTTTTTAAAATGTCATGTAAACATGTTAGTCCGACTGAACTTGTACCAATCCAGTTTTTGCGAAATCGAACTAACAGACCTAGATAATGCAATTGTAGAATGGTTCCATCCAGCATGTATACACGTCAATAGGCCTCGCCATTATGCGCATTCTCCGAAAAACAGAAGTACCGCACGACGTGTATTTAAACTGAAGTTGAACACAACACAAAGCAGAGAAGAAGAAGAGCAACAACAACAACCAACAACACTTGTGTGTTTCATTCAGAAGTGATCATTAGAGGTTCACGATAGTAGATTTTGCCGGACCTTAACCGATTAATTGGACGATAGTTTTTAAAATAGATTCATAGAATATTACAACATTTCCTTAGTCGGCACAGACATAGAAGTCAGAGTCCAAAATGAATACAGTCCCAGATGTAGTTTCTTTTTCAACCAAAATCCTAATAATAATTAAAAAAAAAATAATAATAAATAAAAATGATGATTGGGTGCATAACATGGGACATTTAATGCTAACAAGCCTGAAACACACCAGGGACTCTTATTTTGAAATGACGTAGACTTGGCTCCATTACAGTTCTCTATATTTAATATTTACCAAATTAAGCTTTTTATAGCCTATATATTATTATTACTCACAATATGAAGTTGAAGACACAATGTATGTGCTGATGAGGGATGTTTCTGTGTAGTCACATTTTTCTCTGCGTAACCTCTCTTCATTTAAAATAAAAAACCTAACGGCAGCTATCGGCATAGTTTTTTGCCGATAACCAATAGTTCCAAGAAGTAACTATCTGCAACGATTAATCGGGAAAACCGATATATTGTCTATCTCTAGTGATCATCTCAATGCCCTATTCCCAGGCCGTTTCTGACCATATTGACGCCCTAGGCGAGATCAATAATTGTCGCCCGGGGGGAACAATCTCATCCAGTCCGTCCGTGGTTCGGTCTGCATTGCACCTTAAAAGACTTTGCCATCCACTGTGAGAGCTATGGAGGGCTGAAAGGTGTGAGGCTTAAAAATAATGTTAATTCGGAACTCACCTTTTAAGTCATTTTTATTGGAAATTCCATTTGAAGCAATCTTACAGTGTAGACTATTTTTACAAATTCCATCATAAAATACAATAAAAGAGGGTAACAGATGCATATTATGGCCAAGTTTAGCGCGCTAGCAGCATTAGCTCCATGAATGCAGTATGTAAACATTACAAATTACGCAATCTACTGCATATATCTTATTATCATTGAGTGGTTATAACAGTTTATTTTACTGATCTCATGTGGATTCCATTCATAGAATGAGGCAGAAAGCATGATTTTTATTGAATATGCAGCCTAAAGCCAATTACAGGTACAGATACAGAACTGTTTCAAGTATTCAGACAACACACCTATAAAAATACCAGTGATTGCTAGGAAAATAAAGACAACCCCTGTTTTCTTAATCTTCTTTTCATTCACGACATCTCTCCTCAGTCTAATTGTTATTATTACACTTTACACTGAGTTTATAAGGATGAAAATGAAGCAGAGCAGAGCTTGTATGGTAAAAACAAATACAGGAGCAAATTGTCGTCTTCTGCCTTCGGACATCACCATAAACACAACGGATAACGTACATCTGATCTGCACCAAAATAAATGCGTAAAGAATGTACAAAATAAACATGGCTGTAAAGTTTTCCATGTTGTTGTTCCTGTTGTGTGTGTCTCGCTGTTGACAAGCTAGTCAGCTATCTTCTTTTATGTGCTACTATGACCCAAAAGGTCAACTGGAAAACATCTGTCACTTGCTCAGCTGACGTCCTTTCTTTACCTATTCAATTGCGCATCATGTATACTCGGACAGAGAAATGAAGACTGTAGCTTGACAATGCAAAAACCCACGGTAGTTTGATTATACAGTAACTGCCCATGTAAACATACTCAGTGTCACCTTGATTCTTATTGATCCAAATATATTATCCATTCCACTAATGTAACATGCTTAAAAAAAGCAGCACATCTATTGTGATGATGCTGGCAATGTGTCTTAAATAAGAATCCCTGACATAGACGAAACATCATATCCTCTGCATGCAAACACACACACACACACACACACACACAGACCTTGTTTCACACATGGATTCAAACTTTCTCCACGCCTCTCATATCATACACTATTTATAATGTGCTCTCCCTTTCTGAATTATTGATAGGCCATACCTTTTTTTTAACTCAGCAGTTCACTCACACTCTGACACACACACACACACTTTCAGGATGGAGGCCTTTAGTATATAGATGTAATCAGATACATGAGTAAGAACATGGTCATATGACCATCATAGCCACAGTTCAAGGTTTTCATACCATATTTTACCCCAAAATGTAATAAAATAAGAAATTATTATTTGCATAAAAACAATAGTCTATTTTGTACATATTAAGATTCTTTGCAATGTGACATTATCAGTATATTTCACCCAATTTTCATTACTATAATGTGAAAAGAAATCACCTCTATTTCAACTGTAAAAGCATTTATACAGTTTGGAAGTATTTATTGTATTTAACTGTCCTAAAATAGTCTTTATTTGTACGCAAGGTATGTATTTTCTCTATACATCATTCATTTTTCTTTTGGTTTTGGGGGTGAAATATGACAGATTGCAGTTCAAAATCACTTTGAATGACATCTGTCAAAGAAATACTTCAAATGGAGCTTAAACTAAGAGCTCTGTGTTTAACACACACAGCATGTAGAAGTCCATCCACTAAATGTAAAACAAAGATCTAAATCCAAACCTTTCATAAGCTTCTTGAAGATTTCCAGAGAGAATGAGCTTTAACCTCAAGATAACATTCATTTTGGTAATCATGAGCAGATATCTGGGACAGAAAATGCATATTAAAACAAGAAGCCTACGCAGGGCTTAACAGTAAGGACTGTTTTATTTACTTTTTCAAGAATTTTCACCACAAAAAGTTTTTTTGTCTCAGTGACATGCAAGAAATGTGTTAGTCATCATTTCTTTTAATTATTTAAATATGTACATTAGGGTTGCTCTGATACCAGCATTTTTGCTTCTGTACGATACCAGCCCTGGTATCTCAGTATCAATACTAAATCAACTCTTAGGCAACAAATAAAGAGCCTCAGATTTCTGATGAAATTACACAGAAAATTATTATTAAAAGAACTGCATAAGGTCTTGCAGTTACAAATTCTGCATTTTCCATGTTTTAATTATATGTTATCATCAAAACAGTGTTTAATCAAATTAATACATAAAGTGTTAATTAAATGAAAATATAACAATTCATTGTCAACAAAATAAATATTTTATTTTTGGTCAAATAAAATGCTGCACAACAAAACGAGTGTTCACACTTCATAGTGTGCTGATATTCATTACACTTGCTTTTGTGATATTGCTTACATATTATTATTATTAGGGTACAACAGGGCTAAAGGCCTACCAGAGTAAAAGGGCTAAAGGCCTACCAGAGTAAAAGGTACTTTTGTATTTATTTTCTCCCAAAACACTAATCACCAAAAAAAAAAAAAAAAAGAAACAACAGTACTTTCCTTAAAGGGATAGTTTACCCAAAAATGAAAATTCTCTCGTCGTTTACTCACCTTCATGCCATCCCAGATGTATACGACTTCCTTTCTTCAGCAGAACACATTTGAAGAAAAATAGAAAAATATCTCAGCTCAATAGGTTCTTATAATGCAAGTGGATGGTAACACGGTTTTTGATGCTCCAAAAAGCACAGACAATCAGCATTAACATCATCAATACAACTCCAGAAAAAACATCAATATTCAAGTACTTTTTAACTATAAATAATCGCTTCCAGTAAGCAACAGTATGCGCGATCAAGAGAGGGCTGAGGTCACGCGGTCTCTCATGTGACGTAGTCGCATTGGCTTGTTCAAGCGAGAAGAGATGCATGCACGACACACCCAGAAGAGCAGCGCTGTTTACAACTGAGTAGGAGGAACACTGTACAGACCGAACGCTGTAAACAAATTGAAGCAAATTTAAACAATGATGTCAGAAGATTTTGATTTAAGAGGAGGAGATACAAGTTTTTACACAGCCATATTTATTTGAACCGGAGTACTCTGACCAGGAACTCAGGGAGATGGAGGAGGTTGGACCAACAAGCCTCAGAGAGACAGAGAGCTCAGGAGACATGGTGATGCACATCTAGGCAATACCAAGCAATGCCAACAGAGGTAGAGAGCATCTGCTGCAAAGAATGGAACATTGCCATGCCATCGCCGGAAAGACTGTGTGACCTCAGTCCTCTCGTAAAACGTGCATACTGCTGCTTAGCGGAAGCAATGAATTATAGTTAAGAAGTACTTATTGATCTTTATCACACCAAAAATTATTGCATAGCTTTATAAGACATAGAAGCCTATTTACCATCTCACATGTGGCTTTGACTCAAACTGAACATTTAGCCCACTTTGTAGAAAATACCGAGATATGATTTTTGGTCCATACCGCCCAGCCCTAATGAGGACTATTCATGACCACCCCCATCAGTGTGCCAAATTTCATAATTTTCCTACAAATGGTTCTATGGGCTGCCATAGACTCCCATTGGGAGGAAGAAGCAGCAGAATAATAATAATAAATATAGCTGCAAGCAGCCATTCCAGGGCCAAGCACCGGAATGGCAAGCATTACAGAGAATTAACCACAACCCAAAGATCACATATGGCATAAAGCGCAAACACCCACAACATTACACATCACCTCAGGATGGACTTGAACCTACAACTTTCTGTTCAACAGGTCACTGCACAGTCCACTGCATCACAGAGCCACAACATTGACAGCCACCCAAGCAACATACCAAGCATAGAGAAATCACAGCCGATCATCGTAGTCACCATAATCGACTTCATATTCATGTAACTTTACAACAAAATGAAAATCAAAATTTTATTGGAGAAAAGCAATCAATTAATAAGCACAATGCAAAGATCTACATAAACAAAACATTTTAACTGCATGATTTGTTGAGGTGTGGATTCAAGGCCACAACCCTTGAAACTATAAACTAGTGCTTTAACACACTGAGCCACTCAGTTTACATGCCTACTGAGTGGCAAAGAGACTTACTGAGGTTAGAGTCAGCACTCAAGTGTAGGTTATCTTTTCAACTACATGGCACTGTCTGCAAACTGATCAGTTATCCTCAGGACATGTTTATGATGCATACAAATTTTATTTTAAATATGACAATGCTTTTAAAAGATATATAACTTTTTAATAAAATCAAAATGTGGCAGAGTGAAAGTATGGCTGACATGAGAAAAACTGGTATTGTTGAAATCTGCATGACCTAAGGAAACCACAGACACCAACCCCATGATATTAAGACATATGATTAAAAAGTTACAGCCATTTTTTACATCTTTTGACCCATAGGTGGCGCTGTCTCCAAACCTTGCATGTACCCTAAGATCATGGTCCTGAAGAAGAGTACCAAGTTTCATTCTGATAGGACAAAATGTTGCAGAGATACAGCCTCACATCCAGTTTTAGATCGACCTCTTTAACTTACAGCGCTGCTGTAACTTAAAAAAAAAAAAAAAAAAAAAAAAGGCGAAACTCAAAATTCTTCACTATTATTTCTGTGCAGCTCGGTCTGTAGATTATTTTGAGCCATTGTTTGGACAAATTGGACAAAGTTTGAAGAATGTGAAACTTTTAAACTGTAAAGATCATTATCCAAGATGGCAGCTACTGTAATGGGCTGAGTTATAATGTATGAGGGTTCATTTGAAACATTAAGAGGAGACTAATCAGACAAAAATTTATTTTGTTTCCAGGACAAACAGTTCAAAAGATACTCAAAAGAAAATTTTGTTTTTGGACTGGTGGTGGTGCTATGGAGTTTTTCCTAGAGGTCCCAAATTTGACCACCCCTATCAGTGTGTTAAATTTCATAAATCCTTTGAACAGTTCTATGGGCTGTCATAGACTCCCATTGGGAGGAAGAAGAAGAAGCAGAATAATAATACTAACAGATACAATAGTGGCTACGCACCTTCGGTGCTTGGCCCCTAATAACACTAAATATTAGTAGCATTATTGCTACTACTTTGAATATTGCATTTCTTTATACAGTAGTAAGATTTTTCTGTCATATTGTCAGATTTCATGCATCCAGTTGAACAGAGCTTTTATGTGACTTTCTGTTTTTAACAGTTGTTTATAACACACTCTCGATTCCAAATGAAATGCTGAAAAATTAAAAATGAAATCTCAGAGCTGCACCGAAGGAGTGTTCATACACTAAACACACACATTATGACACGTGATCTCTCTCTGTCTGTCTGTCTGACTGTCTATCTCTCTGTCTCTGTCTGTCTGTCTCTGTCTCTCTCTGTGTCTGTGTCTCTGTGTGTGTGTGCGTGTGTGTGTGTGTGTAGTAATGACAGAGCATAACAGTACTTCTCATCCATTCTGAGGCACGCAGCACAAGCAGACTGTATATAATTTGCTGTTTAACTATCACACTTGGCCATTTCGAGATTTGAATTTGATTGTCAAATTGTAATTGATTTAATCTAAAAAAAATGTCACATTTCTTTTTATTTATTTTTTTATTTTATCCCCTTTTTCTCCCAAATTGGAATGCCCAGTTCCCACTACTTAGTAGGTCCTCGTGGTGGTGCGGTTACTCACCTCAATCCGGGTGGTGAAGGACAAGTCTCAGTTGCCTCCGCTTCTGAGACAGTCAATCTGCGCATCTTATCACGTGGCTTGTTGTGCATGACACCGCGGAGACTCACAGCATGGGAGGCTTATGCTATTCACTGCGATCCACGCACAAATTACCACGCGCCCCATTGAGAGCGAAAACCACTCATCGTGACCACGAGGAGGTTACCCCACGTGACTCTACCTTCCCAAGCAACCGGGCCAAGTTGGTTGCTTAGGAGACCTGGCTGGTGTCACTCAGCATACCTTGTATTCGAACTCACGACTCCAGGGGTGGTAGTCAGCATCAATACTGGCTGAGCTACACAGGCCCCCAAATGTCACATTTCTTAATATTTTGCTAATAGCAACATACTGTAGTATGGTGCTGGAATTAGCAAAAAGATGAAATCATACCTCTTGAAGGTTTTTGGTATTGCGATATTTCATTAGTACCTGTATACCGTGCAACCCTAATGTAGGCCTACATGTTTAAATGTAATTTTTATTTTTTTTTATTTTATTTTTTGCAGATAAATTAGACAGATTTTTACAGGTATCAATCTTTGATACAAGTATACAGTAAGTTTACATGCCATAAAATCAGTGGAGATGCTGTAATTAAAAGCTGGACAAAATCTTCTGCCGTTTTCTAGTGGACTTTTTTAATCATAAAAAAGCAGATTCAACTCATATCAAGCTTTATAGTCAAGGGAAACTGAAGAGTACATTGCCAATGCATTATTAGAAACAATAGACCAATCCCACTGTTTACAAACATTGCCATGCATGCAAGAAAAGTAGCAGCAAATATGTTGTATTAGATTTGACAAATTAGACAGCTAGCTAGCTCCTCTAAATACTGCTAAAAGATAATATAGAAAAAAAAATTTGCCTTCAGGTTCAAAACTAGCTAAGTTTGGGTACACTATTGCTTGTAACACAGCTAGTTCTAATCATTGATTAAACGAAAGTACGACACAAAGCCATCATAAATACAAAAATATTCTTAGGTATACTATTATTATAATGAAATTAGTTAATACCTGTAATAAAATGTTTGCTGCAAAGCCATGAGTTGGAAATGATCTCCTCAGTCCAGTCAGCTCTGTTGACGAAATGCAGATAAAGCCCTTGGTTTTTGCCATTGCGATTTTGACAGCCAACAGCGCAGCACGACATTTAATTTAGCTTAACCAGACAATTTTAACAGCTTACTCTTTCAGGACTGTTGGGACAACTAACTACAGGTTTGGTTTACTGTTCAGGCTGGTCTTTTTGCCACCAAATGTGATGTTGATATTGGTCTACACATACAGATATAAAACAAATTGAATGCTGAAGTTTAATTTGCTGAAGTTTAAAATCTCAAAACTAGTATTTTCTCTGGCAGCCATTCAGTCTCTATCATACACCGCTGGGTCTCTCTCACACAGTTTTGCTTTTGAAACTGGATCAGATGACAGTGAGTGAGCGTTTTCGGGCAATGCGAAGAGATACGGCAGCTTGCCTGTACTTGCGGGTGCAGTCTCCATTCTCCATACAGTAAACCTGCTCACGTGTTTATTATGCACAGAATATGCATCACATTTAATGAATAAGCATGCACTGCTCCACACAGTGAGTTTCTGTGCTAGGATGTGCAGTCGAGTCGAGCGTGTACCTCCAGAAAAATTATATATGCCAATTTTAGCCACAGGAAATTATACAGCTGGAAATTATACAGCTACTAATGTAACTCAATGACAGCTATATTCATAAACACACTTTTTCTGGTTAAAGAGTGCTGCACAGATAATTAAAAAAGGAAAAGAAAAAAAAATACTTTTTAGAATTGTCATTGTTTAACTTCCATAAATTTTTAAGGTGGATGCAAATGCCGTTCCAGTCTGGATGAGAGGCAATGCATTTTTATTAGTGTGGACATGGCCAAAGACTATAAGTCATTTTCACAATTTCAACCAAACCTCATCTAAGTTAGCAAGTTTAAAGCTGAACTGTGAAATTTCTGTGGGCCATCCTCATTGTTAAGCCCTGATATACAGAAATCTAATGTTGAAACAACACTTTAGAAGCAAATGCGGTCTACAGAAACTTGGAAACACAGATAAGCAGTAAGAAATAAATGTTAACATCCCCCCAGAATACATGAGATTCAGTTTTCCTCCCCCTTCCAATGAGTAAGAACTGTAGCTCACAGCAGGCAGATGAATCACAACCATTAACCATGACAAGAACTGGATTTATTTTTATCATTACTACGACACCCACCAGACCAGTACGTCATCTTTAAATGGGAAGTAGAGTCACAATCCTTCTCCACTATACATCTAACTTTCATTGGACAGTGTGAAGAATTTACATGTTTCCATTGATCATCGTATAAATATGGGGGGTTGTACTTGCTTGTTTTGATTTTTGAATTTATGAGCAGCTAAAATCTCCCGATTCACAGCTCAGATTGGCTCATGCTCATCAAAACAGTTTTTTTTTTTTTAAATAATCGAACAATTTTGTACTGTCGGCACAGATGGTGTTCCGCAGAGGGCTTTGAAAAGCAACTTGATGTTTGGTACCAAAAAAATTATGTTGACTTTTAAAGGGATCGTAAAAAAAAAAAAAAAAATCTGTCATTTACTCACCCTCATCTCATTTCAAATGACTCTTTCATCTGTGGAACACATAAGGAGTAAATCTGCATAATGCCTGCCTGATCTTTTATATACAATGAAAATGAATGGGGATGGGACCTGCCAATTAAAAAAAATTACAAAAAAATGTGGTATATATAAGATGCGTTTACATGAGACCTGAAATCATCAAATTATTCTGTACTTTCTGACAACTAAAAGTAAACAGGCATGTGCCAACATACATTTGATAAACCAGTACAGGTGTTCACAAGCAATGCAAAATCGTTGTAATGGGCAAAAATCTACATGTCGATTTCGGTTTATTCTTAAGCCATTTATGACCTTCTCCCAATAAAGGAACACTGTTTAAGAGGTTTACATGGCCAAACACGTTGTTCTCCCACACACAAATAAACACTCAATAACAGAATTTATACAGAAATATCGGACAGTGACAACAGACTATCAAGCCACTGGGAGATACAAATCAAATTCTGAGATATTCATTGAGAAACAATGATACAAATCAACCTTTTGTTTATGAAAGAATACCATAAGCTACAGAACACTGTAAACACAATTGGCCTATCTCATTTACAAACTGCAGTTGAATTTCACGAATCATGGATCAAGGGATGTCTGCTTTCTTTCTCTCGTCTCCCCCATGATAGCACATGCAAACAAACACGCATACGTGCACAGTCACGCATCTTAAAACAGCATCTCAGCTAAATTAATAAGGAGCAGTAGGGACTACAGAGTGAGGATAAATTATGCATTATGAATATCTAGGTCTGTGGTTTAAAAATACACCCCACCTTTTCCCCATGCAGCTGTTTTGCTCTGAAGAGGCCTGTGAAACAGAACACAAATCCACCAGAGTGCAAACAAATTCAGTCAATTGCCGCTTACAGATAAAAGAGGATTACAATATTCAGCTGGCGACGAGTACAGGGAATCATTTGATTGAATTGATTCTTTCAAACGGTTCACTGAATCAATGAATCGGGTCAAAAATGATTAAATGACTTGTTTGAGCTATCATTACAGCATTTTAATGGCTATATTCAAAATGGAATACTAGGTTACTGTATATTGCACATATACTATTTACTGTATATACCATTCCTATTTTTTTTTTTTAAGTATGTGAAGTAGTGTGCATAATATGCAACGTTTCAAACAGCAATATTCCACACCATTCTCAGCCTTAAGTTTGCATCTGCTATATATATATATTACATTTTACAAAAGTTTTATTAATTTAGCTAAAGATTAAACAATTAAATTTGATGAACATTTGTTATTAAATTGAAATGCGTAAATCATAAAAATAGGCTTTCAAAAATATTTTTTGAGTGTATTATTGCTGAAATAAATATGGTATGTTGCATTTTTAATCAAAGTTTGTTTCTTAACTTTTGACATCATGACCAAGAGTCATGAAAGAGATGTAAAAATAAATTTAATAAAAATAGTACAATGGTTCAGTCAATAATATTGAAACGGAAGTGCTCTCTGTTGTTTACTGCACATTTTGGCAAATGTATTAGGGTATTCTATGAATACAAAATATTTGCATACTATGCAGAAAATACCTGCAGAGATATTAAGAGTAGTGTGATAGTATTACCGTAAGTATCTTTTATGACATATTTTTCAGACCTAGATTCTGTTAGTTAATATAAATAAATATGTGTCAAATATGACTAGGGTTGTGTGAGTTGCCTCTAGAGCAGGGGTCGGCAACCTATGACACGCGTGCCAGCATTGCCACGTGGAGGGGTAATCACTGGCAAGCCATCAACGGCAAGAGAGGAGTCGACTATTTTATTCATATGAAATCCCGCACCTGCATTCCAATCTACATCTTGATGTAATCCTTCCTCGTGATCAAGCAGCGTGTTTTCATGAGCTGAATGGGAGGTTAAACAAAAAGTTCAAATGTGACGAGACTGCAGTATACCCAACAGACTTGTGCAGCGCGTGCAAGCCATTCGCGCTTCACTTTCGGTTAATCGCCCGCTTTGCTTCGGTCAGGCTGTGTGGATGACAGCCAACATTCCGTGTTTCATTTGTTTCTTTTTGCTTTCAGAATAAGACGTGATGTAATAGGAAAACACCACCATTAATCCTTGAGATTTCCAACCCAGCATACAGGTACACCCTCCTTAAACCATGGTCACATTCAAAATAACATTAAACGATTAAAAGAGAAAACATAAACCCACATCGTGGGATTCAAAAAGTATATAATATAAAGTAGTGGAGTGGTGGTGGCATAGTGGGCTAAAGCACATAACTGGTAATCAGAGGTTGCTGGTTCAATCCCCACAGCCATCACCATTGTGTCCTTGAGCAAGGCACTTAACTCCAGGTTGCTCCAGGGGGACTGTCCCTGTAATAAGTGCATTGTAAGTTGCTTTGGATAAAAGTGTCTGCCAAATGCATAAATGTAAATGTAAACAAAGTAAACCTGGAAATAAAGGTTTAGGATTTTGCAGGTGCGATTCACTGAAAAGGGCTATATGTTTAAGTGGCTTGTGATGCGCGAATGGCTTGCAAACGCAGAGCAAGTCTCGTCACACTTTAATAACGTTTAGCCTCCAATTCAGCTGATGAAACACTGCGTGATTATGAGGAAGGATTACATCAAGATGTAGATTGGAATGCAGGTGCGAAAAACTTTATAAAAAATTGCCTGCTCCTCTCTCGCTGTTGCTTGTGTGCTAGTGATTACCCCTCTGCATGATTTTGAAAAATTTATGATGTAAGAAATATTTAAGATTCCACACAATTTCGTGATCAGTAATCAAATAAGCAGATTTGTGACATTGGCTGGGTTTCCCGATAACATTGCAACTTAAGCTTTAACGATCATACAAATGAACGTCGCTCGCCATTTTACAATGGAGTACTGCCTGTTTCCCAAACCAGCACATACATCGCTCGTTATAAAGTAGAATTTAAGTGCTTCGATACTGGTGCTGATCACTTTGGTAAATATGTCCAGAGTTTGTCTTCTCAACATGAAAACAATGTGGAAATACTAACAAACATAGAAGTTGTTTGTAACATTGTCGAGGCGCCAAAATTTATTAACTATTACAGAATTTAATTACAGAAATAATAATGGCTTTAGTAAGATGAAGTTTCAGACGTATTGATGCACAATCATAGAGGTTAATGAAAGTGATGCAATAAATGCATGTAATGTGAATGTACGCGATGTGAATCATAAGGGGCTATCACGTATCCTAACGTTTTTTGGCTGGAAACTGAACAAATGCACAAGAACAGGATTAAAATGAAGGGCATCAGTATTAAACTACTCATAGACCTGTCTAAATATTAATAGATCATCTGGTTAAGAGTTCAAGGCACCGCGTACTTGTAGCCTTACTGCCATCATGCATCATACAATTTGTTACTGCCTTGTAAAAAGACTATAGGCGAGCCGATTTGAAACAAAAAGAGGAGGATGAAGAGAGAGAGAGAGAGAGAGAGAGAGAGAATCTCTCATTGCACACTCTCGCTCTAATGTCTCTGTTAATCATATTTTAATTATTTATTAAGGCATACACTGATCAGCCACAACATTAAAACCACCTGCCTAATATTGTGTAGGTCCCCCTTGTGCCACCAAAACAGCGCCAACCCGCATCTCAGAATAGCATTCTGAGATGATATTCTTCTCAATTGTACAGAGCAGTTATCTGAGTTACTGTAGACTTTGTCAGTTTGAACCAGAAGATCAGCAGTTACAGAAATACTCAAACCAGCCCATCTGGCACCAACAATCATGCCATTGTCAAAATCACTGAGATCACATTTTTTCCACATTCTGACGGTTGATGTGAACATAAACTGAACCTCCTAACCCTAATCTGCCTGATTTTATGCACTGCTGCCACATGATTGGCTAATTAGATAATCGCATGGATGATTGTTGGTGTCAGACAGGCTGGTTTGAGTATTTCTGTAACTGCTGATCTCTTGGGAATTTCACGCACATCAGTCTCTAGAATTTTCTCTGAATTGTGCCAAAAACAAAAACCATCCAATGAGCTGCAGTTCTGCAATGGAAATGCCTTGTTGATGAGAGAGGTCAGTGGAGAATGGCCAGACTGGTTTGAACTGTCAAAGTCTACGGTAACTCAGATAACCGCTCTGTACAATTGTGGTGAGAAGAATATCATCGGGTTGGCACTGTTTTGGCAGCACGAGAGGGACCTACATAATATTAGGCAGGTGGTTTTAATGTTGTGGCTGATTGGTGTATGTATTTAAGTTTTAATCTGCAAGGTCACATTACTCACATACTGTATGTTTTATATAATCTGTTTAATAAGAACATGACTTTCTATTGCCATTACAATTATGCTTATCAAAGAAGGCTAAAATAACATTATTCTGCATTACGTGTCTTGTCATTTAGACCTATCACGTCGCATGCACATACTACCTACTAATTTCATAGTGATTTTTTTTAAACACTTTATTGTTTGGAATAGTTTACAATGGCTTTCCAATGATCAAAATATATTCATACAATTTATTAAATGTCCCACTGTCTTTGATAAACTGTGAAAGATGCCAGAAATATATGTTTAAGTTGCATTTAATGGACTTAAGCGTGGTTCAAACGTTTTTACGAACTACTTAGATAACAATTATTTTGGGAAACACGCCTTAGAGATTAAGTACTACTTAAGTGCTACTAACGTCCTACATAGTGCTTCGGGAAACCCAGCCATTAACTGTATTAACTCATTTTATACAAAAGGACAGGTTTTCTTTCATTAAAGCACTTTCATAAGATGCTCTGTGAAAATTCACATCATTTTATATCATAATCATCGAGTTTTGCACAAATTTTTCACTGACACTGTTATGCTTCTAATATCATTTGTAATAAAATAAACAATTAATTAGAAAAATGGAAAATAGAAACATTTTCACAAGTGGACTCAAACTTCGGAAAATCACATACATGCCCATGTCTTTCAAAAAGGTTGCTGGCCCCTGCTCTAGAGGCTTAATCATATTTGTTTGGAGGAAAGTATCAAGAAGTGCACTCCATAGTAACTAGTTACTCCTGTATGCAAAAAGAACCTAAACCAAAGTTGTTATCAGAGAAAGGAGTTGTGTACAAGAAGCATGTAAGCAAGCTTTCTCAGCCAATTCATTAGCTCTGTTCCGAAGCCTAGTGAGCTACCTTGCTGTCTATATAGTATTGTGATTGCAAATAGAATAGAGTCAGATGTTAGCATGTTGCTAAGCTAATAATGCAACACCAGGCTGGCTAAAAATGCAAGACCAGCAGATCTTTTTATAGCAGGGTGTCAACAAGGCAGGAATGTGTACAAAGACATACCTACTCATAATTAAATGTAGATCTTTTAATAAGAAAACCATTGCACTGGTTTTCTTCAAAGAGTAGGGACATTAGCCTGAACAAGAGCATCCATGACACAAGGGATTAAACTAGTCCACAAAAAGGTCAGTTGGCAGACACAACATGAGATATACAAAAGGAGAATGCGGCCCACATCACGTAACTATCTATGCCCTTTTAAAACCATGGGAAAGATACAAGACAGATGATATTCTCTTAGGATTTTATTTTACAGTCTTCACACTCTATTTGTGACAGCTGTGTCTATGTTAAGCCTAAGTGAGCTAATAAAACAATGCAATGCTTGCCTGAAAGCTTGTTATTACTGCCATCATTCAATAAGACCGGATTTGCATACTTATCTTTTCGCTGTCTTAGTGGAAAAATCCCCCAGCTTCACTTCCCATCAGAAAAATTTCTGACACGGATAACAGGGTGGGGTCAATGTTGTTGGCCTCTGAATTAAGTAGCCTAAATGCAATCAATGAGACTAATTTGCATGAGGACTGTTACTTTATTGGAAGGAAATGAAATCGTCTGCATGCTCATGGGGTTTTGACATGAGGGGCAGTGAGTAATTTAATGGATTTCAGCTTGAGAGTTGTAAATGACTTCAAAGACATCAGCACAGGTGGTAGAAATGTGAAAGCGTTTTCGGAAACACAGTGAAAATACTTTTAAGGTGGATTCTCACATACTGAAATTGAGCTTAGAAAAACTTGTATCTCTCTCAATATGACATATATCCTCATACAGATGTCAGCTACTAAATTCAGCCAAATGTCTGTGTTTAATTTTCAGGAACTGTGTCACAATCATGATCTGTGCAGCAATCAGCATAGTAGGAAATTAAGTTTGTATATCAGTAAACCTCAATGTAGGTTACAGCAATGTAATATATAATATTAGGGCTGACATTTCAAAGCATAAATTTTGTGTAATTAAAGTTTTGCAAAATAAAATACTATAACACAATTAATCATGCCCCCTGACCTGGACGTAAATTCCGTAATAAGCAATTTTCCTACCATCTGAGAAATTGGCAAAAGCAAAAGATGTCAGTCTGACACGTGTACATACTTTAATTTAAAAAGAATAAGAATGTTAATCAATTGACAGCCCAATAAAAAATTACATAACATTACAATAATCATATATTATAAGCAGAATCTCCCCTGGAGCACAGATGCAAAATGTCATTTTTGATAATCTGTTCCATTCAGAAAGGCCTATATAAAAGACAATCCAAACATTTTTCTAAAGTCCCACCTCAACAGTTCCTTGACAGCTTAAAGGTCAGTAAATGCATCTAAATCAGACTAAGTTTCAAATATACTTTTGAAAATGGGAAAAAAAACACTCAAATATACTTTCCCCTGAAATATACTACTATGACAAGACTGCAATGACCTAACACCCTCCAGTGAACAGGTCAATAAGTCTGAGATGTTCTAATAAACAGAAATGAGCAGTGCCATATTAGCAACATTTGGGTTACTCTGTGTTACGGATGCTCTATGTGTGATACTGATAACACCTTTCAGTCTATCGAAAAAAATATTTTGAAAATGTTATATCTAGATATTATCCGTAATATAATCAACATAACGATGTTATATAAATTACCACTATCCAAAGCACAACACCGTATAACATGGTATGTATGATATCGTATTATGTGGTCAATGATTTCTTGATCACTGATATGCCTCCATATTATTTCCTCGACTAACCCTTGGCGACACAAGATCTGTTGTTTGATGTAACTCAAAAAAGAAAAACCTAGCTCAGCAGTTTGGAACTAAACTGACCTGAACTGCACTGATCTTATACATTGGGATATGACATCACCACAAAGCATAAATATGCAATTCCCACACTATACAACACGAAAACGATTCCAGCTCTCAATAGTCTCTGAATATTCAGCTTAAATTACTTATTTAGACTGAAGTTAATTTTAATTGGTTACTCACCAGCACCCAAAGTAAGGGCACATCATAGTGGTCATTTGAAAGTACGTAAAAGTCGTTACTTCAACTCACATGCCTCAGACGAAAACTTGTCAAAGAGCACTTTTAGTGAAAAGAAAGACTTTGAGCCACAACAATGTCACTGAAGAGCCACTTAAGGCTTGCAAGTTGCAGGTACATTAACAAGGGCCTAAATATTTCAGACATTCCAAAACTGCACAACAATCCAGAAAAAAAAAAAAAAACTCCTTTCTTACCTCGGTCAGGTGAGGCGTAGGGTTAAAGCCGCACATGTTGCAGACTTGGGTGTGGCACTGGGTGCAGAGGTTGTAATTTGGAAGCTTGGCTGGATCCCCAAAGTTTAGCTCAGTCTTACACAGTGGGCAGAACACTTTGGGCTTTGGAGCAGCATCCTGCCGTGGTGGACCGGGCTGGGCTGCAGGTTTAGTGCTCCCTGCTGGACCAGGCCCAGGGGGTCCCGGATGTTTCTGTGGGGGCTTAGGGGATGAAGGTTGTTGGGCTGGCGGTGCAGTTTGCACGGGATCCACAGATATCAAACTACTGGCTTGGTTCAAGAGTGAAGCACCAAAACCAAATAGTTTCCCAAAGGGTTGTTCTGGTGGAGGAGGTTGACGGGATGGGGAGCTTCCGGCACTGCGGGTCTGGTCCTGCCGCGGGACCTGGGGCTGTGCTCCGGGGCCTGAGCGAGAGAGGTCAGGCTGGGAAGGGGCTTTGGCCAAGCCTGGAAGAGGGATGGCACCTGGAGCAGGAGGTTTGCTTAGAGGGGTAGCTTGGGGGACGGGCTGCTTCTTTGCTTCTGGGTGGGGCTGGGACTGGGGTTGAGGTTGGGGTTGGGGTTGGGGCTGGGACTGCGGGGGCACTGTGGGTTGTGATCCAGTCTGGGGTTGAGGTTTGCTAGGCTGGGACGGCGAGTGGATCTGCTGCTGGCTCTTTGACCGTGGCGTCTCCATGTCCATCCCCAGTGCCCTCTGCATTTGACAGTTCAGACACAACCACTCTTGCACCTGGGAGAGACAATGAACCATTTACTGACAATATAATTACATCAGAAGATTGGTCATTAATTTCACATAATGAAGAGCATCAATGTGAAAACAACAAAGATGACAAAGATGAGGGGGAGGAATAGAAGAAAAGGAGAAAAAGAAGAGGACTAGAGGACAAGACACATACGTGCATGTACCATCAGGACTGGTAGAGGTTATAAGATGTGTTTTTTGTAAATGAAGTAGTTGTTTCTGTACTGGAGCTCGCTTAGGCTAGCATTACCATAAATTTTGTTCATACTTGATGTTAGGGATTTAAACAAACCCCATATACACAAGACAAGCTTGTCTTGTGTATGTACAGTAATATAATATTTGGAAATGACATGTTGAGACATGAAGGCTGACATGCCGGCTTTAACCAAATGACAAATCATATCATACAAAACTGTAACATCTGACAGCTCAACTGACACGATATGACATTGGTTATACTGAGACGGTTTCCGCTTACTGCTGTCAAAGAAAACGGACTAAAATGTGTGCTTAACTGCCTTCTACCGAGCCTTAAAGGCCATAATTGTGATTGCTGCCGATAAAAGTTACTTTTAATGATGCAAAGTTGTGCCAGAGGTGGAGTCAGAGGGCAATTAATAAACAAGTTAATAAACTATCATTAAATTCAGTAAATCAAGACAGCTTTGTAAAGTCCAGGATAATACTGTCTTCATAATTGTTTTTATTAGGGCTGTCGATTTAACACATGAATTCAGATAATTAATGTACAAAAAATAAAAAAGGAAAACTTATAAATAACATTTTTGTGATGTTTATTCAATGATAGACCCATTAGCCACAACAAGTCTTTTTGAATTATCTGCATTTCAGGCATATCATACTCTGCATATCATGTCATTAATTTTATTAAAAACTTTAATTGATTGACAGCTCTAGTTTTTTTGTATTTCAAAATTTCTCAATTTCTCTGCTTTCTAGCCATCTTGTACCTCTCTCCAGATAATGTGTGTATGTGCACGTGGGAGATGTGTGTATGAGAGACACACTCACGTCTCTCTGGTTATGATGAGATAGCTATTACATGGTTCAGGGGTGATATCTGTCATCATGGTGGACCGGTTGCTGTCAATGCCACATCAAATTGATAATATTCATTTAACATCCAATGAGATAATGGCAGTGTGTGTGTGCGTGCGTGCGCACGTTTGTGTGTGACGTTATTGAGCATCTTTACACCAAGTAATCACCCTTAACCTGAAGTTCACTCTAAGAAGAATGGCCACACTAACAAAAAGTACCATGACACTACCATGTTTTTTTGGACATGTTATTTTTATATTTATCGATATTCAGTACTGCATATCGGCCATTGAAAAACTCACATCGGTTGACCATGATACGTGAATATGGCAATCATTAAGTACCATGGTATATATTTTTAGGTAAAAAAGTGCCACCGTATTACAATCTGGTACTGCCACAGATCTTACTTTTTGTATCTTATAGCATTTGCACACACAAGCACACATATACATACAGTACACACACACGATATTCCATTACTAATTATCTGCATCACAGTAATCTTTTTTTTTTTTTCAGTATAAAACGTTTTAAACACAACTAATAACAAATAGTGAAATTTAATGGCTTGATGACTGTTCCAGAAATTATGTTTGTGGGTAAATGTTCTCGCTTGCATGCGCTTCTGGGTTATGAAGAAAGATAATGAGCAAATTCTTCATAGAACAGTCACATGTGTCACAGGGATCATTATTCTTAGAATTATTAACGCCAAACCTTCTTGTGGGATTCAATTCCAGCACAGTAATTCATAATTCATGGCAAATATTTAAAAAGGCCTGAAAAATAATCGGTGCACTTTCGACACCTAGTTTGTTAATTTATGAATACAGCCAGCTGTTTGATTGTTGGTTCTTCACTGTGATTTAGCAGTTCAAAAGTACTTCAGTTAAGTAAGATGAGGATATGCTGTACATCTAGATAGGATAATAAAACGAGGAAAGTCTCCACGAGGAAAGTAGCTTAATAAACATACTGAATAATGTTTTAATAACATAAAAAGTTTTTGTAAGGGTTAGGTTTAGGGGTAGGAATAGATTTGGAGAACAGAAAAAATCATTTAGCTCAGTATAAAAAAATAACAGAAGTCGAAACTCTGAGCCAGTACACTGTGTTATTTTGTGATTATGTCGCTAGTTGTGTTTGTCAGTCATATTGAAGGACTGTGAAGTATTCAGAGTGCATTTTCTGTGGCAAAGTCATGACCCTTGTCTGTGTTAAAATGTATGTATGACAAGTCTTAACTTGTCTCTCACACATACACAGCAAAAACATCCTCGGAACCCAAAGGACGCTGGGGAATTACAAAAAGAGACACCGGGACAACCAGTATGTGTTACCTTTGTCAATCTATTAGTTATTTTCTCTCTACTTCTACTCTAACTTTTCATTTCATCTTTCTCACATTGCATTTTCTTCATCCAATCATTCTGCTCCATCATCGTCATCTCTTTGTGTTTGTTCTTGGTCGTTACTTAATTGCTTTCAACCCTCTACGAGTCCCTTCTTTTCAAAGCTCCACCCATTATCTGACTCCTATACTCCACCCTTCTCAAGACCAGCCCCTATCTCCATGTATTCCTCATTAATTCTGACTATAACAGGACCAACTATTTGAGAGCTGATGAGACATTCAACATAATCACCTGTCAACAAATTGCTTGTTTAAACCTAGCGAGCTGCCTACCTAGACAGCTATTACTGTATATTTGCAATTGGAATACGAGTGTACTGCATATTGCACAGTACAGGGGTTTTCAAACATTTTAATGTCAAGGACCCCCAAATATGATGATCCCCTTGCCAGGGACCCCCTTAGTATGCTATTCCAAACATATTTTTGGGCGTCACTGGCACATTCGAAACAAATCATAGATGCATTCAAACATTCGAATCAACATTTGAATGTGCCAACAACGCCGAAAAATGTGGACTAGGTTGGCAGCTAACTAGGTTTTGAAACACAGCCATTAAAGAGATCACAATTAAAAGCGACAGACATTATAAAGACCATTTATAATTTTGAAATACAACCCAAAACTAAATATACAGTACAGCACAAGACAGAACCAGTATCTTAAATATATTTAAATATATTTTCCATTACATCCAACAGTTTTGCCAAACATTTTTCAACGTCAGTCTAGTAGCCTAACAATATACTGCATTCTTCTGGGAATAGGCTAATGCATGGACATGCAGGATCTGTGCATATTTAAACAATCTCTCTTTTTATGCGTACTTGTGTGTGCGTGTATGAGTAGGATTTATGAGAAAGTAAATGTGTACAGGTTTATGCTAATATCCCTCAGAATGTCTCCACACAAACAATCACACACACACAAACACACGACTTCCACTGATTTACACTCAAATGATGGTGCAGCACCCAAGGCATTGATTAGTCAGCTGGAGTGTAGAGAGAATCCAAGAGTAGAGGAGAATCTCTAGAAGACACTGAGCTGAATACTAACACTCAGTAAAACACACACACACGAAAGTACTGCACTCTCTACACTCTGTTTAAATGTATCCATATTAACCAGCACCTTTCATGCCTACATTTAATGTTTTTCTCTTTTGCCTGTCTGTGTATTCTGTCTTTAATATACAGTATTTAGTATGAGAGGGAACCCAAAAACATTTTAAAAAAGAATGATTTCTTCTTTTTTTGTTGTGTTTTAAAGTAGTAACTATTAAAATTTTGAATCGAATGAATGACATGACGATTAATCGAATTAATCACATATCAATATTTGCTGAGAAAGGCCCCCATAATAATTCAAATACACACACACACACACACACACACACACACACTGAGCACTTTATTAGAAACACTATGGTCTTAATAAAGTGCTCGACATGGTCTTCTGCTGTTGTAGCCCATCCACCTCAAGGTTCAACAAGTTGTGCATTCTGAGATGCTATTCTGCTCACTACAATTGTACAGAATGGTTATCTGAGTTACCGTAGCCTTTCTGTCAGTTCGAACCAGTCTGGCCATTCTCCATTGACCTCTCTCATAAACAGGCGTTTCCGTCCACAGAACTGCCGCTCACTGGATGTTTTTTGTTTTTGGCACCATTCTGAGTAAATTCTAGTGACTTTTGTGTATGAAAATCCCAGGAGATCAGCAGTTACAGAAATACTCAAACCAGCCCGTCTGGTACCAACAATCATGCCACAGTCTAAATCACATTTTTTCCCCATTCTGATGGTTGATGTGAACATCAACTGAATGTTTCACTGATGTGAAACAATCATCCTGACCCGTATCTGCTTGATTTTATGCATTGCACTGGTGCCACATGAGTGGCTGATTAGATAATTGCATGAATAAGTAGGTGTACAGGTGTTCCTTATAAAGTGCTCTGTGAGTGTATATTATTTCCATAATATTAAACATAAGACTACAGTCGACAACATACCATTTTGCAATTAAGTTCAGGACAGACTGACATTCTTATGTTCCATCTGCGCTATTTTTAAATATATTGTTGGTCTATGTACATATGAGTCAGAAGGGCACTTTTGGAGTCTCACTGTTTTTCAGCTTCATAAATGGCATATTTTAGGATTTTGGAATGTTATGATAAGTCTTCATTGCGGCCTTCTCGACCATATTGTTTGTGTGTATGTAGTGTGTGTGTGTGTGTGTGTGTGTGTGTGTGTGTGTGTGTGTGTGTGTGTTTGTGTGTAGTCTTTTTCTCTTTCTCTCCCTCTCTCTTAATCGCTCTTAGGTGTGCGGTAACCAGGTGAGCTGCTTGTTGATGGGGTGCAACGGTGCGCAGTGTGTTTCCTGCCTATATAAACTGAGTGTTTCATGGCTGGGTTGTGTGATGGGAGATGGTGGTTCGTGAACTGTCATCTCATTCACGTGCACGCAGGTGCATTCCGGATTTCCACTGCTGGAGCGGAGAGTTTGTGGTTGTTGCTGTTCTTTCATATACAGAACTGTCAATAAATGTGTCTGTGTTTCTGCTACTCTCTTCTCCCCACATCTTTTATCGCATTTTATTTTTAAAGCGTAACACCCATCCACTGATGTAAAGATGCAATCTTGTTTTATTAAAATAAAAAGTTATATTTGGGTGAATTAGAATCCAAAACCTCTAAAAACTAAAGCAAAAAATTACCACTAGATCAATCAGTCATGTTTTTAATCAAAACTGCTGATCTATGTATTCATCTACTGACTAACAAAATCCCCAGACTGATAGTTGCAGATGTAGAAATGAAATTACCATATTATGTGAAATATTTATTTGGGTGCTAGAATCGGTCATTAATAATGACTGTTGATCAAAACAGGTAATTTAAAAGAATCTTTTACTGTGCATAACATAATTAATATTCATGAGTTTTGCAGCACTGCCCCACACAGTACAATATTCTGTACAATTTTTTATTTAGACTTAACTTTGTGTTAATCTTCGCTTTCAAATTGATTATTCCAGCTGTTACAATGGTGATACAGGACTTTATTAGCAGAATAACATGGGATATGCATGCATTTTTCATTCATGGGTAGTTTAGTCCAGATTGACGAGTCTATATGTGAAGCATTGGAACATTTAGAATTTGTTGATGTGTTTATAGACAATGTCTTGGTGCTCTGGAGATAAAAATTGTGTTATTTTTTATTATGCAAAAATATATATATTTTTTAATGTTGGCAAATTAGTAGCAAAATGATTACTATGTGGTTCCTGTGGAAATGCAGTTGTACCATAAATTCATGGACATTTATAATTTGATAGTGACCCCAATTAATTAACTAGTACTTGTTGCAATGAAGCTTGGTACCTTAATCCATAAGAACTATAAAAAAAAATTCTCAAAATACTCAAGACATGTTTTCCACAAATATCACATTAAAATTGGTTTATGTACCATTATATATATATATATATATATAAATACAAATAAGAGTTCAACCAGTATTGGATTTTGCTGATATGATAATGAGTTGAAAGAAAGACAATTAATCTGCCGATAGTTTCTAAAATTAGTAGCCTACATGAAATGTTCTTTGTCTTTCCTTCCTGTGATGGGGAGGGCCAGACAGAGGCTACAAGAGTCCAAATTGAATTAAATTCCAGATGCAGTTTATGATGCAACCAAAAATACCAATAACCGGGGAAAAAAAGATTTGATTCATAGTGCGGAACTTTTAAGTTAAAAGCTGAAATACACCGGGGACTCTTATTTTGAAATGTTTGTGCTTCAATGCATCCAGCTGCTTAGTAATCGCTTGTCATACATTTCCGATATGGCCTAATGATTGCAAACTGCTCAGCAACAGCTGAAAACACTCCCCAAAAAACTCTGTCATTATTTACTCTAAATCATTTACTTTAAAATCAAGAGCAGATTGCAGCCGGTGAAACAGACAGAACGAAAAGGCACGATACGGATCCAGAAAACAGGTGAAAGGCAAACAGATGGAGTCACAAATAATGTGGAATAAACCAGCAGACAGCTAGAAGAGGGGAACGGCTGCCTGTTTCCAGTCTAAAGCGGTTGAGAGACAGAGAGCAACTGAATGCTGCAATTTCCTAACAGAAAACCACTGTAGCAACACAATGAGACAAAACTGGGATGAGACCCATCAAAAGAGCATTTTTGAGGCCCCTGAAAACTTTAAATATCTCTATAAACTCTACACACCTTTTTTCCCTGTCTCCAAAGGCACAAGCCTCATTAACGAAAGCTTCTCTGCATGTATTTGTCCAAACAGAAAGCTTATCAGAGCTGATTGATGAGATAAATGTACGGCCACCAGTGTTGGGTGTAATGCATTACTAAGTAATTAATTACGGTAATTAAATTACTTTTTCATTGAAAAAAAAGTAAGGGATTACTCTTAATTTTTCAGTAATTTAATTACAGTTACTTCTGATGTAATTGTGCTGAATCCTGTAGACTATAGAACAATTCTACATAAATAGGCCCCCATTATCAAACTTGAATGTGGACCGCTTCCATTATAAACCACCTCCAGCTATTTCAGTGATACAAAAATAATAAAATAAGGGGCTTTATATAGAGTGCAACAGTCTGGTTCTGGAAGTAAAAATCCCATTAATTTTTTCCATATACGAATTGATTTTCAACAATAACTTATAAACCTGTACAGACAGACCTACCTTGAGCTCTAAGGTTGTTCATCAATGGTATATCAGGGTTGCTGCAGAGTTTTTAAAATCAGATGTAAGACTTTTTCAAGACCTGAACAAATAAAATTAATACCGTATCCCCATACCAAAACAAACCCACACAATCTCAAAATAAATCGTGTATCACAGACTCTTACTGGGGGGAAAAAAGAAAAAAAGATTTGATTCATAGTGCGGAACTTTTAAATTTAAAAGCTGAAATACACCGGGGACTCTTATTTTGAAATGTTCACGCTTCACTGCTTCCAGCTGTTCACAAACAGATAAGGGAAATAAAATGTGCACTCCTACAATAATCTGTAACGTATTACAATATAAATAATTAAAAGTAAACACTGTCAAATTTCATCAACACTACATCATCATCATCAACAGGTGATCATTAGTAATCGCTTGTCATAAATTTCCGATATGGCTTAATAGTTGCAAACTGCTCTGCAACAGCTGAAAACACTCACAAGCCCCGGCATGCTTGGAGAAAATACAACAGTCAAGTTTTCACTCTGAAAGACGCAACGCGTGCATTAATTTAATTGAATCGTATTCTTCTGAAGTTTGATAATCACATTAGGTCATATCACGATTCCCATTTTTCCGGCCACAAATTTAAGACCTCTTTAAATGATAATTAAGACTTATGCTGTATCATTTAAGATATTTAAGACTTTTTATGACCTTAAATTTTGGATTTACTTTACTTAATGATATTATGTGTTGCCATAGAAACAATTAGGTTCAGAGTCAAAGGCTGTAAACATCTCTCATTAAACTCTACAAGTTGTCATCTCGTAATTATGGTAATGTTGTGAACAGTACAGGCAGTATAGGCTACAATATACTCTAAAATATTCTGTCACCTTCAGGTAAGTTAGCAAAGACTATGTGAAACATTTTAAGTTTATTATAGGGTGTTTCCCTATTATGAAATACACAGAAACATGACATTTAATCGAAAGAAGCTTATTTCTCAGAAACAATTGCTATAACTACCCAGTTTACACATGAATGAATATTTTGTGTGTTAACGCCAAAAGTGGGGAGTCTTTTCTTTAATGC
Source organism: Myxocyprinus asiaticus (assembly GCF_019703515.2). Classification (NCBI taxonomy): domain Eukaryota; kingdom Metazoa; phylum Chordata; class Actinopteri; order Cypriniformes; family Catostomidae; genus Myxocyprinus; species Myxocyprinus asiaticus. The sequence goes on from NC_059378.1 coordinate 35,560,932, forward strand.
ATGACAGATTCTATTGTCTTGAAAAGGCAATGAGACACTGTGCTATTTCGAACAAAAGCACAGTAATCTATTGTTTGATAAATCATATTTGCGTGGTGAGCAATGCATTCTTACTCAGCCCTCAGAGAATGGCAGCCATTTAACACATGAGTTCAATATAGGGTGACCAGATGACCATGAATAAAAAAAACTTTTTATGCAACCTTTGGTACAGTAAGTTCTACTGTACAGAACTTATGACAGATCAATACATTGCAAACACTTAATATTGTGCCAAATTTACACAGACAAAAATTGCAGACAAATGCACAACTGAAATGTGTCCTACAATTAATACAAAAATTAATTTAAAGATGTTAAAGTCATTTCACACCAGTTACATGTATTCCCCTGTGCTAATAACAGCCCCCCAGTTTTAGCTTACAGTACTAGAAAAGCGCAGCACACACAATATAATTTTGTTTTCGCTGCATGGTTTGTGGAGAGTGATGAATAAACCAGTGTAGTAGGGTATGTGAAGAAGACTCATTTTATTTTGCCATTTGATTACCTTGACCTGTACTGTACGGTGCTATTATCATCCATCCCTCCCCAGTTTTTAGCTTCTAGCAGGTGAGGGGGAGACTTTTCATATGGGTTGACAGATATCAGCAGAGGTAGGAGGGGGCGATGGGGGGGGAAGTTTAGCAAAGGCTTGGAGCTGCTCAGAGAAATGATACCCCTGATTCTGACTGCGGAAATGAAAAATTTTCTTGTTACTTGTCGTTATTTCTCATGACAGAAAAAGCAAGAAACACAGCAATATCAGTTTTGTAAAACATTTAAGTTAAGACTGATTATCGGGACAAAAGACGTCCCTGCTGTACCTCTGTTGGAATGCGAGACACGGCTCATAAAATCTGGACTGTCCCTGTTTTATCTGGACGTTTGGTCACCCTAGTTCAATATCAACTCTAGCACTTCTGATTCATGTGTTGTTTAATTTGAGTGTGCTAAAAGAGGAAAGAATCTAAGATGATATCCAGATGACAGCCAGAATCCAACTTCCACTACTTGTTTTTCTGAATAATAACATGTGAAATTATAAAAATGTGATAGCCTTTTTATGAAGAGCTTATATATGTGCATTACCCTAATGCCGTCAGTACTGGTTTCTATGTAAGCTTTTACTGTAATTTTTTTTTCTTTTTTTTATGCGTATTATTCATTTCATTTTTTATTTTTATTTTTCTCAAAATGAAAAGCATAGTTTGTTGAAGCTAGCTTATTATTACTGATATATTTGAAAATGGCACTTTCGGGGGCCTGGGTAGCTCAGCGAGTAAAGATGCTGACTACCACCCCTGGAGTCACGAGCTTGAATCCAGGGCGTTCTGAGTGACTCCAGCCAGGTCTCCAGAGCAACCAAATTGGCCCGGTTGCTAGGGAGGGTAGAGTCACATGGGGTAACCTCCTCGTGGTCGCTACAATGTGGTTCTCGCTCTCGGTGAGGCGCATGGTGAGTTGTGCATGGATGCTGTGGAGAATAGCGTGAAGCCTCCACATGCGCTGTCTCCACGATAACACGCTCAACAAGCCACATGATAAGATGTGTGGATTGACGGTCTCAGACTCGGAGGCAACTTCGTCCTCCGCCATCCGGATTGAGGCGAGTCACTACGCCACCACGAGGATTTAGAGCACATTAGGAATTGGGCATTCCAAATTGGGGAGAAAATGGGTGAAAATCCCCCAAAAAAAGAAAATGGCGCTTTCTTTTTCTAAATGCTCTTCGAACACACTGCCGTTTTCAAGCATTTTCCAAAAGTTGCTCATCCACATGGAAATGTATGAAAACTCATAAATCCCCTTTCTGAAACGCAACTGTCTTCATGTTCCGTCGCCGGAAAGGAATTCAGGTAAACTTCCTGTTGCCTTTGAAGGAATGCAATGTACAAGTTGTACAAAGTAACATTTATCTTTAACAATGCTATCAAAGTAATTGGCAGGCACAACAATGCCACTACAACATGAGCCGCCATCTTGATTGTTTTGGGTTGAATGGATCCCATGACTGCGTCACATGACAACATTCAGATACTCTGAAAACAGCATTTTCAAAACTCATTTGGGAGAGCGTTTTCGAAAAGCTCAGTTTTTGCTGGACAAAAACACAGTGTGTGTGGAGTATGCCTTCCATCGAAAACGAATTAGTGTTGATGTGGCCTTAGAATCTGTTCTTGGTAACGATTGTGAATAAAACAAAATATATATTTTTATCAAATGTCATATTTGATATTTTTAATGGACATTTTAATTAACGAGTAATCGATTACTCGCTTTTTGTGGGTTAGATTTAGGCTTGGGATCGATGCCTTTTGCACTCATCAATAATCTGTAGATGATTATCGATATGTATCTGGGTTTTTTCAGATATAAATAGGGCTACCCGTTGCACAATAGTCTTTGTATTTTCAAACATATTTCTCAACAGAACTTTGGTAAAGTGTGAGCGGCAGGATGAATTAAAGGGTGTTGCACACTGGACGTGTCTGGCAGATGACATGGAACGTTCTAAAATTCTAAATAATTATCTTCTATGAAAGTACATACACAGCGTGGTCTCACGTCTCTGGAGGCTGCTCAAAAATCTACAGTGCCACGGAGTGTAACTCGCATAGTTTTCCATTAAAATCAACCCAAATCATTATCAAAGGACAAAGATTATTTACTCTAGCCATCAGTGGATGACATATTGTGTATATGCATCTTTCATATAACCTACACAATGTATTTTCAGTTACAGTACTGTATGTCTTTCTGAGGTTTGATGGCTTGAATGAAACCTCTTCAAAGATACATACAGAGGAACTGTATAATAATTTCTAATCGTTCAGTTTTTGCAGTTAAACCAATTTCATACACTAACCTGCAAATTCATGAACGTCACTTTCATTCTTGAAGAAGTAGAAAAATCTTTGTAACTTTTGTGTGTATGCGTCCTGTGCAAGGAGCTCTAAAATACCCATCCTGTGTTGTGATACCCGTGCCTTGCAACCCGTTTAAGTAAATGTATCACCCCCTTGTGGTCTCCCAATGCTATTAAGCCAGAAATTCAGCAGAAGCCCAACTAAGTGAATTGGAAAGCATGCAAATTAGGCTTCTAATTTAAATGTTGGCTAATGTTAATATATCGATGCCTCAAAAAGATATCGATAAAATAACATGCAGATCAATAACCGATATCTCAATATTTTATGACATGCCTAGTTAGAGTACTTGACTACCGAATTACTCAAAAATGTCCATCCCTAGTTGCTAGTTGACTACTTAAAGCCCAAAATAAAAAAGTAGGTCTCTATGATATTGTGATCCCTAGAAAAGGCTCATCCCCTCATTAGATACAGGTGTAAAGGCTTTTTCGCCCATTTTATTATACACCTGGCAAAAAAATCTTAAGTATACTCACTTGCCTTAGCAAATACAACTGAATATGCATGACTTTTTGTAATATTTAAAAAAAAAGACAAAAATCCATGTGGATATCATCCATGCACTTTCTATGCATACTTATATTTTAGTACACTATTTATAGCCTATATGATCTATAGGCTATATATAGTTCTACATATGGTAACCATTAAAAAAAAAAAAAAGCTGCCTGGGCACATTTGTGTCATGGTGGAAAAATGGCATGAAATCTCTAGAGCCTCAGTGTGTGTGTGTGCATGTATTCTTTTTGTTTGTGCTATGATGTGTGTTGAAGCCCAGATGGCCCTAAATTCAGTTCCTGCTGTCAGTCTCATGGCAGATCCTGTAGATACCGTGAAAACCAGAAGACACAAGACATTCGGTGCATGGATGGAGGAAACAGACCAATCTATTTAATTTCCGAACATAACATACCCATTTACTAAGCTTAGCAACATGCTAATACCACACTCTACTGAAATCAAGTTAAGTGTGTGATGCACAGAGTTGCTGCCTAAGTAGAGCATTCCAAATAAGTCAGTTATGAGGTTTCATTTAAAGACCCCATAAATCAAAATTAGAGTTTTGTGGCTTTTAGTCCATGTGTGTCATATACACAGATGAGCCAAATCATTATGACCACCTGCCTTACATGCTGTTTGTCCTCTGCGTGCCACCAACACAGCACCAGCCCGCCAAGGCATGGACTCTACAAGACCCCTGAAGGTGTCCTGTGGTATCTGGCACCAAGACATTAGCAGCAGATCTTTCAAGTCCTGTAAGTTGCAAAGTGGAGCTGCCGTGGATCGGACTTGTTGGTCCAGCACATCTCACAGATGCTCAGTTGGATTGAGATCTGGGGAATTTGGAGGCTAGGGCAACACCTTGAACTTTTAATCATGTTCCTCAAACCATCCCCGAACAATGTGTGCAGTATGGCAGAGCATATTATCCTGCTGAAAGAAGCCACTGCCATTAGGGAATACCATTGCCATGAAGGGGTGTACCTGATCTGCAACGATATTTAGGTAGGTGGAACGTGCCAAATTGATGTCCATATGAATAGCCGGACCCACGGTTTCCCAGCAGAACATTACCCAGAGCATCACACTCCCTCCACTGGCTTGTCAACTTCCCACAGTGCATTCTGGTGTCATCACATTCCTAGATAAACAGCACACATGTACAAGGCCCAGGCGACCTACTTCCACCGCTCCAAGGTCCAGTTACGACACACATGTGCCCATTGTAGGCGCTTTTGACGGTGGTCGGGGGTCATCATAGGCACACTGACCGGTCTGCAGCTAGTAACGCAGTAACCATCCCGTAACCATCATTAAACTTTTCTGTGACTTGTGCCACAGTAGACCTTCTGTCGGTTCGGACCAGATGGGATAGTCTTCTTTGCCCTTGTGCATCGATGAGCCTTGGGCGCCCAACACCCTGTCGTCGGTTTGTGGTTTGTTTCTCCTCGGACCACTGTCGGTAGGCACACACCACTGCTGATCGGGAGCACCCCACAAACCTTGCCATTTCAGAGATGCTCTGACCCAGTCATCTGGTCATAACAATTTGGCCCTTGTCAAAGTCGCTTTGGTTTTTACTCCTGCCCATGTCTCCTGCATTCAACACGTTGAATACGGGAACTGACTGTTCGCTTATCATCTAATCTACCCAGATCTTGACATATGGCCTTGTTAGGAGATTATCAACGTTATTCGCTTCACCTGTGAGTGGTCATAATGTTTTGTCTCATCTGTGTATATGCCAGTGAACTCCTAAACACTAAAAAGTTCCCTTTAAGCAGCTTTATGCATTTAAAATGTAAAGTCTCTCACTTCTGGGGAAACAGAACAAAAATAGTGATGACTCATCTTGCAATGCACAGATTTTCGTCCAATCAAATGCTCTCTAGAATGAGAATGTCCCTCCCCCAATATCAGCTGCAACACTAGCAAGTAGCAAATCATAGTTCACGGCTTTGATGGAACTTAAGCCTACTGACTTTTTTTTTTTTAAGGGACAAACCCTTTGATATTTCACATCCCAACTTCCTGTTTTAAAAGGAAATATGTCTACACAGGAGAGAAATCTGCTCTTGTAAAGCCAATTCAGGGGACTTCAAGTTAGGATGCTGCCTTAGAAGGTACGTAGCTGCCTATGTAGCCAGTAGACAGCAAGGCAGGTTTTGGGACAGAGCTTTAGATTATGGAAGCCAGATCCTGCAACGGAATAAAAAAATTAAAAACTTCATATCTCACAATTCTAACTTTATTTCTAGCAATTGAGGCTTATTAACTCGCAATTCCGAGATATAAAGTCGCAACTGAATAATATAAAGTTTTTATATTTAAAAAAATTGCAAGTTATCAAGCAATTGCGACTTTAGTTTTCTCAATTTCAACTTTATATCTCGCAATTTCAACTTAATTTCTCACAAATGCAAGATATAAACTTGCAATTGCGAGATAAATGATGTGAGATATAAAGTCAGAATTACCTTTTAAATTTTTTTTATTCTGTGGTGGATTCAAGGCATAACATTCATGTGTAATACAGGTGATAAGAATTCAGTACATTTATATTCCGCCATTATTTCCCCAGGCATTAAAGTGGAAACAGTGCTTATGTGCCACACAGGCAAAATAATTATTTGCTAATTTAACTGCCAAATAAATTTTGACTCACTCGTATCCACACTTCTTCACCATCATGTCCATCCTGTCCTCCTCTCATCCTCCACTCTTTCTCTCTAGCAGTAAGGAGATCATTGCAGCGACAGAGCAGGATCTATAAATAGAGGATCAGCCAATGGCAGAGCGGAACCGTCCCCTATAAACTGGTGGGTGACTACTGGAGTGTGTCAGCGCCACTTTCTCTTTCCTTCTATCTTTCCATCCCCCTTTTCCCACCCTGCTATTTCACTGTCTGTATATCTCTCGTTACTGCATCCCCCTCAATGTTGTCACCATCATGTCATATCCCTCCCTCCTTCTCTCTCTCTCGCTCTCTCTCTCTCTCATCCTCCAGGTGTCTGTTGTATAGTGATCAGATCCCTCTCTTTTTTCCTCTCCACCAGCTGTTCTCGTTTCTTGTCTCAGGTTCTTTGGTCTTTGTTCCCTATGAGACATTTAGAGTTCAATTTTAACATGATATCTTTACACCAAACAACTGGGATAAAATATCACCACTGGAAGATGCAGGCAAATGCAACAGCCACAACTACACAATAAAGGTGGGCGATATAAGCAAAAATCCCAATATGTTCAAAAATATTGGTCATACGGTGAGGGATTGGCAAACTCAATTGAAAATGGATTGCTGTGGAGTGCAATAATATGGAAATAAAATAAAGACTTCTAAAGACACTTTTTATATATATTTTTTTACTTTTTGTCTACTATAATCAATACTTTACTCGTCCTCCACAATAATGTTATGTATTTGAATTATCTGTATTATTATATTTATTAAATATTATAGTTATAATTATTTTAATTAATATATATTTAATTATTTTCAATTAATTAAAGGAACATTCTGGGTTCAATACAAGTTAAGCTCAGTTGACAGCATTTGTGGCATAATGTTGATTACCACAAAAATGAATTTTGACTCACCCCTCCCTTTCTTTAAAAAAAGCAAAAATCAAGGTTACAGTGAGGCACTTACAATGGGAGTGAATGGGACCAATCTGTAAATGTTAAAATACTCACTATTTCAAAAGATTAGCCATAAAGACATAAACAATATGTGTGTTAACATGATTTAAGTATGGTAAAATCAATTACTAACCTTTTCTGTGTAAAGTTATAGCCAATTTTATAATTGATGATGTAATGTCAACAAACCCAAACACCCTAAAATGACTGTAAAAATAATGATTTAAACAACTTTACAGCTCAGTTTTAACAGAAGAACTCATGTAAATGTTTGTATTAAATTATAAGCTTCACATTTCTGCTTTTAATCCCTCCAAAAATTGGTCCCCTTCACTTCCATTGTAAGTGCTTCACATTAACCTCGATTTTTGCTTTTTTTAAAGAAAAGGAGAGATGAGTCTAAATTAATTTTGTGGTAATCAACATTATGCCACAAATGCTGCTGATTGAGCTTAACTTGCATTAAACCCAGAATATTCCTTTAATCGACACATCACATAATGAATTTGATTAAATTTGAATCGACTGACCGCCCTAATCATGATATAGACCCATTTTCATGGAAAAGTGACAAAAACTTTTCTTTTTTTTCTTTTTTTTACTTTAAAACAATGTATAAAGTAGGCTAAAGAACATTTGAAGAATTTCGTCAGTATTAGTCAAGCACAACCACAGTAGAAACAATACTACACCAACCCTATAATCACCAACTCTACTTACACTAGCTTTTCAGAGCTTATCATTACACTTAAACATTTAGCAATGCTTAGTTCAGGCTTGATGCATATAAAATCTGTAATATACACTACAGTTTTTCATTTTACAGAGCCAGGCCTAACCATGGGTGCTGCATGTCCATTTTTGCTGAGCTCTCCGGTAATTCAAACCATATGCTCAGAAAACATCTGCCTTTATCACACTTGAACCCTGAAATTACACACCAGATCTTTCGCATCATTTTGTCAAATGTAGCTGAAACTGAAAGCGGGGCTGTTAAAAATGCTGAGTTAGTGCTGTATGCTATGTGCTGTAACATCAAAATAAATCAAGACTGTCTCACAGCTGCTTTGTAGTGTTCACAGCTCTACTGGGGCACAGTTAATTCAATCCTGACTATTTGAAACTCAGCAGGGCCCTAAAACTACCCTAAACAAATTTCTAACGCCGTTACTTTTGTGTCGAATGTGCCGATGATTCAAGAGGATTGATGCATTTATATGTCTAACATCATGTTCTCGGCTGTGTTCTTCAAGTTGACTAACTAAACTGCCTGGATGTTGACGCTTTTTTAATTCAAAGCAATTTATAGTACAGTGCATGCTCATTAAAAGGGACATATTCTACAGTCCATGTTGAATCTTGTTACAATACCTACACTTTTATAAATCATATATACGTTGCTTGTTGTATGTATCATGGCAGTTTCCCGGTAAAATGAACACTAGAGATGCTACAACAATATTTTTTTATTCCCTTTCACAAAAATCACGAGTAAAACGGCAGATTATCCGTCAACATAAACACTTACTTTTCACAGTGAGTGCTTTTTTACTATGAATTCTCCTCCCAGCCCAATAGGTGGCGATATGCACGAAGAATGAGAATCACCAAAAACAAAAGAAGAAGAATGTGGAAGTGAATGTGAAAGTGGAGACTTATAGTAAAAAAAGACTTAAATATTTATCTGTTTCTCACCCACACCTATCATATCGCTTCTGAAGACATGGATTTAACCACTGGAGTCGTATGGATTACTTTAATGCTGCCTTTATGTGATTTTTGGATCTTTAAAGTTCTGGCCACCATTCAATTGCCTTGTATGGACCTACAGACCTGAGATATTCTTTTAAAAATCTTTGTTTGTGTGTTCAGCAGAAGAAAGAAAGTCATATACATCTGTGATGGCACGAGGGTGAGTAAATGATGAGAGAATTTTCATTTTTGGGTGAACTATCCCTTTATAAATAACTCATCTGTTTGAGAGAACATTTGGGAGAAGATTTAACTTGCTTTCAGCGCCACACAGTGGACATTTCACCTCGGAACTGCCGCAATACCTGTAATGATCCACGTACATTTACCACGTAATTTACAGGCTCACCAAAACAGTTTAACCAAAATTTTGTTTTACATGAATATGCATGTCAATCGTGGTGCAAGGTTTTTCCATCAAGCGCAAATTAGATTCAAGATCTACGATGACCGAATTTTCATATTTGGGTGAACTACTGCTTAAAACAGGCTGGCAAACCAGGCTGGTTAACATCATGTTTTTCAGCAGGTTTAAGATATCTCTTAAGTGTCTATAAACCCACTAGAAACTGCCTTTGGCTACTAACCAGGGACTAATTTTACATTTTCCCTCATAATAGCTTTGCTGGAGGTTATACCCTGGAGAACAGATCCCAGAAAATCTGATGTGATCCGCTAAGTTCCCTTCCTCTCTGTCCCCTGTCCATTGCCTAATTTTCACTTGGAGGCTTTAAAGCACTGCAACCCATTTGCACCTTTGAGCAACAACCTCCAACAAGCTGAAACAATCTCACTCTCATACGCTCAGCCGCATGGCCTCTTACTCTCCCACATGCGCATTTTTGAACACTGGCTCGCTCTTTCCGTTACATCCTACACGCAGTGGCACAGAGAAAAGCATACACACATTGCCCTGCGCCCCAGAGGATGCTGTTCTGAGCAGTAACAGGTTGTGTGTAGTGTGTCCTGGGTATGTTCCAGATGGAGAACAAGATCAGGCGTGGGATTCATTACCCAGAGCTTTTTGCTAAACACAGCTCTCTTTCTCTCCTCCAAAATTCTATCAGCAGCAGTACAACTCTGTTTAACACCTGTTCTGATAAAAAAAAATAATAATCACTCCTTTTTTATTGACTGTACTGTTTCCTCTTTTTCTCTTTCACTGCTATAATATCAAACATCATTGCTTTCTGATCCTCTCTTAGGACACAAATACACTGTACCCCTGGAATTGTTTTGTTTCAGAATATCTACGTGGACTTGTATCTGACGACCCCAACACTTCTCTAACTATCAAAATACTAAATATGCCTGAATTGTGATTTATAAGAATATATAATGACTAAAAAGACATCAGTATCCGAGTCATTGTGTTTAAATGGGCATTTTTCATGAAGGCAGCACAATTCAATACACAATAAATTAAGAAAAAATCATTCATTACTCTAAGTGATCGTGTAGTAAAGATAAGGGGATGTCCCGACACCGATACTGGTATCAGAATCGGGTCCGATACCGTGCTCATGTACTTGTACTCATAAAAATTCTCAGATACCAAAAACTGATACCATCTGACATACAAATGTCATTCCATAAACATTCAGCGCATCAATTAAAATCATGTTATGTCCTAGTGTGATTATTAAACTGCAAAGACTGCAATTTACTTAGATAAATATACACAGATCAGCCACAACATTAAAACCACATGCCTAATATTTTGTAAGTCCCCCTCGTGCCACCAAAACAGCGCCAACCCACATCTCAGAATAGCATTCTGAGATGAAATTCTTCTCACCACAATTGTACAGAGCGGTTATCTGAGTTACCGTAGACTTTGTCAGTTCAAACCAGTCTGGCCATTCTCTGTTGACCTTTCTCATCAACAAGACATTTCCATCCGCAGAACTGCGTCTCACTGGATGCTTTTTGTTTTTCGCACGATTCTGAGTAAACTCTGGAGACTGTTGTGCGTGAAAATCCCAGGAGATCAGCAGTTACAGAAATACTCAAACCAGCCCGTCTGGCACCAACAATCATCCATGCGATTATCTAATCAGCCAATCGTGTGGCAGCAGTGCAGTGCATAAAATCATGCAGATACAAGTCAGGATCAACATCATGTTCACATCAACCATCAGAATGGGGAAAAAATGTGATCTCAGTGATTGTTGGTGCCAGACGGGCTGGTTTGAGTATTTCTGTAACTGCTGATCTCCTGGGATTTTCACGCACAACAGTCTCTAGAATTTACTCAGAATGGTGCCAAAAACAAAAAACATCCAGTGTGGATGGAAACGCCTTGTTGATGAGAGAGGTCAATGGAGAATGACCAGACTGGTTTGAACTGACGAAGTCTATAGTAACTCAGATAACCGCTCTGTTCAATTGTGGTGAGAAGAATATAATCTCAGAATGCTATGCTGAGATGCGGGTTGGCGCTGTTTTGGCAGCACGAGGGGGACATACACAATATTAGGCAGGTGGTTTTAATGTTGTGGCTGATCGGTGTATAGTTTGCATGTGCTGCGCGCTGCAAAATGAATGTGTGGAGCAGGTGTTGTGCAGACACCGGCTGCTCATACCTTTCAGAGCTCCTTGTATGATACACAGAAAACACTATCAAGAGCATTGCGCGCTTTGTTTGTAGCAGATGACAGCGAGCAGAGTGCTAATTCACTTTGTAGCATGAGGCACATACAGACTACATATTTATTTAATTAAATAACAGCCTTTTGTACTTCTTTTGCGTGAGAAGCTACTGTCAAAAAAACACAGAAACGGAAAGGGCAAAAGCTTCTGCCAAAGTAAAAGCTCAATTTAAATGGAAAAAAGTACAAAAGTACAAGTTATGTAATATTCACTGTAATACTACTACTACTACTACTACTACTACTACTACTACTACTACTAATAATAATAATAAATCAATAGTAATTGTATTATATTTAAGCAATATTGCACAATTATGCAGCACTTTTTTGACAAAAATAACTCCAATGTTGTATTTTTGATTGTGCAAGGTTCTGTGTAAAGCACTTAATTTGATAAAAATAATACAATATTATGTTGAAAATTAATTGTTCTATTTTTATTTGATTAAGATTTTAATGAACAATTTTTTTATATTCACCATTTTGATGAAAAAATTTGAAATAAACTGAATAAAACAAAACGAAAAAAACAAAAAACAAACAGATATCGTATCGGCGAGTACCGAAAAAGAAGTATTGTTACTCGTACTCGTTCTCCAAAAAAACAAATGGTATCGGGACATCCCTAGTAAAGATGTAAGAGACTTGAATCCAAGGATCCATAAATGGGCTGAGTGAACATGAACTGAGTTGAGTGAACATGCATCACATCCAAGAAAATAACAGTAAAGCATCTTATGCCATTACAAGATTATAACTCTTTGATTCTTATTATCGTCTTACCTCAGTGAGGTGCGGGTTAGGGTTAAATCCACATTGGTTGCACACCACAGAGCGACACTGCGTGCAGATATTGCAGTTTGGCTGGCCGTCCATGGTGCCCGTCAGATCTGCGCTCTTGCACACTGGGCAAAGCTTACTGCTAGGCATGGGTGCAATCTGAGGCAGAGAGTAGGGTGAGGTGGGTGCGCTGCCCATTGGTGAGACAGCAGGTGAATGCCCACTTCTGCTGCTACCCACATCCACCTGGAGGTTCTTTCGGGCAGCTTGGCCCAAACCGGGTCCCTGGGGCTGCGTTGGGGCTCCGGGGCCAGGTCCCGCACCTGGTGGACCCCCCTGTTTGGGGCCCATGCTAGGGTCTGTCTGATTAGGTTTGCCTTGGATACTGAGGAAAAAGAAAGACAGTGGTGTGAATAGTGTGGCATATGTTTGGAACTACTGATAGCTGCATATTTTGTTGAATTAATGAGCACAGGGGAGCTTTGTGCCGCAATGCCCTGAGTAGTTTAAATGAGATTAGAAATATAGATCAATACAGCTGGGTACAATCTGGTGGAGAAAATAGGCAGACAGACCAAGAGGTTTTCAATACTTTCCCAAAAGACTGTGGAAATGTTATCCAACCGGATCTCATGAGAATTCATCACAATAGTACAAGGTGGAGAATTCGTACCAATTGGTTCGAGTTCATTCATGAGTTATACACCTACCAATGATAGACACTTCCCTTGCGTCCTTGAAGTTCTCGATGTGCTGTTTGTTTTTTCATAACTTTAACAATTAACCCAAACCCCATCCCAAAACCTATCGATATCATGTAACCAATCTAGTCTCAAAGAATGAACGTTACTATATGAACATTTTTGCAAACTGCGTTTTACGTGCCGCATTCTATGTTTCGCCACAATTTCCTGGTGACTAACACTAGAGGCGCTACAATAACTGTGCGTTTTATTCACTTTCACACAAATCATGCCAGAGTGTAAACATACCCATGTTAATAATGCTAAAAGTCCTGATGTGTAATATATGGAAGAAAGTGACACTTCCGGGTTCCGAATGCAGAATATGTTATTGGTTGATGAATAAGTCACACTTTTTTGTACAAATTGATACGAATTCACCACCTCATATTATTGTGATGAATTCTCTTGATACTATGTTGCATTATCTGCGGTCACACAAGTAGGTAACAGAGGTTTTCCCCTTAAAATGTGCATATTTAGGGTGAAATGGTCATTCTTGAACTTTAACATACAACAGAGGCTGCTTAGTGTTAAAAAGACATTACTCAGACAGAACTGCTCTGTCATAACTTGACAGTTGTATCGTTCATCAATTTCAGATTTTTCAACTAAAATTGCTACGGATAGGCAAATATAGAACAATTAAGACAATTGTTGACATACCGTAAAAATATAGAGTTATAAAATGAATGTGGATAGCTCAGAAAATTTGATCTTGAAGGAATTTGATGAAAGATTGATTAGAAATTTATTTTGTTAAGCAGGAGACTTAAGCAAAAGTCTGTATTTGCTTTCCATTTGTTGTCATTGCTGCCTAGAAGAAATAATTGAAATATTAAATGAGATCTCATTTGTGATGTTTCTTTCTATGGGATTTATTTACAAAAATATACTGCATTACTTTAAATAAATTATCATTTATAAATGTGAAATATCAGTTAACATAGAAATAGTCTCACAAGAGATTTTGTAGTTGCTCTGAGTATAAGAGAAAATCGATGGCACAGTTTGGAAAAGCAAGCAAAATGGTTGAATGACAAGAAGCAGAAATTGACCATGAAGGTTATCTCTCCACTGACTGAATGTTACATTAAAAACATTTCTTTAAATGGAACCATTTTAAATAGAACAACAGCTTTTCACTCAGAGGGTCCACACAAAAACACACATTCCACAAAAGATTGATGGTTTTAACATGTTGTTGTCTTCCTTGCAGCAAGATTGTTTATTTCTAATCACTTTTCTTTCAAAATTTTTCCAAAAACACAGTTTGCATAACAGCTGTGAAAATACTTTTATCAATTTTCTCTAATGAGCTTTTTTGTCATTTCATAAAAAAATAAAATAAAAAAATAAAAAAAACTCATCATTGGCTCTTTTCAAATCATGATGAAACAAATTATGTATATCACAAATCTGACACGACTGAAGCTCTTTTAAATGTTGGACCATTTCCAAAACAAAGGAAGTTTTGATTGGCTAAGGGGCAAAGGCAAACGTGCCTCTCAGGCTATCATTGAACGCTCATTGCACATGCGCATGACGTTCTCCAGATCTCTCTTGATTAACACTGAGTACAATGGGCTACCCCCAAACATAGCAAATGAAAACAATTAAATGGCTTTAGACCATAATAATTTTTAGAATTTCTCAGAAGAATATCTACTGTTGTCTTGTTTAATGGACATAAAACAAGTTTAAGATGTGGAAATTATATTATTTCTCAAATAAATGTATTATTATGCCACGCATTTTGCAAAATTACCCTAGTACTTATACATTGAAAACAAGTATTTATAAATTTTTCAACTATGTCCATTAGAGTTTTAGCACAACCTCTGTGTGAGGACCTATTTATCATAAATGTTTTAGACTGATCACACTGTGAATTTGGCAACAGTAGGTCAAAACTTTTGCTTCTGAAATCGGTCTATGCTTACCGAAAATTGAATCACTACTACCAGAGGTCGAAGCTGGAAGTGTTGAACATGCAGGCATGTGTAAGCTTCAGATTCCGAGTGAAATGTCTATAGAGTGGCACTAAAAGCGAGATGTTCTTTTAAATGATGTAATACAGTCAACGGTAATGCAGATTTTATTAACTCCAACCCCTAAAACATATTTGTGTGGATATGGCCTTAAAGTAGTAGTTCACCTACAAATGAAAATTCTATCATGTCACTTACATGTAATTTCAAACGATAAAAGTAGACAGTTATTAGGGGCTGTCAAGGACAAAAAAGTACTATAATAGCACAATGAAAGTATTCCATATGACAAGCTGAAGATCATGCTCTATATTCTAAGTCTTCTGAAGCCGCATGATAGCTTTGTGTTAGAAACAGGCCAAAATGTAAGTAAGTAATTCACTGAAATTCTTCCCTTATGCTGTAAATTTGGTTGTATGGAAAAGAGCAGCTTGGACATTCTGCAACATATCTTCTTTTATATTACATAGAAGAAAGTATGTCATGTCAACTGTAAACAACATCAGGATGTGTAAATAATGTCATAATTTTCATTTTTAGGATAGCTATTCCTTTAGAATAACCAATCTAACAATAGATACTGTACATAATGGACAGCAATCATATTTTAGGTATACTATATATGTATCTTTTTGCTTTTATATATATATATATATATATATATATCTTTTCCTTTTTAATTAAGCCACAATGTTGAATTTACACCAGACTTCTTTCTACCTTTTGCTTAAGCTTCTGTTGAACCTTTTCTTGGTCTCTTTTCTCTATTATGAATCCCCGAGTTGCCTATAAAGGCATGCAGGGGTTAGCACTGACTTCCTGCTATTTTGTGTTTGGCCGAGGTCGTTTATCACTCGTCAACAGCAGTAATGATTTTCTCTTTCTCTGTCTTCCCCATGCTGGCGCTGGGATTAGTGAGCAATTAGAAATGAGTCTAAGCATTCTCTATGGTCATAACAACATCTCCAGAGGGCCAGCTCACAAATAAGGGCGAGGATACACACACAGAACCTCAAACGCACACAAAAACACTTCAAACGCATACATTTTCTTTGTCAGATTCAAAGGAGAAAGAAAAAGTGTGGAAGAACTAAAATAGCTGGTTTCACAGTAAGTCAGACTGTGGGTGCGTGCGTGCGCGCACGTGTGTGTGTGTGTGTGTGTGTGTGTGTGTGTGTGTACAGGGTTAACCTCCATTATAGGGACCCACAAGGATAGTAAAACCTGAGATCCCCTACATTGTGGGGACCAGCCAGCATATTTAAATGGTAAATAACAAGGGCTTTTAAATACTTGACGAAGGTTGCATGACCGAAACATTGCATTAAAGGAACAGTTCATCCAAAAATAATAATTCTCTCATCATTTACTCAACCTTAATTAATGGAGTGGTTTAGTGGTTTAATCCATGTCTTTTGAAGCGATCCAATCAGTTTGAGGTGAGAACAGAAGAAAATGCAACTCCCTTTTCACTGTACATTTTTCCATTGCAGTTTCTGGGCACAATCATGATTTCAAGCTCGATTACACTTCCTAGCTAGATGGCGCTAGGAAGTGTAATCGAGCTTGAAATAACAATCGTCAAGGAGACTGCTGATGTCAAGATTTATAGTGAATAGGGAGTTATATTCTGGTCTGTTCTCACCCAAAACCAACTGGATCGCTTAAGAAGACAAGGATTAAACCACTGGAGTCTTATGGATTACTTTTATGCTGCCTGTATGTCCTTTTTTGGATTTTGAAAAGTTGGTCACCATTCACTTGCATTGTAGGGACAAACAGACCTCATATCTCCATTACAATATCTTTGTTTGTGTTCTGCAAAAGTCATATGAGTTTGAGACAACATATGGGTGAGTAAAAGATAAGAGAATTGTCATTTTTGGGTGAACTTTTCTTTTAATAAATTGTATACTGTTTGCAAGCAGCAGCAGTGTGCAGGTTTCTTTCTTGTTTATTTACTTCAGTTTTTTCCCACACACCTGCTGATAATCTGTCCGATGTGCAGTATTTTTTTCTTCTTTTTAGCATATTTAAAAGGTGAAATGTGTCATTTTTCGATGTTAAAATACTCAGATCCCAGTTTAATGTGCAGAGAGCTAAAGCATAAGACATTCGTAGGTTGATTTCCTTTAGAATGTAAACACTGAGGCACTACCAAAATATTGGCCAGTAAGTTTGAGCGAAATGACACAATTAATTTCGCTCCATTTTTTTATATCAAAAAAGTACAAGGGCAAACCTAATTACTGATATCAAGAATTAGCATTTTAAATAGTGAAAACGTAATTGTAGCAATTACAATTAATAGGTGATTAAATGTTGAAATGCCTTGCTATGCACTTCACCTATAAGATCAACATGAAATCAACATGAAAAGTCCAACTTTTGCATACAAACTATGAATACATTTCATGTTGACGTTAAATGTCAACTCCATACGTTTCCAACTGCTCTGACTCAGAGTGAAATGCTAATGCTCGGCTGGCTCTGTTTCAGTAATTACAGATGGTACTCTTGAGGCATGAGAAAGTTATTATGAGTTCTGCAGCACACTTCACACTGTTCTGTTCAACAATAATGACTATTGACTGACCTGATGGTATCAAATAATGCTCTTATACTTACATTGATGCAAACCGATATGTTTAAATGTAGGCTACACATGTTCAAAGCTAAACAATGAAATGAATCACTATCATATGCTTTAAAAAAAAAAAGATTTCACTTGCCCATAGTGGGTGTCTTTGAGCTATATAGTGATGCTTGGTAAGTTACATTACTATTACAACTGCTCATAATTAAGGTTATGAACCCTAAACATTAAACTCAGAATCCCTTAGCATTAGCATTTAGCATTTTTTTTTTCTTCAGAAAATGTAAAGATGTAGTTGGTTATTTATACACTCTATAAAATCATAACTAACTGAATAGTTCAAAGAAAAAGGCTATACCCGAAATGAGAATATAATGGAAGCTTGGATAAAAGACTTACTGTTTTAGTTTGAAAGTACATACAACATTTACAAACCCTTCAGGATCCTCTGTAGCACACAATTGCAGCAGAGACACATTCACCAATAAGTTCTTCAAATACTTTTCATCATGCAGTAGATGGTGTTCTACAGCAAGCATTTCATCATCTCTGTAGAGAACTTCATTAAAACACAAAGAGGTATGCACCAAGTGCACTTACAGATATTGCTATTATTAATATATGTTGAATATATCTTTTCTAAAATCCTAAAATAAAAAGAGAGCTCTGGAGAGAGAAAACTTAACATTGCCTCAGCTTCATTCCATACATACAGTGAATTAGTAAACAGAACAGCCAGAGGCTAGTCTCAATGCTAAAACAGAACTTATACTGTTTGTGTTCCAAAGTCAGACTCAAGACCACTATATCACTATAAAATGTTCTTAAAGCTTTTCTCAAAGCTAAAGACCTCAAACTGATTTTAAAAGAAAATATACAGCACTTGTCATGTAGTGTTTGTGTTTGCATAGTTAGCATTAGCATCGAGCATCTAGCATCTCGCTCTTATACATATAAAAACATTGTTTTCTTTGCCATTTTCCACATCTTAAAAAGTCAAAAGAGACTGGTCACACTTCTTTCTCTTTAGTAGGGTTTGTGGGCAATATGAGCCTAAAAACATGCATGGATACATGGAAAATTTACAAGAAAATGTACACCATCTGGGCACCTTTGCCATACTATTTTCAACGTAATATGATTTGGGATGTAGGCTACAAATCCCAATCTTGC
Organism: Myxocyprinus asiaticus; assembly: GCF_019703515.2. Taxonomy (NCBI): domain Eukaryota; kingdom Metazoa; phylum Chordata; class Actinopteri; order Cypriniformes; family Catostomidae; genus Myxocyprinus; species Myxocyprinus asiaticus. The sequence continues at coordinate 35,579,733 of NC_059378.1, forward strand.
ATACTAAATAGGATGTATAGTATGCAAATTGTGATGCAGCATATGTCTGCTAACATTGTTTGCTAACTCTTATGTCTGTCACCAAGAGTTTCAAAATGAAAACTCTGAACATTAGCGACCAGAATAAGGTGATTCGATACACCCTAACTTGTGTTTAATCAAAGAGTCATTGTGTTTGTTATGATTGATTGTCTCATTAACTAAATCATGTACTCCTTATAATTATCTAGTGCTCAGGTAATTATTCCTAAAATGAAAAACATAATAGAGCGTTGATTATAATTTTCTACTCTGATGTTTTTTAACCAGGTAATCATTGTACTTTTGGTGGATTGTGGTCATTTTATTCTAAATACATGGAGAATTTTTGGATAGTATTTTAAACATTGCACCCTCAGAGGATTCATTTTTTACTGCATCTAAACCAGACTGTGTATCTGCTTGGATAGAAGGAGAGAAATGATGCAAATGGCTGTGTGTCTGTGTTTACTTCCAATTTGAGGACAAAATTGTCTCCAGAAGTGAGAAAAATTATGATAGAAAAACATATGTGTTAGTGTGCATTTGAGTTGCATCACCAGCTCCCTCAAGATTTTTTTTTTTTTTTTCTCCGAATGCTGATTTGTATTCATCAAATCTATATGCAAGCTGAAATATGTCTGATTTTAATCCTACTCCTTTCTAAACAAAATCCTAAATTGGGCACAATCGCATGTACAAGGGGCTTAAATGTTTCACCGTGCAGAGCTGAACATTAACTGTGATTCTCTGCTCTCCTGTAAAGAGGCTAACAGCAGCCGTAGACAGCCCTGTCTGTTGGATCAGATTAATTGTGATCTGTAGCGCTGAGCAGAACCCTTCACTTTTCTCCCCACTGCCTGTGTTAACTCCTCTGTTGACTCAAAGAGTGACAGAAGGAGAGTACAAAACTAGTGTGAGTCAGCTCAGCTCCACATGAGAAGAACAGACATGTGTGAAGACTGAGAGAAACTGAATGTATGGTTCATCTCTGTCTAGATACACTCCTTTTTGGAATGCCTCACTTCTCTTTAGAGCACTTTGCTCTGGAAGGGTGCATTATATGTAACATGATCACACTCAAACTTGACATGTTGCTTTAAAACGTTCTGGTACCCTTAAATAGACACCATTCTGCCAAGTTACTGACAAGCGCCATCTCCCATTAGACATCTTTTCATCAATTCAAATGTGTTTATCTTTTTCTGTGGTGCTACTGATAGCACACTGCACAAGTATCCTCAGAAACATGGGTTCTGGTCCTGTGGAAACCAGAAAGTAATCATGCTCACACAAACAATGATGAATGCGATTAGGAAGTTGCGTTTTCCCTATTCAGAAAGGATTACTTATTCAGCCAAATGTCTGTAAAATAACTGTTACTACAGACGTCTGTAATGTTTACTATCAATGTGCAAGTGATAAGACATGTCTGTAGAAATCGCAGAGATGGGCGTGTCTTCGTCATTTACACGTTGTCGTCATATAGAATCTGATTACTTTTGCAGGAATTAGGTTATTAGATATTAGTACTCTGGGGCATTTATGTAATGTGAGATGCATATGCTAGGCTAGCTACTTCTGAATAAATCTAAAGTTGCCACAAACTTTAAACCACTGATAAATGGTTTGAGTTTTCTTGATGTCTTCCAATTGCTTTGGACTCTGTGTCTCCACATGGTACTACACAATGAACTTTGGGTACAAGGTAAAAATAAAAAAAAACCCAACCAGGAGCACCTCCATACTTAAAGGGATAGTTCACCCAAAAATGAAAATTCTCTCATCATTTACTCACCCTCATGCCATCCCAGATGTGTATGACTTTCTTCTGCTGAACACAAACAAAGACTTTTGGAAGAATATCTCAGCTCTGTTGGTCCATACAATACAAGTGAATGGGCATCAAAATTTTGAAGCTCCAAAAGCACATAAAGGCAGCATAAAAGTAATCCACACGACTCCAGTGGTTAAATACATGTCTTCAGAAGCGATATGATAAGTGTTGGTGAGAAACAGATCAATATTTTAGTCCTCTTTTACTATAAATCTCCACTTTCACTTTCATATTCTTCTTCTTTTGTTTATTCTGATTTTTGCGTTTTTTTTTTGTGCATATTGCCCCCTGCTGGGCAGGAAGGAGAATTTATCACTTGCATTATATGGATCTACAGAGCTGAGATATTCTTCTAAAAATCTTTGTGCTCTGCAGAAGAAAGAAAGTCAATCTGGGGTGGCATGAGTGTGAGAAAATTATGAGAGAAATTTCATTTTTGGGTGAACTATTTCTTTAAAACAGTGCAAACAAAACATATACCAGTAAAACTCCTTTCACACAGGAGATTTGGTAATATTTACCCTTATATCAGTTCGTACGGGATTAGTATAACCTGGGTTTATTTTACCGGGTGTACACTGTTACATTACCCCACATCCCCATATATAATTTATCCCGTCTGAATAGGGCTTACATTTCGTTAGATTTAGGGTTGGGGTTTGAGTTAGGGTGTAGAGTTGAACTTTATTTTGGTGCCACTTTAGACATTTCACATGGAAGCTGTTGCTCACATGTGCTCATACATTCAACAGTACTTCCAGCTTCAGCCACTGGGGGCACTAATTCAAATTTCGGTAAGCACAGACCAATTTCAGCTGAAGAACTTTTGACCTACTGTCGCAGAATTCATAGTAAGTGACTGGAATACTATACTCCTGTAAGGAGTAATATATTCCTGTTTAGACTACTATACTACCACAGAGAATGCTACATTTATGTCTGAATCATTATACTCCTGTATGGAGCACTTTACCTCAATATTAACCACTATTATTACTGTACTGATGTGCCATGAAGATTGTGCCAGTGAAAACTTCTTTAACGTCTCTCTTTTTTCTTTTCTCAATTACAGAAGGACCAAATACCAATGTCTGTTCTCTTTCATTTAGGCAGCCATTCTGGTGCAATAAGGTATGAAGGCCAAGGGAACAATGAAATGAAGTAAAAAAAATAAAGTGCCACATGATGGAAGTGGTCTGCAATAGGAAGGCATGGCGATAACCTTTATAAAACTGGCCTTTCACCATGTGGACCAGGGGTGCATCACTATTCTATCTGTGTTTTCTTCAGAGGCTTAATAAATGGAATGGTTTAAAGACACTGAGTGGGAGCATAAGGAGAAAGAAAAAAAAAAATCGCCCCGGGCTCACCAAGAACATTAAGTAGATTTCTGTGTCATTACAATTCAGCTCCTTTTATCAGTATGATGTTGGGTGGGTAAGTCAGAAGTGTTCTGATTCAATCTGCTGGGAAATAAAGCTTCGGACACTGTTCTGTCTCTCTATCCCTCCTCATTTTTCCTGTCTATGTTTCTTACATTAATAGCAACAACAACACCTACACATTACCCTGGAAAGTACCATACATACATACACACTAACAGCTTCTGCTTCCTCAATTTGCCCTTCATTCTGAGTTAGGGCGAAATTATACACACCATTTACCGTAAACGTCTCAAACATGTCTATTCCAAAACTAATTTCAGGGATTCACATTTGTCCTTGAGAAATTACATCCTTGAAACGATAGCTAACCAAAACGACTCAATCTGTAAAGCTCAATCTGTTGATGGGGAACACACACTGTTTAATACGGCTTACAAGTTGAAAAGCCGCCACAACAATGATAATGGTTTTAAAGGAAAAGTGTGTAATTTCTGTGCCACTAGTGTCACCGTTTGTCACAAATGATGACAAACATGTTTCCTGAACACTCCTCCCGTTTGCTATAGTGCGCAACAGTTCCCGCCCACTTTTTTTAGCCATCTTGGTTAAGGAAGTATTTTTCCCATCCATTTTTTCCAAAGGGATTTCATAAAATCCTTCATAAAAGAGTTCTAAGCCATGAAACAAACCAACCAGCTCTGAGGTGAATCACAACATTACAAACTCTGATTCGAAGCAAAAAAACTATTTGAAAATCAGAAAAAAAGACAAAGGTACAAGACTGTGTACTTGACGTCTTTAATGAGGGAATGAACCACAATCCCATGAAGCATTGCGAATGATTTAAAGTTGTTCATTATAAGTATAGAATCAACATATATAAAGTATATTAGAAATATAGATGTAGTTTGAGTGTGTAGGGAGACCGACTCGGTTGCATCAATCGCAGTGCTTCATGGAAGAGGGCGGTCGCTGCTGGGCTCTTTCGCTGCAGTTTGTTTGCCACAGTTCTCTAACTGGTGGATTTTGTCCCTCAAGATCATGGGTAGTGTAGTTCTTCAGTAGGAATTCAGAAGCTAAGCCATTTTTTTTTAAATGAAGTTGAAATAATGCAGACTGTTAGCTTCAACAGAAGCATATACCCTTGATTAACAACCTCCGAGCTCACGGTAGGTCTCTCTTTAAAGGTATATAAACTATAATACATTTCTCTTTGGAAAATATTTATGGAATTTTTACTTCCAGAACCAGACAATTGCACTCTATAGGGCAAGAAACAGATAGTTACTGCCCCAAACTCATGCCAGTCACTGTTGCTGTGCCAGGCTAGTCAAGATCCTTAAACAGAGCAAAGTTTTAATAGAGCCAGTGTTTACAATTTTTGTGTAAATCAACCTACATATGGCTTACTTGTAGTTGTCTCTGCATATTAAGCTGGGATTTAAGTATTTTAACATCAAAACAATTACACACTACACCTTCACTTAACCTAAAATTCTGCTTTGGAAAGTGTCAAACTTTTCAAACTCGTTTAAAAAGATTTCAAAGCCAAATGAACCCATAAGGAACTCAGCGCAAGGTCTTGGCTCATTTGTAGGCATCACATGCTCTTTGCTCGTGAATGATGAAGGGGCTTGATATGGTACATAAGATGTAGCATCACTCAGTCAAAAACGGACAGATGCAGCCTTTTCACACAGTGTGCATGATGGGATGACACTGTAGCAAAAAATCCAGGCATTGTTTCAGCACATCAATAACAAACATGAGACAGGCGCAAGGAAGAAAATGGTTTGAGTCCATGAAAAAATGTATATTTCCTCTGCCAGAGTTTCTATTATATACAGTGGGTTTGCTTTATCCTCAAACTAACACACTCACACAAGACTACAACTGCACCTACACACCCATTCCAGGAGTTTTAATGATGCCAGTCAGACACAGACAGACAGCCAGTACGTGCAGCAGTAACAATGCAACCTTACAAATATATGTGTATGTGTCTTACACTGAGACAGATACAACTTCAGCTTATAAACAAACCCATCAGACTGGAGAAATGCTGATATCAAAAAGATTTGTCCTACTATGAGAGGCCTATGAGGGGTTTCGCACATTGCGCTATACAAGCTAGAACCGCTTACGGTATGGAATTACTTTTTTTATACTATAGTCAATAACATATAAGCGGCCTATTTTAAGAGCACTAGTGCTAAGCGCAGCACTATGCTATAAGTCATACAAGCAAAGTCAATGGGTATGGCCATGACGTTTTGGTATTTTTTGGCAAGCATGTGCTAAGTCTAGGTGCAAGTGGGTTTGGCGAAATTGTGCGTACAAAGCGCTAATGGGCTTGGTCAAGTGCAATTTAATTCTGAGGTTTTTTTCTGCCATTCCCTGTCAAGCACCAGCAATATAAACAAAGACAGCACATTCATAAGAAGTTGGTGGTGTAAATGGTCTGTATGCAATGAATCAGAAATATGGACTTATGTTCTTTTGTGCATTAACTTCTTGTTGAATGTCAGGCATATTTCAATGACAGTGACACGCTCCTTTTATACCCATGGAAAATGTGGTTCTCGTCAGGATATGGATGAAGGCTCCGTTAAATTATTAAGAATGTAAGTATTATTAATAATTTTCATCTACTGACACACAAATTATGGCTAGATTTAACAGTATCAGAACGCACTTCACTTCTAATTCATTGAAACCCGAAAAAATTAAACCAAAAATATTTTTTAATTCAAATTATACTTCAAAAGAAATGGAAATACTGTATAATAAAAAATAATTAATTAGTCAAAAAATCATACCAAATCCAAACATTTTATTCTCTCCAACTTCTTCCACCCACTCTGCTTGCAGTGACTTAAAAATCACTCTATGACAACAGGTGGAAAAATACCAATACAAATAAGATCATAAATAGAATTGTTAATATTATAAAAATAATAATAATAATTGAAAAATAAACCATGACCTAAAGATAGTTTAACATAAATTTAATAAATATTTGTTTCATAAAACAGCTACAACAGAGATCGTCATGGACATAATGTTTTGTTTTTGTTTTTTTATCCCCTTCTCTCCCCAATTTGGAATGCCCAATTCCCACTACTTATTAGGTCCTCGTGGTGGCGTGATTACTCACCTCAATCCGGGTGGACGCCTCCGCTTCTGAGACCGTCAATCCACGCATCTTATCACGTGGCTCATTGTGCATGATACCACGGAGACTCACAGCATGTGGAGGCTCATGCTACTCTCCGTGATCCACACACAACTTACCATGCACCCCATTGAGAGCGAGAGCCACTAATCGCAACCACAAGGAGGTTATCCCATGTGACTCTACCCTCCCTAGCAACTGGGCCAATTTGGTTGCTTAGGAGACCTGGCTGGAGTCACTCAGCACACCCTGGATTTGAACTCACGATGCCAGGGGTGGTAGTCAGCGTCAATACTCGCTGAACAACCCAGGCCCTCCGTCATGGACATAATTTGATGTTCCACTATATTTTCAGAGTCTGGACATGGACTTTTATTACCGTGGAATTTCCAAACTGCAAATGCAGGAACTGAGTTTAGACTTTGCGCTGAGATGAGACATGCTTTTAAAACGTCTTGATCTATTTAGCAGGAAAATAGCAAATTGAGCGTTGCGCCACTTCATTAACATACAATACACCCACAGTTTACTTGCATACACCCACGGATAGCGCAAACACTCCCAATTTTGCTTTGCACTGGCACAAAAATTGCACTCAGAATTAGCGCTCTCACAAAAATTGGATACGATTTTGAGCACGGTCGTAGCGCACTCATATTTAAATATAGACATGCCATTAGCTCCTAGATTGTTAAGCATTGTTATATGCTTATGTAGATGCAAACTGGTTTTTAAATCCTGTTTAATAGCCAAAATCCTGGAAGAACTACACTACCCCTAATCCCGAAGAAAAATCGACCAGTCAGAGAAGTCGCTGTGAAATGTAAATGAAAGCTACTCGCATGAAGCTTTGCGAATGACATATTCGAGCCCCCATACACTCTCAAACCACTTATGTATTTGTATATATTTGACTATTTTCGAAAAATAATGATATATTATACCATCATTACTCTCAATGCTTTGTGGGATGAGTAGTTCAACGCCCCTTAAAAAGAACTACACAAGAAGTACACATCCTTGAACCTTTGTCATTTTCTCTGATTTTCAAATACTTTTTAGCTTCAAATCAAAGATTGTAATGCTGTGCTTTATCTCAGAGCTTTTAGGTTTGGTTTTATGGTTTAGAACTGTTTGTTATGGAATATTTTGAAATCCCTATGGAGAAAATGAATGAGCAAAATACTTAGGCTGCTTAAAAAGTGTGCAGTCACTGTTTTGCTCTATAGAGAGAGAAGGACGATGATTAAATATGGAAACAACATAAATTATTGCATGTAAGTTTAGTAATTGTAAATCCTTTGAATACAGGGCAATTCACGTTACATTATTTAAAGATTGTAGAGGGAGAGAGAAGCAGATACAGAAAGAGGGAGTGAAAGATGTTGAATAGCACGTGTAACAGATAAGTCACATGGGTGCTTGCCATAATTTCATCTATTATTAATCATATAGCATTTTATCATGCTTGCACTCTCCCTAGTGAAGTCTCAAGTGTCTTTTACAGAATGATTTTAGTACCAACACATTTTGATAACAGCACTAATAGGCTTGGCTCCCATTCCATAAAATTTCCCATCTGGTTGCTATTATTAATATACTGACTATATTCTACAAAACCTGGTTTGTAGGTTTAAAAATGTCTGTATAATAAAAATAGTACAAATTACATTAGATTATTGGAATAAATCTCACACATGCAATCAGCACATGCCTTACTTCCATAACCTACCATAATGGACATCAGACTGCTTTGAATATAACATTTAAAATATATGATTTATGTGGTATACATATGGTAAAGTCATATCATATATCATGCATTCACATAATCAACACCCTTTATCCATTATAGACCAGTAACAAACATAGCTGGCTTGCTTTGGGACAGCACATGGGAAATTGAAGCACATACTGCCTCTATAATGAACGGAAAGACATGTTAAGCACGAAACCACTACGTGTGGAACCAAAACACTCTCAAATGGCTGGCTACATGTGTAAGTATATTCTTTCTTTATGTAAATAGTAGCCTGTCCTTAAGATCAAATAAGCTCTATGAGTCCAGCTCATGATGTGTTGATTCCTGATCTATAATGCACATATCAAGGTTTTGCATCTTTTGGTTTAGTACTAGAATTAGAATAAGGAAATGCATATCACTGGGAACCATTCTTTCAATACACACAAGATCTGATCTATGGTCTCTCTCTTTCAAATAAGCTACACGCAGTGAATTAGATCGAATAGACCCACTTGATCGGGTGCACAGCACTGCATTGCATTCAAAAAATCGACATTATCCCGGAGCTGTTGAAATTATTCAGGCTACCTGTTCATTCCTGGCCCGTGTCCGGATCCCATCGCCCCAGCAGGCGCTCCATTGCTCGGCTTGTGGAGCTGTCCACCGCCCGCCGGTGCTGAAATGGAAGCCGGGGCTCCAGCCGCGGGGACAGCGCTTCCCGGTTGTCCCGGCTGTCCCTCTCCTTCGAGGCTGGCTTCATTCCCCATCGTCCCTCGGAGTGAGACGGAGGCGAAAAAAGAGATGTGTTGACGAGCGTATTATAGGGGTGGGTTTATAAAAAAAAACTGAGAGAAAACTCAGCGCAGCTCCTCTTCCGCCATCATCACCTACAATCAAGCATCCTGAGCGGAGCGCGCGCCTGCGCCCAGCGGAAGGGCTCAACCGAGCACGCGCGGGGCCGGTGACGCGCAAGAGAGAGAACAGGAGCAGGGCGGAGAAGCAGCGTGAACGCGCCCGTGCCCTAGATCTACAATCCTGTAGTATAAAGCTCTCAGTCCCTCTAATAATAAATATTAATTGATTCATTATGACAAATGACCAACCTTTAGATTTTGAAAGTGTTTTGTTTTTTTCTAACAATAAGTTTTATCTCTATATTTAAACCAAATGCTAAATAATAATAACAACAAGTATTATTATTATTATTATTATTATTATTATTATTATTATTATTATTATTTAAACCTATAATATTTATTACTACTGCTGCTGATACTACTACTACTACTACTACTACAACTAATAAATAATGATAATAATAATTTTTATTATGGCCTATTACTTAAAACTATAATAATAATAGATAGTATTTATTTATAATTAATATTAATATATTATTATTGATATAATTTATTATAATTATTATTATTTAGACATTATTATTTATTATTAGTATTATTATTAGTATTATTATTATTAATTTTAGTAGTAGTAGTAGTAGTAGTGGTGGTAGTAGTGGTTTCAAAAATAGGCCATAATAAATAATAATAATAACAATCATTATTATCATCATCATCATCATATTTTTGATGACATTTGTTTAAACAATTGGCTACCTATTCATTCATTATTTGGAATTTGAATTAAATTTACCATGCCCCACAGGATGTTAAACTGTGTTTTGCATTGGAATGACAGGAAGCGGAATTAACTTTTTTAAATTCTAAGAAATTCAGCACAGTCGCACTACAGAGAAATTTAATTAGTCCAACACAAGTTTTGTGACAAAACATAAATAATTACATAATTCATTTTTAACCAATAATGCCTATTTATTCCCTGTATGTAGAAAAAAAATCCTAAAATCTCTAATTTTAATACTGTCACAACAATTAACACAGCAATCTAAACAGACTAATATTAATGTTGCCATATAGCACCAAAACATATCCACCACATTGTTTCAGATAACTTCATAAAATATAAAAAAGGCCCTATCTGGCATATTAAACATTGATTATGAATAATTAAAATGTATTAAAAATGAAATGTATTTTTAAAAACTACACTTACAGCAGATATATGACTTTACATAAATTTCCTTCCATTTTAATTTTAGTTTAATTCAAATTACAATTGTGCATCCTTTTTGATAACTCAATTAAAATTAGAAACTTGAATTGCAATTTAAAGTCATTCTCCATACTTACAGGTACATATTCCTGGACTAGTGCATCACAAATGCTTGTAAGGTTCTGTGAGGTTGAGAAATCTTTGTAGCTGAGAAAGTAAAATATTAAGTGGTTTTACCCACAGGTACACTGCAGAAAGAGGTAATTGATTCTTTGTTGTGATGTCATGTTTGCTCGAAAGAAAAGGATGTCTTCTTCAAAAGACATAGAAAGTCTGAGGTGAATAAAAAATATGCAGTACTCTTTCATAGTCACCAAACCTCTCTTCCAGATTTTCATTTCACACCCAAATCAGATCAATCAATACTAATTTCTAGCTCCATCCCAAGCTGTTTCACCAGGACTTTAGCACTAATAGATCATCACTAGTCCCAATAGCACAAATCTCATATTCACCAGCATGAAAAGAGAATGAGAGAGTGTCAAACAGAGAAAAACGTTGGAACTGTAGGGGAGTGGGTTGCATTGCAAAAAGAAAGATGATCCTTCTGACTTTCATCAAGCTTGTCTACTCCCATAGATGGATTAGTGGTGTGGTACTGACATTAGTTAGGAGAGATTAAAGGCTCATGCAAGTTCTCTGAGGCAAGCCTAGTTTAACACCCTGAAGACCTAGGTCAGGTTATCAGCCTGAATGGGTCTTCAGACGGAAAAAGAAATAAATAAAATCAGCCTGATCTCATAAAAATTACGTGACCATGGCAACATTTTTGCCAAAATTACATCATGTGGTTTCTTCTGCATATCGCAGCAATTCCAAGGTAAAATGTCCACTGTTTGGTGCAAAAAGTAAGTACAATTTTCTTCCAAACTATTTTTTTTACAATTTCAAAGTTAACCTCCTGAGACCCGAGCGTGACTGCTGTGTGCATTTTCCATTTCCATTTTTGATTTGTAACTAGCACCTAATAAACATGCAAAAAAAACAAACAAAAAAAAAAGTTTCTAGGGCAAATAGTTTTCCTTAAAATTGATGGCAACATATGTGGACAGTGGGACTAAGTTGTGAAATGTTAAATAATACCAAGCTATAGAAATCCAGATTTTTTTTAAATCAAATTGTTTATTATGTTTCCAGGAGTGTTGGTTATTCAAGTTTTTGAGACATTACAGACATTAAATCAGAAATTAGCATAAAAAATTCAAAGTAACGGCTAGCATCATCCAATCACTGCCAACTATGTTAAAATAAAATTATACATTATACATTCTGAATCTATGTACTGATTACCATTGTACCATGTCTGCCAAACATCTTGAGCATTCCAAACATCATCTGCAGCCTGAAACTGAACTTTTGGTCAGATTTTAGGAGTGAATGCACTTAGCTGCATAGGAAATCTATAGGATGCTCCCTATTTAGTGAATGGCTTAACCTCCAGTGTGCTGTCTGTCTGCACTGGTCTCAGAACAGTTCGAAATGCACCATATTTTCATCCTAACTCCATGTAAATTCTCTGAAAGAAATTTTTTTTTCTCAATGTGAAAATGCACAGTAAATATAGGATTTCTAAAGAAAATCTAGTGCTTTTGTCTACTATAGTGATCATTGAAGCATGCTGTTTCGCAATTAATCGCTCAAATAAAAAATAAAAATGCAATATTGGATGAAACTATAGACCCACATTTTTTGACTCAAACAGGTTTCAATGTAAAAACTTAATGAGGTTTCTTACCAGATGTAGTTTTGTTGCAATTCTCCCAAAGACAATCTCTGCTGTGATTGGTGCCATGTTGTTTTGTCACATGACACTTTACATAACACATAACACTTTACTGACAGCCCAGAGTCTTCTGAACTGAGATCAGTCGGTTTAAATCAATTTCAATTTTGCATTGCGTATAGCGACGCCAAAACACAATGTCCACGCAGAAGGATGCGTAGTCACACAAGATTAATGCTCTATCGAGTTTTAAATCAACAAAACCTATGCCCCTACCCTAAACCTTAAACCTAAACCTAACCAATAGTGTCATAAAACACAAATATGACATAAAAAATTGCAATTGCGGAAGCAACCATGTCATTTTGTGGAACTCGAACCCCGTTCCTTTGCATCTCATGTGCAACAGACTATCAGTTAAGTGACTGATCACGCTTGAACAAGCTTTTAAATGTAGCTGGTTATATAATGCAAATGTTACAATCCATCGCCTTTCAAGTTATACGCTATAGTAAATGTTTTTAGATGTCATAAGTTTCAGGGTTGTGTGTGTTTATGTTTTTCATGTCTTTTATTTTGAAAGTTTAGTTCCTGTTCCTGTTTCATGTCATGTGGTTCCCTGGTCATGTGATTTCATGTTTCCCTCCATGTTCATGTGTCTTGTTTTCATTGGTTTATTGTCTTGTTTACTTGTTATCAGTGCTAGTTTGTCATTGGTTTAGTTTAATAGTCTTGTTATCTTGTTTATAGTTCTGTCTGTTCATTGGTAGCCAGAGTCCCACGTCATGGCCACCAAGCCAGAGTTCCTCGTCATGGTTGCTGAGCTAGTGCCATCTTTTGCCCCGGATCCTGAGTCTGCTCCATGCCATGTCACAGCAACGCCTAAGCCTGCTCCATGCCATGTCACAGCAACGCCTCAGCCTGCTCCATGCCACGTCACAGCAACACCTCAGCCTGCTCCATGCCATGTCACAGCCACGCCTGAGCCTGCTCCATGCCATGTCACAGCCATGACTCAGTCTACTCCATGCCAAGTCACAGCCATGCCTGAGACTGCTCCATGCCATGTCACAGCCAAGCTTCAGTCTGCACCATGCAATGTCTCAGGCTCACCTCTGGTCAACGAGCCAATGCCCACGTCTGCCACGGCCAACAAGCCAGCGTTGCAAGCCTCGTCTGTCCCAGAGCCAGCGTTGCAAGCCTCGTCTGTTCCAGAGCCATCGCTCTCTGCGCTATTTGAGTTGGAATTGGTTCCCGCCCTTGTGCCTACCCTGAGTTCTCCTGATCAGCCGGTTCCCCCAAAGCCACCAACTCGAGAAATCCCAGACACAGAGAACTTATGAACCTCCGACTCCGCCTTGACCCTCTGAGCCCTGGACTCTGCCTTGGCCTGTCAGTCCCTCGACATCACCTCGGCCCTACGTTCCCTCGACTCCACTGCGAAGCCTGTCGGCTTTACCGGGGTCCCTCGTCCCTTCAGCTCCTCCTTGGTCTGTCGGTCACCTGGCTCCACCTTGGCTCTCCGATCCTCTGGCTACGCCTTGTCTCTCCGATCCTTCAGCTCCACCGGGGACCTCCTTCCCCCTATGGCTCCGCCTTGGTCCTCAGTCCCACCGGCTCCGCCTCAGTCTTCCAATCCCCCAGCTCCACCTTGCTCCTCTGAGCCTCCGGTGCCGCCTTGGTCCTCACTGCCTCTGGCTCCACCCTGGCCCCTCAGGTCTTCGGCTACTCTCCAGGTATCCAGTTCTACATGGCTCCGCCCCTCGAGCCTCTCATGGCTCCGCCTTCCATGGCTCCGCCCCTCGAACATCTCATGGCTCCACCCCCCACGGGCTCCGCCCTGGTCTCATGCTCCACACCATGTTTTCACCAGACCACGCCCCACACCTTGTTTCACCATGTTTCCATGTCCTGCCATGTAACCACGTCAAGTCACCACGGTCCCCCTCCCCCCCAGCTCCCTCTTGAACTTTGTGTTTTTGTTTTGGGGCATCGGGAGCCACTAGAGGGGGGATATATCAGGGTTGCGTGCGTTTATATTTTTCATGTCTTTTATTTTGAAAGTTTATTTCCTGTTCCTGTTTCATGTCATGTGGTTCCCTGGTCATGTGATTTCATGTTTTCCTCCATGTTCATGTGTCTTGTTTTCATTGGTTTATTGTCTTGTTTACTTGTTATCAGTGCTAGTTTGTCATTGGTTTAGTTTAATAGTCTTGTTATCTTGTTTATAGTTCTGTCTGTTCATTGGTTGTCTTGTTACCCATGTCTGTGTATTTTAGCCCTCATGTTTGCCATTGTCTCTGGTCAGGTATTGCTAATGTAACATTGTTTTGTGTAACGAAGTCAAGTCAAGTCGTTTATGTTTTGGATTCACGTTTTTGGTTATCACTTATGTAAATAAATGCACTTGGGTTCTTCACATCATCATCGTCATTGTCTGTTCCTGCCTGTCATTGCTAAGCATACACGTTACAATAAGATAGCACTGAGTGAGGAATGGGGTGAAAAGTGTTTATGAACTGATCATTTTGCCCTTTTGCTCCTGATTTGTGTGAAAGGGAAAAAGTTGTTTTTGTTGTAGCGCCTCTAGTGTTCATTTCACAAGGAAACTGCTGTGATACTTACAACAAGCCAAGTAAAAACAATTTAGCAAAAATGTTGGTATAGTAAGGTGATTCTATGAGACCAGGTTGAGTAAGAAGTGAGAAGTTATCAATGTAGTGCCGCCCATTATCATGTTTCATCTGTGTTTGATTAAATCATCCTCTGATTACATTTTATTTAAAAGAACAATGAATGATTGTAGATAAAAGTAAAAGTGTGTATTTGCTGACTCTGTCCTCTCTGGCCAGTATCAGATTAAGTCATTTTGAGGCCTAATTGAGACATAGCTGACTGAATGGCACAGAGTCCTGGCGTAGTGTCATACTCACTACAGCTGAGACCCCTTATAGACCTCCTCCTGTTCACACAGCTGATTCTTAATTATCTCTGTTTGAAGTGGACAGACACAATCAAATATTGCATGGAAGTACATAAGCTACAGAGATCTTAGCTCTGGTGCAACCCAAATTTTATACTGCCAGTTTTAGGCATTACTATTCAATATAAGCTTTCACAGAATCATACTCGTACAGCTCAAAAATGATAAAGTATTTGGATGTACAAGTAAAACTTAAAAATGTATACATTTCATTGAATTAGATAACAAAATATCAAACAAACTGTCATCCGCAAATGATGCTAAAGATTTTTTTACGACTGACTTAACTTTTCTGAGCCATTTTTGTAATGACTTAACCAACAGGTGTCAAGTTGCATACAGTCAGTTCCCCTCAAGTTCACACAGGTGTCCTACCACAGGTGTAGTTCAGCACATGAACTATGAAAGTGTTCCAATAACGTCTGACAAACAGAAAGTGTCTAAATATCTTCGACCTTCATGACATAATTTTGATTAAGTAAATTTAACTCAAACATGTTAGTGAATACAGTTACTTTTACTTACAAATATGATGTATATGGTACTTAAACTTTGTCATTTAAAAGGACACATTATTAGAACATGTCACGTTTTGAACTCCACTTACAAACACGTTTAATCACGTACCACATGACACAAGGAAGCTTCCCACAGGGAAGCCTAATGCATGCTGTGTAGTCTTTCAGACAATATCACCTTGCAATACTGGTGATAGAAACAGGAGACACAGACCTCAACACTTGACAATCAACAGATCATTTTATTGATCATGAATGGGTAATTTTGAGTAGAAAATGAACTGCACAAAACAGGAAGTTACCAAATGTAACAACAAAATTAGATGTGCACTCAGTAAATTTTGTCTTTGTGTCATCTTGAACTTACACTGACACCTAGTGGCTTGGATGCAGCATCATTTAAAATCAATAGTTTTCAGTTTCAGATGCCTTTGTAGAAATGTAGTATTCACAGTGAGCCATGATTACTTTAATCAGTGAGTGAAAGTGTCAAATAACAGGACGGTTACTGAGATTAAGTAGTATTCGACTGGTCGTGTGATTGCAACATGACAGACCCATGTGCGGACCCTCTCCATGTAGAATAAAACAGCTTTTATAAGGTAACTAATATGACTGGAGTCTTCATTTTAATGTGAGTGGTCATGATTTCCTACATATACTGCAAAATTATAATTCATGTCTTTAGAAGTTAAATGTTTTTAATGAGGAAAAAAACGGTTTAAATAAACTTGCAAACAGTGAAACAATGCAATCTCATTAATTATTCAAGCCCAGTGCATGCTGAGAACACCAACTTTGAAAAGTTAAGCAAAATGACCTATTATATTTACCATTGAAATTGATTCAAATTAGCAAATTGTAATGCTTATGGAGGGACTAGATGAGAGAGAGTGGATCTAAATGCAGATATTTTAATAATAAACAAATAAGATGGCACAAAAAGGAAGGCATAAATTCAAAGATAAAGAAACAAACACTACAGCCATTTCAAGGGATACACGGACAAGAACTCACAAAGGTACAAAAAACATGAAGGAATACAGTATATGCACACAGACTAACAAGGTAAATGAGACACACCTGGGAAGCAATCAGGGAAGGAATCAGGAACAGAGACACAATGAAGGAAATCACAGAATTTAAAAATAAGAGTCTTATAGGAGTCCTATAAGTGACAGGGCCCATAGACCAGGCCACAGCCCGTGGCCAGGGAAGTGGATCCAGAAAGGGAGCGGGATCCGGCGGTTTGGGTGGCAGCTCCAGGAAGGGAGCGGGGTCCGGTGGCCTGGGAGACAGCTGCAGGAAGGGTGAGGAGGTCAGGCAACACAGGGATGAGGTCAAAATGGGAAAAGGGGTTGAGCCGGACAAGCCTGAGATAGGACTGAGACAAGGGTCATTGTCGGGGAGTGAAGGGATCTGGGAGAAGATGATTGCAAAAGTGAGGAAGGTACTGGCAGGAAGGGCATGGACGGCCGTGGAGGACAGAGCTGACTGGGAAGCAGCCTCTGAGGCTGGACAGACTGCACGTGGGGGCAGCTGGACAAGGTTTTGACTGGACGGCGGCCGCTGGGAGGGGGTCCGACAGAGCAGCGGCCGCTAGGAACTGGACAGACGGAGAGGTAGCATCTGGGGACTGGACAGATTGGACAGAGGCCGCTGGCAAAGGGTCAGGCTGGGTGGTGGCCTCTGTGACCAGGAGCGTTGGCAGTGGCAGGGGAACGGCCTCCGTGAGTCCTATATGTGACACAAGTAAATATGACAAAGTTTTCTACTTCAGGATTGATACATGATGACACAATGTAAAGATAATTATTTATCATAAATAATATTTACTTATAGCAGGGGTGTCAAACTCAGTTCCTGGAGGGCCGCAGCCCTGCAGAGTTTATTTCCAGCCCTGCTCTAAAATGCCTCCTTGTAATCTTCAAGCACTCCTGAAGACCTTGATTAGTTGCTTCAGGTGTGTTTAATTAGGGTTGGAGCTAAACTCTGCTGGACTGTGGCCCTCCAGGAACCGAGTTTGACACCCCTGAGCTAGAGCATTAATGTTTATGTTTGAATGTAGAATTTACTTAATATTTTCATGTTCAAGCTTAAACTATCTTATTTAGTGTAGAAAGTACATAATCTTTTCTGCTGTACACTGAAAAAAATATTATGTGGTGTAGAAAATATATATCAGAAAAGATTGAGTACTTTCTATATTAAATAAGTTAATTTAAGCGTGAAGTAAATTCTACATGCAAACATGTATAAATTAATACTCTTGCTTATAAGTAAATATTATTTATGATTGTTTGTTATTTTTATAATGTGTCATCATGTATTAATCCTAAAGTAGAAAACCTTTAAATTTATTTGCTAATTTGAGTAAATTTCACTGGTAAATTAAATAAGTACATTTAACTTAACTTTTCAAAGCTGGTGTTCCCAGCATGCACTGGGCTTGAATACTTAATGAGCTTGCATGGTTTCACTGTTTGCACAGTTTATTTACATCGATTTTATCATTAATTTTGTTGTTACATTTGGTAAGTTCTTGTTTTGTGCCGTCTTAAGTTAATTTTCAACTCAAAATTACCTGTTCATGATTTTAAAAAAATATACGTATGTGTTGATTGTCACCGTCATGGTGTTTTGCATGCTCTGATTATTGTCATTTAACATTAGTAATGCAATGTATTGTAAACTCCTAAATTACATAGCATGCATTAAATTTCCATGTGAGAGCCTTTCATATATCTTGAGATATATGATTAAAAAGGAATGTAAGGAAAATTCATAATGTGATGTGTTCTGCTAAGTAGCTTAATTAAATTTAACTAAGTTTATTAAAGAACCATGTATGTTATATTTCTAAGTAAAATGTATTAAATTTAATATAGTGTTTCAGTTAAATTCACTCACCCACTTTAATCAATATTCTGTCATAATTGTAAGTAGATTTTACTTTATACCATTAATATTTACTTAATAGTATTTTACTGAAAAACTGTGTGCAAAAACTTGTGAAATAAAAATGTAGTAAATCTTACTAGTCATATTTTTTTTCAGTGTATTTACTTCACCACAAAATATACTGTATATATATATATATTTTTTTTTTTTTTTTTTTTTTTTTTTATTTATTTATTTTTTTTTTTCAGTGTAAACTCAAATCACATCTCAGTTCAGATTCTATGGTCTGAAGAAACCATAATGAAACCTTTGGGCCTCAATGGTAAGCACAATATTCATCTCAAAGCTAGCACATTACAATGACAACACCATGTACATTTAAAAAAAAAAAAAAAAGATTTTGTAGAGAAGTAAATATAAGAGAAAAGATTAAGTACTTTCTACATTGAATAAGTTAATTAAGTGTGAACTTGAAAATATTAAGTACATTCTACACTTGTACTCAATTAAAAATGAATGTTCTAGCTTATAAGTAAATATTATTTATGATTGTTTGTCATCTTTACAATGCGTCACCTAACCCTAACCCATATACCAATCCAAAGTAGAAAACCTTGTCATATTTAATTGCTAATTTAAGTCAACTAATTTAACTTGACTTGTTGTAGCTGGTGTTCTCAGCATGCACCAGGCTTGAATAACTGTTTGCAAATTGATTTACACTGTTCTTATTGTTGATTTTGTAGTTACATTTGGAAACTTCTTGTTTTGTGAAGTCTTAAGTTCATTTTCTACTCAAAATTACCTGTTAATGATAAAAAAAAAAAAAAAAAATATGTTGATAGTTACTGTCATCCTGTTTTGTGCACCAAGTGTTCAGGTCTGTGTGCACAGCTCTAGATTCTGTTACTATCACCATTAAAACAAGATGATGCTGTCTCATAGACTGCGTAGCATGCATTAAACTGTGAAAGGCTTCCTTGCGTCATGTGGTACAGTACTAAGTACGTTAAAAAAGCACTGAAATGCTAGTACACTGAAAAAAATCTGGAGTGAGGTTTACTTGGAGAAATCTAGGAAACAATTGTATAGTTTATCTAGTAAATGTAACAGACCATATTTTCAAGTAAAGTCTACACAAGGTTCTTGGTGGCTTTAATAAGAAATTCTCCAGTAAAGTATACTTTGCAATACTCAGTTTCAAGTCAGTTTTACTCTCTCTTTATTTGTACATTTACTTAAGCAATGTATCTCTGAATTAAGCTATACTTTAATATTGTACTAGCATTTCAATGTGCTTTAACATACTTAATACCACATGACACACGGAAGCATTCCATGGGAAAGCTTAATGCACGCTATGTAGTCCATTATACAACATCACCCTGCTTTATTGGCGATAGGAAAAAGAGCCAGACCTGCGCACATAAACCTCAACATTTGGTGCACAAAACAGGATGATGGTAACAATCAACAGATATATATATATATATATATATTTTATATCATAAACGGGTAATTTTGAGTAGAAAATGAACTTCAGACTTCACAAAACAAGAAGTTACCAAATATGACAACAAAGTCAAAAATAAAAATGGTGAAACCATGCAAGCTTATCAGTTATTCAAGCCCGGTGCATGCTGGACACACCATCTTTGAAAAGTTTCGTCAAATGTACTTATTTAACTTTCCTGTGAAATGTACTCAAATTAGCAAATAAATATGACAAGGTTTTTTAGTTTAGGATTAATACATGAAGACGAATTGTAAAGATAAAAAAACAATCACAAATAATATTTACTCATAAGCTATTCATTTTTAAATGTTTGAATTATATGTAGAATTTTCTCGCTTAAAATAACTTATTCAATGAAGAAAGTACTTAATCTTTTCTGCTATATTTACATCACCACAAAATATTTTTTTTCAGTGAAAAACATGACTTAATTAATTCAGTGCTACATGGCTTGAGTAAAATGTACAAACAGAGAGATAGGAAAATGTACTTGAAACAGAATATTGCAAAGTAAACTTTACTTGAGAATTTCTAAATACAGCTACCAAGAATTGGTACTTTACTTGAAAATATGGTCAGTTACATTTACTAGCAATTTCTGTGTGGAAATTGTTTCCTAGATTTTTTAAGTAAACCTCACTCCAAATTGTTTTCAGTGTAGTGGTAGTGGTGACGAACACGGTGATGTAAAGAAAAAAAGAAGACTGAAATTAGTTAACTGTACAGCCTTTATTTTATTTTTATAATGTTCGTGGTCACAAGATCATTACATACAGAACAACATAATTCAAAAATAAAAGATATTAAGAAGAAAAGATATAACACGTTACACTTTTGGAGCACCACTCAGTTGAAAATATTAGCCAATAAACAGGTGTACAATAATGAACTCAAATAAAGAGGAAACCTGTTCAATGGCAGCATGTACTGGCAATATTGTGTATAGCTATTTACACTGATTTACACTTATTCAAATAGGGCACACTGCTAAAATCTGATGTTTTAAAAAAAATAAATCATTTAAATATTTTTATACTAATGGGTGCAGCCTATTGTGTGTGTGTGTGTGTGTGTGTGTGTGTGTGTGTGTTAGTGTTCTATTTGAATTAGCTGTTTTAGATTGTATTTATTTTAAGATTACATTTTTGCCCATGATGGCAAAGCCACTATTTTCAGCAGTTATTACTGCAGTCTAAATTATGTATATCATTATCCTTAAGAAATTATTCTAATGTGCTAATTTGCTACTCAAGAAACATTTCTTATTATTAGAACAGTAGAAAATGTTTGATATTTAAAGGTGCACTCAGTAATGTTTTCCCCATTTAAAAAGTTTTACTTCTAAAGACTTTAATTGTAATTTTGAAACCAATGTCTAGAATCATGAGCAGTCATGAGTTTTATCCTCATGGGGGCTGCCATATTAGAATCACATGACCAGTCGAATACTACTTGCTTAATCTCAGTAACCGCCCTGTTATTGGACACTTTCTGACTGGCTGTGAATAGTGAATTTCTACAATGGCATCTGTAACTGAAAACTACTGAGTTTGAATGGTGCTGCATCCACTTCCCTAGGTCTCCAAGTCCAAGACAACGTAAATAAAAACTTTCTGAGTGCACATTTAATGACGTTGGAACATCACAGTACAGTGGCTGAATTTCTGCAAGTGGAGGATTCTTGGATGAACAGAAATTTGGAAGAATACAGCATTTATTTACATTTAATGAGTTGTTTTTAACATTATAAATGTCTTTACTGTAATTATTGATCAATTACAAGCATCCTCTTTGAATAAAATGATCACTTTCCTTCACAAACATAAAAATGTCATGGTGATTCCAAACCTTTGAAGGGAAGTATGTGTGTGTGTGTGTGTATATATATATATATATATATATATATATATATGTATACTGTATATATATACTGCATATACAGTATAATGAGTAATAACTGCACTTTACTATATAGTTTCACTAAATTTCTTTATTGGATGTAGAGAGAAACTTTATAGTTTACATGTATATCTAAACAAAAAGTTTCTCCACCATTGCACACAGCGTTTATTAGTTAGTAGCTTCTAAAACGTAGCTTCTGAAATCTGGTGCATGACAAACAAGATCTAAAAGGAGCAAAGGTTTGAATGGAGGTTCCCACTTACTCAGAAAGCTGCTTCCCAGCTGGGCAAGGATCATTCAAACAGGGGGGAACCAGGAAGAACCGAAGAGCACTGAAATTACAAAATTGCTGTAATTAGTGCAATTAGTGTTCTGGATTCAAAATGGCAGGCAAATAAGCATTCCGATGACTGCTGGTTTCCTCGTGCTTGGGGTAGTCCATTACACAATTGCACAAATCACAAACCCATCTCATTATTTCTTTAGACTTTCATTCATTACAGCTTTGCCATTTTCTCCTAGGAGCTAAATCAAATCAAATCAAATCACTTTTATTGTCACACAGCCATATACACAAGTGCAATGGTGTGTGAAATTCTTGGGTGCAGTTCCGATCAACATAGCAGTCGTGACAGTGATGAGACATATACCAATTTACAATAACATCAAATTAACACAACACAATTTAAAGTCTAATATACACATAATTACACACAACACAATACACAAACAATAACATACACTGTACAGTATACAATACACTAGGCAACAATGCTTTGCTGTATTTCAACTGAGATGTTGATCAGGAAAATAATATTCATCAATAGCACCTGAAAGTTTAGGACTATAAACATTCTCTTTGCCATGATTTCAATGGCTGGCCCTCATATAGTGTTGACAGTGAAGACCCTTAGTCTATGGCATTACCTAATAAAACCCAGATCTCCTTCAATTCTCAGACTAAAAGTCTGATATCTTCCACACATAGTGAGATTCAAATAGCTATGCCAACATTAAAGAGCAATTACTATTCCATACTAAAACAACATACTGATCAAAATAAGCAGTGCATTCAATGGGGCTAAAGGTACCCACTTAAACTGTAGTTCATTTTTGGGCTGCCACCCGCAATTTTTCACACTCAAATTTAGAAGCTCACCATTCATACATACTGTGGACTCATTTTTTAGAAAAAAACCCCAAATTAAAAAAAGACTCCAACTAGTCATAAATAATATTGTATGTGATTATAATCTTATGATAAACAGAAAGTGTTTTGAAAATGTTTTTTTCTCTATCACATTACATCACAATATTCAGATCTGAAATGTAGGTGGCGCTCTAATGCATTTTAGCCCTCAAAGATGTGCTCGTCCACAGACATCCAGTCTAATTTTCAGTTCATGCACCACCCTTGTTGTTTAATTGAATACTGTATCTTGGCCTCTGAGTGGACTAGAAGCTCAATCTAAGTGTCATTAGAAAGCTGTGATCCTCCCCTTTGTGATGATATATAACATTTATATAGTTGAAAACATATTTTCCTGAAATTTGTTTAGCATGCTTTTCCTGCAGGATGGCATATTTTGTCCTGGAAATCTAAGATATAACATTGGATTATTCAGCCAAAGACAAGTAAAAAAGTCTAATTTTGGGGGGAAAATCTACCCCATTACTTCTAGGGGGCACTAATTTGCGACACTTTTTTTTTTAGGGCTTATTTTATTATTTGATGTAACATACTGTAACTGTCCTGTACCAACATAAATGTTCTTATAACCAGAAGTGATGGATGGTTATATCTGATTCTAAGCTTTCAGATGATACCTAATATGCCTGACTTGTGTATACGGGGACTTTAATGTTTTAAGTGTAAACTTTTTTCACGATATTGCGCCCCCCTTTGGACCCCCCGGCAGGTCCACTGAGTTTAAATCCTTTTTTCTTTTCTTTTTTTTTGGTCACAAAGTGTATCAAGATTGAAAAAATATAGGTCTTTTTATTAAATATTGAAGAAGCAACTTTTGTGTAAAAAGAAATAATAATGGGAGGCTGTTTTGATTAAAATTCATTTTAGGACTGTGAAATGTTTAATACATCAAGTGTCCCACTTTACCACTATTGCCTTAAAAATTCTGGGATTTGGTCAAAAGAGGGTCTTTCGAAGTTTTTCCCCAGTATTTAGAATTTCTTTATTTTTGCTTTTGACTAAGGTAGGAGACATCCTACGCTTTCTATAAAGGTAAAATGTCACGTCATATTGCATTTGGATCATAATTAAAAGTGCCAGGAAATTTTCAAAAGTGTCCCTCTTTGCTGATTTATAAATAAAGGCTAAAACACTGTTTGGATGCTGGAATTCCTGTGAAATATCTTACTGCTGTGGTCTCTCTAGATTGAATGAATGCACCATCTAATGTCTGCACAAGGTACTTTCTAAGAATAGGGAACAAATTTGACATCTCATTGCTTCTTATTAAAGCAATAAAGACACAAATCACATGTTCTTTGCTAAAATTATGTTAGATAAACTATATCTTATATATCAGTGGGTGATTCCACTGATCCCATTTGTGTCCCACTGACTATAAATTTAAGTAAATGTAAACCCCATTTTAGAATGAAGGTAAAGGACCTTCATGACAACATAGATGTAAATGTAAAAAATAAGTTAATAACATTAAAAAAATAATAATCTAAATATAACTAATCTAAAAAGTTGATAAAACAACATTTCACATGTCCCTCCTGGGACTACATTTAAAGTACTTTAAAAATTATAATTATTATTATTGCATTATTTTGTAGCTTTGTCGTTTGTATTATGCTTAAAACATGTTTGTTCATTAGTAATTCATTATCAGTTAGAAAAAACATATATTTTGTGTCCCATAATATTGACTCAACCCTATTACCTGAACACATTCACCCTTATTAAATATTTGGAATATTTCACAAATCACATATTCAACAGGAGGTGACCATCTAGCAACCATATTTTGTGTGTTTGCTAATTATATCCAAAAAACTCAACCCTGTTACTTTCACAGTAATAGTAAAAACTTGATAAGGATTTCTAGTTTGGGCCCAAGAAGATGGAGAGTGTGAAAAAGAGTGGCAAAGACTAAGAACACAAACATAGTAAAGTTCAACCCTGTTACCCAATATTCAATCCTGTTACGTGGCATTCAACCATGTTACATCATTGTTTTATCACAAAATGAAAAATAATCCTGCTTTTCAATCACATTTGTTCCATATTTTTTTCTGCTTTAATAAATAAAATGCTAAAAAAATTTTGGAAATAAATGTATACAAATTAAAACTGACTTTGTTATTGAAGTGAAATACAAATCAAATAAATATGGTCATTATTTTGAACAAATGTAAATTATTTTGATATGTAACCATTCATTTCATTCAAATATAAAAGTTTATAGAGGGAGCAAATACATACTTTATTTTACATACATTAAAAAATAATATTAAAACAATTGAACAATTTTTAGTAACAGGGTTGAGAAACATGCAGCTATTGTCCAAAAAAAAAAAAAAAAAAAAAAAAAAAAACATTTTTAGAAATGAAATATTATGGCCTGAGTTAGGCAAAAACACTTTTTGAATGGCTAAAAGCATGTTTTCTTAGATTAGATGTTGATAATTGACAGAAAGTTAAAGCTGATGTAAGTAATTTCTGCGCCACTAGCGCCGTCAAGCGGAATTGCAAAAATAAATGTTGTTTTCAAAACAGCTTTCTGAATACGCCCCCCAACTGCCGTTGGCCAAACAAAGAGATAATCCCGCCCCCAACTCACGCCATTGGTTGAGTAGCATTGTTGGGGCGGGTCTAAGCGGGTTTCTCAAAACAAACAGAGCAATTTTCACAGCGCAACAGGAACACAGTGTTTGCTGTTTTCAAGAATATTAACCTATGAATGGCTTAATTATAGTTATCTCTGCATATTAAGCTGGGTTAGGAGAAAGTATTTTAACACAGAAAGAGTTAAATACTTCAGCTTTAAGTTTCATTTTAAAGAGGTGAAAGGCCTAAATGGCACAGCAGTCGTAGAATCACCCCTAAGCCACATTTGGTCCCAAACTAAATATTTATTTTAGAGCTTAATTTAGGCCAAGTATCATTATTTTTTATACATTTCTTTAATTTTTATGTAAATATTTAATTGGTATCAGGGTTACTAAATTTCAAATCACAAATTAAATAAATAGTAAATAAAACAGCTTGCGTAATATTTAGTTTGAACTACTTATATAGAGGTAGGGCCGTAGCTAGTGGGGTGAAAAGTGCTAATAATTATTGGGGCCCACAGGTCCAGAAGGCCCCCACAACAAATTCTAAACAGTATGTTTTAATAAGAAAGGGGCCCAGAGCAATATACAGTAAGGGCGCCCAGAATACCTTGCTATGGCCCTGTATAGAGAAATAACATTCTTGATGTTACTGACTCCACACACAATGTTGCTATAAAAACAATTGGGGTCTGGATCTTTAATCTGATCCTTTCTTTATATGCAACTGCAACAGGTGCAAACATTGAATGTGAATAACACAATGATAAACATATGCCAGGTTACATTCATGCATTTGGCAGACACTTTTATCCAAAGTGACTTACAGTGCCCTTATTACAGGGACAATCCCCCTGGAGCAACCTGGTGTTAAGTGCCTTGCTCAAGTACACAGTGGTGGTGGCTGTGTAGATCAAACCAACAACTTTCTGCTTACCAGTTCAGTGCTTTAGTCCACTACACCGCTACCACCACGGTTACCAGAAGCATATTCAAAAAGAGCATTTAACAATTACTTCTAGTGCAATTGCACTTGTATGGCAATTTCTCTGGATTTTTGCCTCCAAGACAACAGTTGCCTATCCATCTGAAAAGATGGTGGTTTGTGTTGGCATGGTAACCACATAGTAAGTGCACTCCTTCGTGGGACCAAGCACCAAAAACAAATGTTTGAGAAATCATGATTAATCTTACAAGATTAGAGATCAGTTTTGTTTAGGAACTAGATATAAAATGGTTTAGCGGTTTAGTGGTCTTATAGTTTTGCAGGTTGCATCAGCTGTATCATTGTGTGGGATGAGACGCCACATGCAGGCCAAAACATAGAGAGTGTGTTGGTGTTGTTTTGATACTGTGTGGAACCCATGGGCGTAGATTCTGCATGTTTCCAATAATCAAAACAATGGAAACATGCAAATGCGTCACGCTGCAACCCCCCCCCCCCCCAATGTTCAAGCCAAATCTACGCCCTTGGTGGAACCCCACAAGTTGCATTATGCACTGCAGTCCAACTGTACTGTTCTGTTGTTTATTTAATTTTCACTTTAGGCTTTCCCTTAGAAAAAAAAATGACTGTAGTAGTACCATGATACAGTGATTGTATATCAAATGGTAAAGAAAGATTACCATATTCATGCACCATGGTATTTACATTATGGTACTTCAAAGTATTCTAACGGTACATGTACAAAAACCATGGTATTGGTACTACCATGGTACATTTAGGTACTTTTTTTAAGTGTTAGATGTATATATTTATGTTTATTTTATAATGGGAAAAAATAACTAGGTGAATGGTAATAGCATAGATATGTCTGGTTACAAATAGATCTACGTTTGATAGACACCTCAATGAAGAAATGTCACTATATAATAATAGAGATATGATTTAAGTCATCTATAGTTTCATGGTTTGCATTATTGTTCATGTTGCAATACTACCCTCTTGTGGTGAGATATAAATATTGTTGTGATTTCACTTTCTATTGTACAATGACAAACATGATGTTAAAAATATATATTTTTTATGTAGAAATGTATTCATTTTTTATCAAATCAAATAACGTACAGTAACAATATTGCATAAATTTAAACCCCAGATATGACTTGTGAGGGACCTCTTTGTGAAGAAAAATAGTAAACGTGATAGTATAAAGACATGCTTGCAAGATTTAAAAATTGGCCTTTATATTGCCATTGTACTAAAGCCAAAATAAATTATAAAAATATTATCTGAAAAAGCTTGGATATTCATCAACCACAGTTAGACAAATTGTCTATACATGGAGACGATTAAGTACTGTGGCTACTCTCCCTAGAAGTGGTCATCCAGACAAGATGACTCAAAGGGCACACCGCAGAATGCTTAATGAGGTAAAAAAAAGAACCCTAGTGTGACAGCTAAAGACTAGAAGGCATCATTGGAACTGGTTAACATCTCTGTTCATGAGTCTGCTCTACAGAAGACATTAAGCAGGCATGGTGTCCATGGCAGGACACCACAAAGGAAGCACTGCTTTCCAACAAAAACATTGCTGTGCACCTGAAGTTTGCCAAGACCACCTTGACACTCCACAACACTACTGGGAAAATGTTTTGTGGACTGTTGAAACTAAGGTTGAATTGTTTGGGAAAAACACCCAGCACCACGTATGGTATAAAAAGGACACCACATACCAACATGAAAACATCATCCCAACGGTGAAGTACAGTGGAGGGAGCATCATGATTTGGAGCTGCTTTGCTGCTTCGAGGCCTGGAATTCTTGCCTTCATTGAGGGAAAAATACATTCCCAAGTTTATAAAGATTTTCTACAGGATAAGTTGGTTGATGCAGCAGGACAATGACCCTAAACATAGAAGTAAATCCACTACAGAATGGCTTCAAAAAAGGAAAATCCACATTTTGGAGTGGCCCAGTCAGAGCCCAGACCTTAACCCAATAGAGATGCTGTGGAATAAATTCAAGAGAACCGATCACACCAGACATCCTAAGAATATGGCTGAGCTAAGAAAGAATGGTCCAAAAATGGTCTGGAAATGCTTGGTTGAGGTTATTGGTGCCAAAAGAGGATCGACCAGTTGTTAAATCCAAGGGTTCAATTACGTTTTCCACAGCACTGTGAATGTATAATGGGATGTGTTCAATAAATTCATGAAATATTATAATTGTTTGTGCATTATTAGATTAAGCACAATATGTTTGTCCATACAGTACTTGTGACTTTGATGAAGATGAGATCAAATTTTTACGACCATTTAGTGCAGAAAACCAGGTAATTCCAAAGGATTCACATATTTTTTCTTGCCACTGCAAATAATTGAAACATTCCAAAACTCTATATGGATCACAAATTTTGTATTAATCACTCACGTGCTTAGTGGAGAAGCAGAGAGAAGTATCCTCACCGAACACTAGTTTTTTTTTTTTTACTGTTAACCTAAGAAACAAATAAATTACACTGAACAACTATTTACAGTTTATAAAATAATGGTAAAAATAGACAAAAAAAGACAGATAGATAAAAATGAATACTTAAAATTCATATAATCTAAAAGCTTTAAGGCAGGAATAAAGTATGCTGTTATCAGAGCAGACAATGCTTCGTACAGCAGTTGGGATGGATACCTGAAATCACAATAAAAATTCAAAATATGACCTCCTTTTTAAGAACATAATATCAGTATTTTAAAGAAAATCACAGCTCAGCTTTTGAGTTGGCCACACTTGCATGTTCTGGTAGAGATCTACATATAAAAAAAGACAATCTTATGGCTAGGAAACCACCAGTTACAGAAAGTTTCACTTTTAAAATGTTCAAATTTAAAGCAGTTAATAGGGCAAAATCGTACATGCAGTTAATAGGGCATGACGTACATCCCCCCTTCCTCTCCAGGGGGGGGCGTGCCTTGTGCCCCGACTGCCGGCGGGTCATCCCCGCCTTCCTCGACCTGGGATGAGACAGGAGGGGAAGAACAACAACAAAAAACAAAATAGGTGAGGGAAAGGCCAACACAGAGCGACAGAGAGAGAGAGGGGAGAGAGAGAAAAAGAAACTCACCGGTTCTCTGATGCGCCATCGCATGGTCCACGATCACTCCTCCACCCTCTCAGGCGGATGGCAGCCGCTCCTCCCCGGGCGGACCGGAGTCAGACCTCCGACCCCCAGCGGACAGAACACCCCTCCACGTTCCCGGCGTCCCGTGGGGACACTCCTCCGCCCCCGGCAGCGGCTCCCTCACTCCAGGCGGTCGGGGAGTCCAGTCCCCACTCGCCTTGTGGACGGCGGCTGTTCCCCACGTCCGGGTGGTCGGGCTACTCCGTCCCCCGTTGGATGGCAGCAGCGCTCCCCTAGGTGGACGGCAGTGTCGAGGACTCTGCGACGGGAATCCCTCCTCCCTCCCGGGTTTCGGCACCAGTGTAAAGGGGTTTGAGGGAAAAGGAGGAGGCGAGAACCAGCTTGAGAACTTAAATAATAATTTAATGAACAACTTAAACAAAAACACACAACCATAAAAACACACAGTACAGCTGCCTGTAATTCTCTCTCTCGAACTGTCGTCCCCGGCCGCCTTAATCCCTCGCGCGCCCCATCAGGCTCATTGGGGACCGGGCGTGCGTCATTCCAGCCCAGCCCAGCCCTCCTCGGCTCTACAACATGCATAGTTTCATTCATTCTTTGATTATTATTTAGAGGTTATAAGCAGTAAAGCTGGTCTCTCAGTCTCATGCCCTGCAGAGAGAGAGATGCCATGACCTCTGGGTTCTATCTGAATTCCCTTCAGGATTATTAAATCTATTTATATTAAAGAGCCCATATTATGCTCATTTACAGGTTCATAATTTTATTTTGGGGGTCTACTAAAATAGGTTTACATGCTTTAATGTTCAAAAAACACATTATTTTTCTCATACTGTACATTGCTGTAGCACCTCTTTTCACCCTCTGTCTGAAACGCTCCTGTCTCTTTAAAACCCCCCTTTCCGAAAAGTCCAGTCTGCTCTGATTGGTCAGCTGGACCAGACTGTTGTGATTGGTCAACCGCTTGAGCCTGTGTTGGAAATGTAAGGCCCCTTACCATAACCGAAGTAGCCCTTAGACGGGCATTATGCAAATGTGTTTCATAGTGACATAGCTAAGTCACGGAAGTAATGGCTGGACTGCAAACCATGCGTTTCAGGCAGTTCAGGAGCAGTGTTTTCTGTGGAGAGAGTAACTCCCTTTGGCGTGGACTTTGTGCTTTGAAACTCTGCAGACCTTTCACATGCACAAACAGCTATATTACACACTAAAGGAAAGGTAAAATCCCAAAAAGCATTATAGGGCCTCTTTAATATATTTATCTGGATCGCTTGCATTCTAATAATCAAAATGCAGTAATGCTTAGCCAACAGAAAATAGGCCAGAGGTCAAGCTTCCGGGTTCCACAGGGAAAAATACAGGGTTTTAGAAAAGTCGACCGGAGCATTTTGGCTAATAAAACAAAAACTGAGGCACTAGATTTATTTCATGCCTCCTCTACTTCAACCCAGTGGAACCTGGAAGCTTGGCCTCTGGCCTACTTTCTGTAAGATCTGAATTCTGATTTCTGCATTTTGAATTTTAGAATATTGAATTCTATATTGAATATTGAATTTCTTCTTCAGCTATAATTTTATAATCTGAATATTTACAGCTAACTTCACCTCTAAAAAAAATCAGAACACAAAATCTGCTGTTTGAAAAACATTGAATGGAAAATTCAGTTTTGTTAAATGCCACACAAATTTACAAAATTCAAAATCAATTCTTTTTGTCATTAATCTAGCTCTATAAAAGAGATAGTTCGCCCAAAAATGAAAATTCTCTAATTTTCTCACCCTCAT
This sequence comes from Myxocyprinus asiaticus, assembly GCF_019703515.2. Taxonomy (NCBI): domain Eukaryota; kingdom Metazoa; phylum Chordata; class Actinopteri; order Cypriniformes; family Catostomidae; genus Myxocyprinus; species Myxocyprinus asiaticus. Next base: position 35,611,241 of record NC_059378.1, read on the forward strand.
GCCATCCCAGATGTGTATGACTTTCTGTCTTCTGCAGAACACAAACAAAGATTTTTAGAAGAATATCTCAGCTCTGTAGGTCCTTACAGTGCTAGTGAATGGTGACCAGACCTTAGAAACTCCAAATAGAACAAAGCCAGTAAAAGTAATCCATATGACTCCAGTGGTTAAATCTATGTCTTCAAAAGCAATATTATACAGTGATGTAAAAAAGTAGTTGCCCCCTTCCTGATTTCTTCTATTTTTGTGTATTTTTCATACTAAATTGTTCTAGATCTTCAAACGAGATATAACATAAAACAAAAGCAACCTGAGTAAACACAAAATCCAGTTTTCAAATATACAGTATACATATATTTGTTTTAAGCAAAAATGTTATCCAACACCTGTATCACCCATGTGAAAAACGAACTGCCCCCGTAAACTTAATAGCTGGTTGTGCCACCATTAGCAGCAACAACTGCAACCAAACGCTTCTAATAACTGGAAATCAGGCTTTCACAATGCTGTGGTGGAATTTTGGCCTACTCTTCTTTGCAGAACTGCTTTAGTTCAGCCACATTGGAGGGTTTTCGAGCATGAACTGCCCATTTTCCTGCCACAGCATCTCAAGTGGGTTCAATTCAGGACATTGACTAGGCCACTCCAAAACTTTAATTTTGCTTCTTTTGAGCCATTCAGAAGTGGACTTACTCCTATGCTTTGGATCATTGAGCTTCAACCCACGGATTGATGACTGGACATTCACCTTATGGATTTTCTGGTAGAGAGCAGAATTCATGTTTCCCTCAGTTATTGCAAGTCGCCATGGCCCTGAAGCAGCAAAGCATCCCCACACCATCACACTACCACCATGCTTGACCATAGATATGATGTTCTTTTTGTGGAATTCTGTGTTTGATTTACACCAGATGTAACGGGACCCCTGTCTTCCAAACAGTTCCACTTTTGACTCATCAGTCCACAGATCATTTTCTCAAAAGGGATCATCAAGGTGTGTTTTGACAAAATTCACATGAGCCTTAACGTTCTTCTGGGTTAGCAGTGGTTTTCACCTTGCCACTCTTCCATGGATGCCGTTTTTGGCCAGTGTCTTTCTGATAGTGGACCTTTATTGATGCGAGAGAGGCCTGCAGTTCCTTGGATGTTGTCCTTGGCTTTTTTGTGACTTCCTGGATGAGTCGTCACTGTGCTCTTGGAGGAATTTTGGAAGGTCGGACACTTCTGGGAAGGTTCACAACTGTTCCAACTTTTCTCCATTTGGAGATAATGGCTCTCACTGTGGTTCTTTGGAGTCCCAGAGCCAGAAGAAATAGCATTGTAACCCTTCCCAGACTGATGTATTTCAGTCACCTTTTTCCTAATCATTTCTGGAATTTCTTTCGACCTTGGCATAGTGTGCTACTGGGTGAGACCTTTTAGCCAACTTCATGTTGCTGAAAAAGTTCTATATAGGTGTTGATTTGATTGAACAGGGCTGGCAGTAATCAGGCCTGTGTATGTCTAGTCCAGCTGAACCCCATTATGAATGCAGTTTCATAGATTTGGGGATTTAGTAACTAAGGGGGCAAATACCTTTTGGTGGGCGTGGAAAGTTTTTTAATACTGTAATACTTTTAACGTAGAACATGTTGAAAAGGCCTCCACACTCTTCACTGTATAGAAAGGGCTTTATGTATTTATATTTATACTTTCTAATAAATAATTTTATTTCATGATATTAATTTAATGTACATATCTAAAAATATCAAAGAATAAAATTATTATAGCACCCACATTCTTACAGTCCCTTCAGTCAATGAATATTCATGTTATTTATAACATTACATTCCATAGTATCAATATGTAGGTAATGTCCGCCAATTAAAAGCTTAAGCAATTAATCAATCATTCTTCTTCTTTCAATATGGACCTTTTATAATTTCCTTTACAATAGGAAGAGATGAGAGTTACTTTTCTTTAATATTGAGATCATGAACATCTCTAATGTATAATCAGACACATGATCTTCAGTTAAAACAACATAATTTCATTCAGTACCAAGTTGTTGGAGGTAGATGGACCCTCTACATGAGACTGCAAAGCCATTCTCCATCATTGTCCACCTCTGTTACAGCAGATCTTCATCTTATGAATAATCATGTGTGTTCTACTGATAAACATTACATTCAATCTATGAAAAATGATGACAACTGTGGGAGATCCTACACCTGAAAAAGGGTCTATTAATACAATGACACCATCAGCAACTGTGGGAAATCAAAGGTGATATGATTCTAAGTTTTTAAAAACCCCAACTGGGTACATCAAATGGTATTAAAAATAAAGGAAATACATGTTCACATGACATACAGTAAAATAAAATTAGCATGCAAAGAACATGGTAAATACCAGTAAAATTATTCAAAAAAAAACAAAAAAAAAAACAAATATATATATATATATATATATATATATATATATATATAGTAAACCTATTGCTTATTATCATAATATTAATAGAATATTATAATTTTTTTATGTGCATGATGGCACCGCTGATGGCCGCCTCGGTGTGGAGCGTCCCTATTGTTTTATTGCTTTTGTTTGTTTGTCTTGTGTTTATTAATCTTTTTCCAGTCAGTTTTACCAGAGACGTTTTACCAGAGACGAACTGCTGAACATTCGACAGCATATACCAGACAATCTTTTCCCGGTTTTTGAATATTCAGACTTTTTGCTGGACATTTTAGTTGGAGGCACAGCTGTGCTGTTCAAGAGACGCAGGCGGTTTTCGAATAGCGCTGCAGAGTATTATCTAGCGAATCTCTGCTCTCTTCCTAATGGACGAACTACATCTCCTCACCCGCACAAACGAGGACTTTTCAACCTCTGCTGCCTTGTGCTTCACAGAAACCTGGCTAAGTGAAGCCATTCCAGACAGCGCGTTACATCTGCCGGGCTTTCTGCTGTTCAGAGCGGATCGCATCACGGAGTTAACGGGGAAAACGAGAGGCGGTGGAACATGCTTTTACATCAATGAAAGTTGGTGTACAGATGTAACAACGTTAAAGAAGATGTGCTGTCCTAATTTGGAAGCACTCTTTATTAACTGTAAGCCTTTCTACTTGCCGCGGTAGTTTTCCTCATTTATTCTGTTTACATCGTGCCAAACACGTGTTTGAATGCCGCGCTGCAACAGCTGGCTGATCAAATCCAAGACATGGAACAACAATACCTGGACTCAGTTATTATTATTCTTGGGGATTTAACAAAGGAAATCTCACACGTGAACTGCCCAAATACAAACAGCACATTACATGCCCAACCAGAGACAGAAATATATTGGATCACTGCTACACAACAATAAAGGATGCATATCGCTCTGTTCCAAGAGCAGCTTTGGTCTGATCACTGTCTGGTTTATATTCTTCCAAACTACAGACAGAAACTAAAATCTGCTAAGCCTGTAGTAAGGTCTGTAAAGAGATGGACAAATGAAGCAAAGCTGGAACTACAAGCCTGCTTTGACTGCACTGACTGGAGTGTTTTTGAGGCTGCAGACACCAATCTGGATGAGCTCACAGATACTGTCATTAAAACTTCATGTTCTGCGTCACTAAAATATGATGCATGTTACAAACCACCTGGCTTAAGGCAGCGTAACATGAAGAGGATGCCACACGTGGATACAATTTAATATAATATATCAATGTTTATTAATTATAAAAAACTAATAACATCATAAATCCAAAAAGAACACAAAAAGCAGATCCAGGTGCTGGTGAGAGGACAACTCACTGAGGAGAAGGGCCTTTTTATAAGCCTCTCAATCCAGGACTCATCAAGAAGCTCATTGCACCTGTTCCTAGACTCCACCCTGGAAAAGAGACAATGCCATCTGGTGGACAAAAATTAGCATCAACACCCAGGGCCGTAACCTTCAAAGTCTTTCTAGCAAATCAGTCCACTGTCGGCCATCTTTGGAACACTCTCGGGAGGCAATTTCCAGTCATGCCAGTGCAGCTCCTATCTACTTGAATGGGGGAACACTGAAATCTCAAAAACAGTTGGTGAAGATTATGATCAAAGAACATATTTCAAATCAGCAATTAAATTGTATAATATTGGAATCATAAATTGTGCTTCTTTACCTCATATTACACTTCCCCGACTTTTATAGCTAATGCGCATGCGCGTTAGCGAGTTGAATTGACAGGTGATGTTTGTATCTAAAAGGTGATTGGCACTTTTACCTGTAAGGCGGGACTTCCTTTCTATATCCATTGACCGTTGGGCACTAGAGCTTCTTGGTTGGGCGTTCCAATTTCTCCCATTCATTTAAATAGAAGTGGCCTGTCTCTGCTAAATAGTCTCTGGTGCCTTTCTTCTTAGTTTTTGTTTCCATGGTGACTTAAGAATTCAGCGATCTGCTGAGAATGCCTTTCTGAGTTCACTGTGAATGTGCACAAACTCTGAGTTTCAAACTTACTGTTGAGTGAACTAACCCTGCACAGGTGTTCTGGAACCCACATATCGCGAGTAAGCAAGTTTTGGGTTAATCAACCGAGAGTTCAGGGTTTATGTCACAGTAAGTTAACCTTGCTTTCTGGAATACCCCCCAGAAGAACCATGCTACCACATTTGCTAGATCCCCTGTACATGCAGCTGCTGTTCAATCCGGCAATGTTATCGGACAACCTGATTCCTCTGACACGCTTTCTGTCCAGTGTGTATATGCTAAAGTGATCTTGTTCATTACAAAGGTAAACATTTATCACATTTTATTTAGTATGGCCTATTTGTTCATAAGGAATCAGTGAGTGCAAAAAGGAGTGATGAGTGTAAGGGGTGTTGTCTAAGGTTGTTTAAAAACATACTTTATTTTTGTAATTCCGTTTAGTGCCACTAATAGCGCAGATATTGCATCACCTTTAAGTCCTTTTTCACTCTAAATCTCCACTTTAATTTTCACTTTCAGAATGTGAAAGTGAAAGTGGAGATTTATATTGAAAAAAGACTTAAATATTGAAATAATTTTTCTCACCCACGCCTATAATATCACTTTTAAAGATATACACTGATGAGCCAAAACATTCTGACCACCTGCCTAATATGCTGTTGGTCCTCCACGAACCACCAAAAACAGCACTGACCTGCTAAGGCATGGACTCTACAAGACCCCTGAAGGTGTTCTGTGGTATCTGGCACCAAGACACTAGCAGCAGATCCTTCAAGTCATAACTAGACTGGACTACTGTAATGCTCTCATTGCAGGCCTCCCTGCATGTGCAATTAGACCCTTGCAAATGATCCAGAATGCAGCAGCATGTCTGGTCTTTAATGAACCAAAGAGAGCGCATGTCACACCACTCCTTTTCTTTCTTCACTGGCTACCAGTTGATGCACGTATAAAATCAAGGCTCTGATGCTGGCATACAGAACAGTCACTGGGTCTGTTCCAGCATACCTAATATCATTCCTGCAGAGCTACGTGCCCACTAGAAGCCTGCGGTCGGCTAAGGAACGTCGCCTTGTTGTACCAACACAAAGAGGCACCAAAACACTTTCCTGAACTTTCGGCTTCATCATACCACATTGGTGGAATGACCTTCCTAACTCCATCCGTGAAGCTGACTCACTTTCTGTCTTCAAAAAACGGCTAAAAACACATCTTTTCCATGATCACTTAACCAGTCACAAAAAAATAAAAATTCTTGTTGCACTTTAATCTGTTTTGACTATTCTGATGCTGGTGAAACTTTGTAATATGGCACTTTTCGTACCACTGTCTCCTTAAGATTATTTGTTTATGTATGTAGGCCTGCCTTTGACTCCTATCTGAGCACATGAGGCCCAACACAGTCATCTGGCCATAACAATTTGGCGCTTGTGAAAATCCCTCAGGTCTTTACTCCTGCCTATTTCTCCTGCATTCAACACATTGACTATGAGAAATGATTGTTCGCTTACCATCTATCTACCCAGACTTTGATATGTGGCTTTGTTAGGAGATGATCAGCGTTATTCCTGTGAGTGGTCATAATGTTTTGCTCATCTTTGTATATTTAACCACTGGAGTCATATGAATTATTTTTATGCTGTTTTTATATGATTTTTGGAAAGGTCTGGCCACCATTCACTTGCATTTTTTGGACCTACAGAGCTGCGATATTCTTCTAAAAAAAAATCTTTGTTTGTGTTCAGCAAAAGAAAGAAAGTCATCCACATCTGGGATGGCATAAGGGTGAGTAAATGATGAGAGATTTTTTTTTATTTTTGGGTGAAATATCCCTTTAACAGCAATACCCAGAGAACCAGGTTGGGCTGTCCATGGAAAAGTAGGACCAAGCAACCACCAAAGCGTAGCTTTCTAACATGGAAAGTGTCACTGAGTGCATTTTTTTCCAGTGGATACGCTGTAGCTTTGCATATGTGCTGCTTCGGCGCGGTGGATGGCGTGAAGCCTCCACACGTGCTATGTCTCCGTGGCAACTCGCTCAACAAGCCACGTGATAAGATGCACGGGTTGACAGTCTCAGACGCGGAGGCAACTGGGATTCGTCCTCCGCCACCCGGACTGATGTGAATCACTACGCGACCATGAGGACTTAAAAGCACATTGGGAATTGGGCATTCCAAATTGGGAGAAAAAGGGGAAAAATCCAAAATAATAATAATAATAATAATAATTGCCTCTTGGAAGATGCCCTTTTTATTGATAGTGTAACTCAGTTAGCTAAAGCAATGTTTAGTGATAACAAAAAGGATATTAATTCTAATTGGGAGTTCTTTAAATTTAATGTTAGAGACCTTGCAGTTAGTAGAAGTAAACAAATTAAAAAGAAAAAAATACTAAAGAATTAGAACTCATTCATAATTTAAGCTTGTTAAAACAAAAAGATTTTCTCAGTATAGAAGAGGAGATAGAATTGAATGTTTGTCAATTGCAAACTGAAAGCAAGTATACAGAGATTGTTAAAGGTGCTTTCATTCATTCTAGAGCAAAATGGATTGAAAAAGGTGAAAGAAATAGTAATTACTTTTTTGCTCTGGAGAAAAGGAATTGTAAAAAAAATCTGCCTTAAACATTAATGGGGATTTATACACAGATCCAAAAACAATCTCCAATTTTGTATACTCATTTTATAAAAAACTGTGTTCTTCTCAATTTTCTCAAGAAAAATTGGATGACTTTTTCTCACATATTCATGACAAGATTCCTTGTATTAACGAGGACTTTACGTTAATATGTGATTCTGATATCTCCATTACAGAATGCAAGGACGTATTAAAATCTATGAAGAAAGGAAAATCCCCAGGTACTGATGGCCTATTGGTTGAATTTTATTTACATTTTTAGGATATTTTAAAGGATCCTTTATTTAAGCTGTTTAGAGACTGTATAAAAAAAGGAGAAATGACATCTACAATGAAGCAGGGACTTATCTCTTTGATTCCCAAACCTGATAAAGACCTACAATTAATTGAGAATTGGAGACCAATAACACTGTTAAATATAGATTATAAATTACTTGCTTCTATACTTGCTATTCGTTTAAAATCGGGCCTTGATAATATAATTGGCGAAACACAAAACGGATTTATGAAAAATAGCCACATTAGTTGCAATATAAGATTAGTTCTTGACTTAATTGACTATTCTGAATATAGTGATTCAGACGCTATTATGTTGTTCTTAGATTTTTATAAAGCATTCGACTCGTTAGAGCACCAGTTCTTGATAAAATCTCTTGACTTTTTAGGTTTTGGGCGGCCTTATATTAACATGAAGGAAATTAATAGTTCAGTTTTTGTTGGCTTGTCAACTACTAAATGCTTTAATTGTGACAGAGGTGTGCATCAAGGTTGCACCATTTCCGCTTTTCTTTTTCTTTTAGCTGTGGAAATATTGTTAATTAATATTTTACAAAATCCCAACATAAGAGGTATCTCTATATTTGGCAAAGAAATTAAAATATCTCAACTAACCGATGATACTACCTTATTCCTTAGAGACAAAAGTCAAATTCCCCTGTGTATTAATATTATTAAGTTCTTCTCGGAAGCCTCAGGATTATATTTAAATGTATCAAAATGTGAACTATTTTGTCTTTATGATGCTCAGCAATCATTTATACAACATTTACCTGTGAAAGATTGTGTCAAGTACTTGGGGATCTTTCTCACCAAAGACAGATTAATGCGCCAACAACTTAATTTTTCCCCCAAAATAGTGAAAACCAAAACTATTTTTAACAACCGACTACAGCGTGACCTATTGATTTATGGCAGAGTTCTTCTCTCTAAAGCCGAAGGTTTATCTCGTTGTGTCTGTCCTTCACATCTTTATTTGTCAGTGACAAAATTTGCGTAGACATTAACAAAATATTATTGAATTTTATTTGGAAAAATAAATCCCACAAAATTAGAAAATCTGTCTTATCAAATAAACGTTCTGAAGGTGGGCTTGAAGTCTTAGATTTCAGTGAACTAGTTAGCTCCTTCAGAATTAACTGGTTAAAAAAATGCTTAAGTAACTACAACTCAGTGTGGTATTTTATCCCTAATTCCATATTCAGTAGATTTGGAGGCTTAGACTTTCTTTTAAAATGCAATTTTACTCCATCTAAATTACCCGTGTCTCTCTCTAAATTTCACCAACAAGTTCTGCTTGCTTGGAAATTATGTTAGTGCACAACTTTTCTCCCCACAAAGAAATTCTATGGAATAACTTGAATATTGTAATCCGAAATAAATCCCTTTTCAAGGACAAATGGTTTGATGAGGTATTGTTTTTGTTTTGGATTTATTTAAAAATGATGGCAGTATCCTTGAATATGAAGAATTTATGACTTTGTTTAATTTTCCTCTGCCTGCAAGAATTTTTAATTCTGTCATCAAAACCTTGTCACCAAGCTACATTCATTTATTTAAAACATACCTTTGCTTTAATGAGAGAAAAACAATTATGCTCAAACTTTTACTGGATGTTGTTAACCTTCTTGACAAAAAATGTCATAATAAACATGTAAAGCAAATATTACATAATAGAACTCATACATCCCCTAGATGTAAATGTTATTGGTATAATCTTTTTGATAATATTCACTGGAAAAGCACATGGTTACTTCCAGAAAATTACTGCATCTCCAATAAAATAAGAGAAATACATTTTTAAAATATTACATAATATCTATCCAACAAACTCCCAGGTTTCTATCTTTGCTGATATTTCTAATTTATGTGTCTTCTGTAAGATAGAAGAAGAAAATCTTGCTTCACTTATTTTATCAATGTAATCAGATACATTCATTTTGGGAGAGTTTCAGTAGTTATCTATCACCTTTTCTAAAATGTGATTTCTGCTTTTCATTGAAAGATGTGTTTCTTTATTTTTCTGGTGGTAACCATGCAGTCAAACTTATTGTTAATTTCTTTATTTTGCATTGCAAATATTTTATCCACAAAAGCAAGTTTCTCAATACTGTGCATAGATTTGAAGCATTTCTTGCTGACATGTCTCTTATGGTAAAATCTCTTAAACTTATAAACAATAACAAGAATAACAGATTTTTTAAAGTGTACAAAGTTTTTTTTTATTGACTGATGTTCACCTTGTTGATCTGTTGTATATTTTGTATCTTTCTTTTATTTTTCCCTTTGTCATGTCCTCTTGTATCTTTTACTTTATTGTAAAAAATCAACACCCTTGACCCGATTTTATACTGACTCTTTATACTGACTCTGGACAATAATTATAATAAAAACTCTCACAACGGACGTGCCTTGAACGAGCACGCATCCGTGAACGCGCCCGTCAATAAGTGTACTATAAGAGGGGGGAAGGGCCGCGTAAACAGAGAATTCCAAAAAGGAAGAGTGTTTTTTTTTTTCAACCGATACTGCAAGTACATCAAGGTATGCATTAAAAACCACATTCAGAAACTGCGCGTGCTCAAATATCGTTATCCTTTTCAATGCTCTGAAGCCGTTTATGTTTGTTTTTTGTTCTTTAGCACTTGCAACCTTATGCATTTACCATTTTCAGCCCAACGCAGCGCCATTACAGTACAGGGGTAAAATGGCCAAAATGGCCATTTTCGATTATATTGGTTTTAAGTGGGACTTGAGTTCTCGTGCATTGCCAAAATGCATGCACATGTGACTTTATACAAGTTATTCGCTTCATATACCATCAAAGACTATGTATGGAGCAAATAAACAATGAGACTGTTTCTCCTTCCTCACTAATTTGATGTGCCTTTATGTCCAGCGCGTTTGTTTGCGTGCCTTTTCTCTGTATGAGGTTCCCTTTGCAGATCAGAGGTCATGCATGCACAATTCAACTTATTTTTTTTAAATATTTCTGTGCAATTTCCACACTATAACGGATTATAACATACAATGCATCATGTTTTTAATGGGTTCCCTGCTTGGATGCATACTATAAATGCACAGACTGAGCCAAATCACCTGTAGTTATTCATTATTTCAAATAAATATTAATAAAGTCTTTATTACTGGCAGGTTCGAATCATGCCCATTCGCCGAGCTGCTGCAGCTCCACCCAAAGAAGAGGCACCCCCAGCTAATGCCCCAGAGGCAGGTACGTATTGCCCCATGCCTGGCACAGTGGGCATGTTGACAGGGTAATAATGATAGCCCTCACAGAACCAGTTCAAGCCACTTCATAAGAAATGCATTATTCTGTCATTATTTACGCACCCTCATATCATTCCAAACACGTATGCTGTTATTTTTAACCGTGAAACACAAAAGGAGAATTTGTGAAGAATCTTGCATTTATGTTTATTCTTTTAGAAGACTCTTTTATCCAAAGCAACTTGCAATTGAGGAACATCTTCATGAAGCTGTTCATACGTGAACATCTCTGTCAAGCACCAAAAAGGACAAAACAAACAAAAAAAAAAACACCAAATAAGAACCATAAAAGTAGTTCATGACTTTTATGCTATATTTCAAGTCTTCAGATGCCATGCAATAGCTTTACTGAGGAACATACTAATATTTAAGTCATAATTCATTTAAAATCCCTGTTGCAGCTGAAAATCTTTAATTTTAGTTAATATTTCTTTAAAGCAATTACTGTATAATGTTAACCCAAGTAAACTGATGCTAATATGTTAAAAGTTGTTCTGGCCCTCTATTGTAAGAAACAAAGTAAAATCTGATATAAGCACAGAGGAATAGTTCTCTGCCCTCAAAGGAATGTTCTGGGCTCATTATAATTAAAGCTCAATAAGTAGCATTTGTGGCATAATGTTGATATATATATATATATATATATATATATATATATATATATAAAATGCGTTGACAGTAAGGCAACTGTATATAACAGATAACAACTGTAATAAAGTATATAAACATTAATATCCTTTTTTTTTTTTTCTTAAAGTATAGCCACAAGACGTAAACATTATACATTTTAATATGATTATATTGTGATAAAATCACTTACTAACCATATTTGTGTAAAGTTATATTTATTTTTGTCATGAGAACAAAGTTTGTCCAAAAAAATGTTGGATATAACTTTACACAGATATGGTTAATAAGTGATTTAATCACACTAAAATCATTTTAACATGTATATTGTTTACTTCTTGTGACTATACTTTTGTACATTTTAATGTTTATGGACTGGCCCCATTTAGTTCTATTGCAAGTGCATTACTGTAACCACGATTTGTACTTTTTTTTTTTTAAATATAGGAGAGAAGAGTTGATAATTTTTTTTTTTTTTTTTGGGAAATCAACATTATGCAACCAATGCTGTCAATCGAGCTTAAATTGTATTGAACCTGGAACGTTCCTTTAGATCAACGTTTCTTAAAACTCCCAGTATTTTGTATACTGGTCTTAGTCTCCATCAGAACTCTGCTGTTAATCAGAAAGATCAGCCGATGAAACATTAACCATCAAGAATCTGTCCAACACGTTTGGAGCATCTCTTTTCTAAAACATTTCAGTGCATCTCAATGTTTTGTGTTCCACAGATGCTACAGCTGAAGGTTCTGCCCCTAAGAAAGATAAAGAGCCAGTGTCTGTTGAACCTAAATTAAAAAAGGAGGAGTCAGCGGCAGATGAAAGGGAGGAGCCGGCTGCTGATGGAGAGGAGCAGGCCAAAAATGGTGGAGAGACACCTGATGAGGGGAATTCTGAGGAAGCAGGGACTGAACAAGGGAAGAGCAAGAAGAAAAAGGCCAAGGATGTTGGCGCAAAAATGTAAGTACAGAGGTTCTTTGCCTCTTGATGTCTTATTAATAATGACTGTTTGTTTGTTTTTGGGAACGAGTTTAAAAAGAGTAATTATATTTGCAATTCCATTTGGTGACAGTAGTGGTGCAAAAATGACAGACCTTAATGTTAGATATTTATGTTGGCTTGAGGAAGCCAATGTTCTCTTATTCTACAGACTTTGTTTAGGGTTTATTTAGGGCTACATCTACCAAACTTGGCACAGACTTTCAGACTGTTCTGACTTTGCTATATCTTTTCTAACTGACCGGAATAACGGTTTTCACACAGCGGATGGTCAAATAGACTTACATTGACAGAATGTTCAAATGGGCCAATGGAATGCTCATTATTTCAAACTCCAGCTGTCCAAATATTTAAATGTAAACAAACACACAAGACCTGCCATTTCATGGCTTTAGATTGTAATACAAAATATATCCATCTATCTTTTTTTGAAGGTTTTATCAGAAGGTCTACTTGACTATCTTTTTAAAACTTTCAGACAAAGGCTTTGTCAAGCCAACATCAAAGATGGTCTTGTCAAACTTGACCTATGTAAGGAATAATTGACGACGGACCGTTGAATTATTGAAAAATAATGCACACCCGATGTGGTAATGCGGTCACGACGTGCAGCGGAGGGGGACGTGAGGGTGTTTCCCAAAGATATTTCAGATAATATAGAAACTGTTGTATTGATCAAGTGTATCTAGCTTTGATACAGCTCAAGCCTTCATTGCTAGTTCGAAAACGTAACTTTAGAACTAGCAGTGGAGGATGCGCTGCTTTTCGGCATTGGAGTAACAAGGTGAGTGCATGTGTGTGAGAGTGTGTTAGTGCGTGGGAGGCGAGACCATTTTTCAACCGAAATTGAAATAAATGTAGTATATTATAGACATTGTTTGATGTACTTAACCAATTTATTTTAACCAATGTCTTTGTTTTAATTGGTTATATTGGTGTGGTAGCTTGTATGGCTCTTTGAAATAACTGAAATAATTTGGCGAAGTGATATGGACCGTTATGCGGTCAAGACCTGGAACTACTTCATAGCTGTACGTTTACTTGAAAAATAATTACACACCTTAGAACGTCCGTCAAGCATTCAACAGACCCGTGGTATAACTAGTTTTAACTTGTTCCTTGAATTAAACTGTTAAGTTAATGCTTTTGTTTTGCTCAAATGTTATAGTGACAAGGATGGAGATGACAAAGGAAAAAAAGCAAAAAAGAAGATTCCTTCCTGGGCGGCCATCTCCTGCAACAGATTCGCCGCAACTTCGCTTTCCCAGCCCAAAGTTGAAAAAATCATCATAGAAGCGATTGAGGTCTGAGTCTAGTTCTGGTTTCCCAGCTTAATGTCTAGAAAGAAATGTTATATCTAAGTAAGTCATGGGAATGTTGTTATCTATTTAAGTTATCAGAATAGAAAAATAAAAGAGCCTGTATTTTGAGTTGTGCAGTTATACTCAAAATTCATTATTGTTTTAACATCTTAGACAGCCAAGCAGCACTTCTAAAACCAGAAAGAACTAAAATTTAAATAGGGCTGGGACGATTCATCGACGTAATCGACGTCATTGATTACAGAAATACGTCGATTTGCATAACATGCGTCGGCGCATCGCAATGGAGTAATTAAAATGGCAGCGCCCAGTTTAAGTATGTATTCCCCCAAAGAACAAGCTGCAGCTAAAAAAAACTCGCCTACGTTCTTCTAAAGCATGGGAGTATTTTAGCCAGAGACCCAACAATGTGGTGCTGTGTAAACTATGCAAATTGGAAATGGCTTATCACAGCAGTACAGCCGCCATGAACGAACACTTGAAGCAAAAGCATCCCAGAGCTCTTTGTCAAGACGGCAGCAAGGCAGCGCTGTAAATCCTGTTTACTTTTTGTCCCCTCCCAAGTATGACATTTTAGTATTACAACACGTGTTTCTGTTAGTAGTAGTCACTTTAAATTGATTTTCTAAATGTTTCCTCATCGCCCCCATGTTAAAAGTAATTTCTACACCGCTGCTAACGTAGGGTGACCATACGTCCTCTTTTTCCTGGACATGTCCTCTTTTTCGGACCTTAAAAAAGCGTCTGGCCGGGATTTCTAAATTTGCAAAAATGTCCGGGATTCGGCTTTAGTTGCATTATGATGTGCATCTGGTTTAATACTTCATTGTGTGTGCGCGCATATTTGCATTGCTTTAACCCATCTTTGTAAGTCCCGCCTTCTCGCACACCAATTGGTCGATTATAAGAGGCTTGCAGCAACTACTGGCCAAATTCCTGCCTGTCAATCTCTCTGCGAACGCGCAAAGCACTATTGTGTTCGGCATCAAACAGATGCTTGACAGCAGCAGCAAATGACAGCTAGAGTGTCTTTTTCACTGTATTCAGAATCAGAATGAGCTTTATTGCCAAGTATGCTTACACATACAAGGAATTTGTCTTGGTGACCAGAGCTTCCAGTGAACAACCATACAAAAACAGCAGCAAGACATAGATAATAATAAAAAATAAAAAATAATTATACACATACGTACAGACACACACATCAAATCAAATCACTTTATTGTCACACAGCCATATACACAAGTGCAATGGTGTGTGAAATTCTTGGGTGCAGTTCCGATCAACATAGCAGTCGTGACAGTGATGAGACATAGGTGGGACATATACCAATTTACAATAACATCAGATTAACACAGCACAATTTAAACATCTGATATACACATAATTACACTCAACAATATACAAATAATAATATACACTGTACAGTATACAATACGCACAATATAGATACACATTCAATAAAAATAAAAAATATATAAAAGAGTATATATAGTAGTATATATAGAATGTACAGTAGGTTGTATTGTACTGTATTGACATTCAGGCTGTCGGTTGATAGTAAGTTGTTAAGAGAGAATATAATATAATAATAATAATAATATAATTTATGACAGTCTGGTGTGAGATATAAGAGTAAGAGTAGCAATAATAATAAAGTACAGTGCTGATGTATTTTGATCGTGGGAGATCAAGAGTTCAAAAGTCTGATTGCTTGGGGGAAGAAGCTGTCATGGAGACGGCTGGTGCGGGTCCTGATGCTGCGAGACCGCCTGCCTGATGGTAGCAGTGAGAACAGCCCATGGCTCGGGTGGCTGGAGTCTCTGATGATCCTCCGAGCTTTTTTCACACACTGCCTGGTATATATTTCCTGGAGGGAGGGAAGCTCACCTCCGATGATGTGTCTGGCAGTTCGCACCACCCTTTGCAGTGCTTTGCGGTTGTGGGCGGTGCTATTGCCGTACCAGGCGGTGATGCAGCCAGTCAGGATGCTCTCTACAGTGCAGGTGTAAAACCGTGTGAGGATGTGGCGGTTCATTCCAAACTTCCTCAGCCGTCTCAGGAAGAAGAGGCGCTGATGAGCCTTCTTCACAATGACTTCAGTGTGGATGGACCATGTGAGTTCCTCAGTGATGTGGAC
Source organism: Myxocyprinus asiaticus (assembly GCF_019703515.2). Taxonomy (NCBI): domain Eukaryota; kingdom Metazoa; phylum Chordata; class Actinopteri; order Cypriniformes; family Catostomidae; genus Myxocyprinus; species Myxocyprinus asiaticus. Next base: position 35,626,973 of record NC_059378.1, read on the forward strand.
ACTCAGGAACTTGAAGCTGCTGACTCTCTCCACTGGTGCTCCATTGATGGTGATGGGACTGTGTTCTCTATGTCTTCTCCTGAAGTTCACCACAAGCTCCTTTGTCTTACTGACGTTGAGGGAGAGATTGTGCTACTGACACCAGTGTGTCAGAGTGTGCACCTCCTCTCTGTAGGCTGTTTCATCATTGTCATTGATCAGACCTACCACCGTCGTGTCATCAGCAAACTTAATGATGGCATTGGAGCTATGTGTTGCCACACAGTCATGTGTGTACAAGGAATACAAGAGTGGGCTGAGAACACAGCCCTGTGGGGCTCCAGTGTTGAGGGTCAGTGATGAGGAGATGTTGCTGCCTATTCTAACCACCTGGCGTCTGCTTGACAGGAAGTCCAGGATCCAGCTGCACAGCGAGCTGTTTAAGCCCAGAGCCTGGAGTTTCTCATCTAGCTTGGAGGGCACTATGGTGTTGAATGCTGAGCTGTAGTCTACAAACAGCATTCTCACATAAGTGTTCTTTTTGTCCAGGTGGGAGAGAGCAGTGTGTATTGTAGATGCAATGGCATCATCAGTGGAGCGGTTGTTGCGGTAAGCAAACTGCAATGGGTCAAGAGAGAGAGGCAGCACAGAGCAGATGTAATCTCTGATTAGTCTCTCAAAGCATTTGCTGATGATGGGGGTCAGAGCAACAGGAGGCCAGTCATTTAAGCAAATTATTTTTGATTGCTTTGGAACAGGCACAATGGTGGATGTTTTAAAGCATGTTGGGACTACAGACAAAGAGAGGGAAAGGTTGAAAATGTCTGTAAAAACACCAGCCAGCTGGTTCGCTTACGCTCTGATGACGTGGCCCGGAATGCCGTCTGGGCCCGCGGCTTTGCGGATATTCACCCGTCGGAAGGATCGGGTTACATCCGCTACAGAGACGGAGAGTGAACTAACCTCTGTATCTTCGGCTGCGAGAGCTCTCTCCGCGAGGGCGGTGTTATTTCCCTCAAAACGAGCATAAAAAGTATTTAGCTCATCCGGGAGAGAGGCAGCGGTGTTCATGGCGGAGTTTTTATTCCCTTTAAAGTCCGTGATGATGTTAATTCCCTGCCACATGCTTCTAGAGTTGGTGGTGTTAAACTGTCCTTCAATCTTGCTCCTGTACTGACATTTTGCTGTTTTTCAGAGGGCATAACTGGCTTGTTTATGCTCCTCCGCGTTCCCGGAATTAAAAGCGGAGGTCCGCACATTAAGTGCCGCGCGAACATCGCTATTTATCCATGGTTTCTGGTTCGGATAGATCCGTATTGTTCTGGTCGGAACCACGTCCTCCACACACTTTTTGATGAAACACATTACGCTATCAGCGTAAAGCTCGATGTCATCATCAGAGGCGGACCGGAACATCTCCCAGTCCGTGTAATCAAAACAGTCTTGTAGTGTAGAGTCTGATTGGTCCGACCAGCACTGGATCATTCTGAGGGTGGGTGCTTCCTGTTTCAGTTTCTGCCTGTAAGCGGGCAGAAGCAGAATGGAAGAGCGGTCCGATTTGCCAAATGGTGGGCGGGGGAGGAATTTGTAGTCATCCCGGAAGGGAGAGTAGCAATGGTCCAAAACTCAGTCCCCTCGTGTGTTGAAACTAATGTGCTGGTGGTATTTTGGTGCGACTGATTTGAAACTGGCTTTATTAAAGTCCCCAGTCACAATGAACGTGGCCTCAGGGTGCGCGGTTTCCTGCTCACTTATAATCCCATACAGTTCCTTGAGTGCCCGGTCTGTGTCGGCTTTTGGGGGGATGTACACAGCAGTGATAATTACCGCTGTGAATTCCCTCGGTAGCCAGAATGGTCGACACAGAAGCATGAGATATTCCAGATCAGGAGAGCAGAAAGACTTGAAAGAATGAACGTTCCTCTGATCACACCAGGATTTGTTGATCATAAAACATACACCACCACCTCTGCTTTTACCTGAGAGGTCTTTCGCTCTGTCCGCTCGGTGCACGGAGAACCCCGCAGGTTCAATGGCTGAGTCTGGAATCTCCGCAGACATCCAAGTTTCCGTAAGGCAGATAATGCAGCAGTCCCTAGTCTCTCGTTGGAAAGAGATCCGCGCTTTCAGCTCGCAGAGCTTGTTATCCAGAGACTGAACATTTGCCAGTAGAATAGTGGGTAGTGGGGGTCGATTTGCGCGGCGCCTTACTCTGATGAGAACACCGGCTCTGTTTCCCCTTTTCCTTCTGCGTTTCCGCGTCCGGACTGCCCAGACAAAGGGCTCCGCTTGCGTGTTTGTAAACAGTGGGTCGGCATTGAGGAATTTGAAGTCTGGTTTATGGTGTGAAATTGCTGAACCAATGTCCAAAAGTGTTTGTCTGTCGTAGACAATAAGGCAGACAACATCCAAGACAAAAAACATAAGAATTGTGAACAAAACAAACAAAACACTACTATGTTGTGTCGGAGCTCGCAACGCAGCAGCCATACTCGGCGCCATCTTGAGTCCAAAAAGATACGTACATACATACATACATACACACATACACATATATTAAAGTTTGCATTCATAGTAACACTGTTTTTTGTTGCAGAATAATGCCCTGCAGTGCACACTTTGTTTCTTGTACATTTGTTTGTGTTTAAGAGAAGATGATATTAATACAATATTGAAATATTAATTAGACAAGTTTTGTATATTTATTTTGGGTTAATTAATTGTTATATTAATCAATTAATAATGATAAAAAATCTTTAGAATAATCAGCAAATTAGTCATTAGATTAATCGACTAATCGGAAAAAATAATCGTTAGATTAATCGATAAAAAAATAATCGTTAGGTGCAGCCCTAAATTGAAACCATTAACTCTTAACAACCTAATGGACTTTCTGAGCTATGATTTAGGTTGTAGAACATTTTTGTTTTAAGTTGTCTTTAAAAGTAAGTTAATCATTTCTCTCTACAGAGTTGCAAAGAGCGGGGTGGTGTCTCTGCCTTCACCATTATCAAATACGTGGAAAAGAAGTATCCATCTGTGGAAATGGACAAAAAGACCAAAAATCTCTATAAGAAGGCCATGAAACGAATGGTCGAGAAGGGTGCAGTCAAACAGGTAATCTGCCATTTAAATATGTGAATATGCATTTATATATTTAAGTACACAAAGAATGCCAGGCCAGAAACATACCTAATCTTCTCTTCTTTACCCACAGCTGAAAGGCAAAGGCTTCTCTGGAAGTTTCGCAATTGGAAAGGTATCTGCAAAATCCTTTTAAAAAAGTAAACTCTAAAATGAGTGCTATCAGCTAAAACTAGCCTAACTGTTTCTTCAATAATAGTATCATTGATGTAACTAAATTATTTTATTTTCATGGTTCACATTCTGCAATGTCGTAAATGTCATAAACAAGATTGTCGTATGCCTGTTTTTGGCCAGAAACATACAGTACTTTACGCAAGTACGCAGACCAAAACTTGGCCCGGTTGAACATGTTTAAAGGGATAGTTCCCCCCAAGATGAAAATTCTGTCATCATTTAAGGTGGGCATACACGGTGTGATTTTTGACTGTCGTGCGAGCTCCTGACCGTTTTTTTTTTTTTTTTTATCCAGTCTGGAGAGATCACGTGGAAATCGTTGGTGCTCATGTGGTCATGGCTCGCATCGTTTGAGAGGAATTATAAGCGGAGCTGAGTGGCTTACGAGCAACTCACAACCTCTCGATAATTTTTAAAACCATTTTAAAAATTTGCCCACTGTCAGCTTGAATTCGTGAGGTGTGTGCGGTTGAATGAGCCAATTTGGACCAATCACTAGAAGGTGTTACAACCCACATGATCAATGAAGACTGAGTGTTCATGAAGCTTTTACACATTTGGAGAAAATGGTTGTGTTAAAACTGTGTTTTCCCATATTATTCATGACCACATCACTGAAGGATTCTACAGAAATGCTATGCTGTTTTCTGCTCTTCAAACAAATCATTTGAAATACGGGTTGCGATAGAAAACAATCTTTATCACTCTGATGGAAAAAGTTGTAAAATTTCCATCATGATCAATTTTTTTCATCAAACTTGCATTCATTTAGGGAGGTTTAGCATCTGTTATACACAATAGTGGATATGTGAAAGATATTTTTCAACTCCCCAAGCGCAAGTTTGGTGAAGCCAAGGTTGAAAGTTCTACCTGTCAATCAACCACAGCGCTAAAACAAGAACTTTGCTACGTGCGTCTTTAAAGCGCATTTACATGGACGAGACTTCTTCAGCATGACAGTGTGACACAGATGAGAAGGACGTAGCCTACATCTAAAGCTGAATAATACAGATAGCCTACTTCACTAAAATAACTCAGAATTCTGCACTAAACGTCATGTTTGCGCTTAGATTATATCCAAGTACAACTGTCAGAAATGGTGCGCAAATTTTGTGTGCTTTATTATCATGCAGTACTGGCAGCAACACACTGTCATTGATGTATGCAGTCATGAAATCACACAGCCTCCCTTCGAAATCTGAATCTGTCAAATGTCAGGCAGCATTTGTAATAATTATTCATATATATACACATATATTAGTACTAACGAAGTATCGCGATACCAAAAAAATTAAACCGGTACGATATCGTCTTGTTGCTGACTTCGGCACCATATTACAGTATGCTGCCATTAGCAAAGTGATATAAGCTGTGACAGTTTTAAGGTGAAATCAATGACAATTTGAAAATGAAATAAAAAACCTCTGGATATGGCCAAGTGTGATCATTAAACAGCAGAAGGATGTAATTTCATTAAGTAATAGACAGTCACATGCGCTGCACAATACAGAATGAACGAGGTGCCGCTGTGTCATCTGCTTCACACACACTCATACTCACTACTTGTGCTTAATTTTCATACAGTGTGTTTAGAGAATAAACGGCTGTTAACAGTGCAGCTCAGAGATTTCGGCTCGGGAGTCGCGATGGGAGTATTACAGCATTTATGGGAAGCTTGATATAAACCCGTGAAAAAAAGGAAGAACTCAAAGGTTTGTCAAAATAAAAGTCCTGCTAAAATGAAAGCTCTATTCAAATCGATGCGTGAAGTTGAAGATAGAAAAATATAACTACTGTATAAAAATGTAATATTCAAAAAGTAGCAATAATACTCATAATAACAATTATATAATATAAAAACTTTTTATTATTATTATCAGTAAGCAATATCACAAACGCAAGTGTATTATCAGCATATTGTGATTCAGCCATAGCAGCCTTGTGCCACAGGTAGTCAGATTTTTTTTTTCATTAATACTTTGAAGCTCTGTTGTGCATCATTTTATTTTACCAAAAATAAAAAATATTCTATTTTATATGATTAAAGCTGTATTAATTTGATTAAACACCATTTGATCATAAGATTTAATTAAAACATTTAACATGGAATCCAGAAAAAAGGAAAATGCATAATTTGTATCTGTAAGACTTTATGCAGTTCTTTTAATCAAGTAATTTTCTGTGTAATTTCATAAAAAATCTGAGGCTTTTTATATGTTGATTATAATATCGATTTAGTATTGATACTGAGGTACCAGGGCTGGTGTCGTACCGTAGCAAAAAATTTGGTATCAGAGCACCCTAGTGTGTGTGTGTGTGTGTGTGTGTGTGTGTGTGTGTGTGTATATGTATGTGTGTGTGTATATATATATATATATATATATATATATATATATATATATATATAAAAAAAATTTTTTTTAAATCAGCAGATGAGTTTTCAGCTAATGCAGCCCCTGGCCATACCAGTCTTCTTTTGTATTTCTAAATCACAAGCTACAAGGAATGAAAGCAATGTCCTCCTCTGGCTTTATGTCTTATAATTATAAATAGCACATAAATTCATGCAATTGCTTCGGAATTCGCCAGGTCATTAAGTCGTGTCGAGTACCACTGCATCTGTACAATTATCAGATAAATTGACTCGTAACGTGCGCAGGGGCTCATGACCTCTCGAGGGTCAGAACTCGCACCGTGTACGCCCGGCTTTGCTCACCCTCATGCCATCCCAGATGTGTATGATTTTCTTTCTTCTGCTGAACACAAATGAATATTTTTAGAATAATACCTCAGCTCTGTAGGGCCATACATTGCAAGTGAATGGTGGCTACAACTGTGAAGGTCTAAAAAGCACAAAGGCAGCATAAAAGTAATCCATACCACTCTAGTGGTTAAATCCATATCTTCAGAAGAGATATAAGTGTGGGTGAGAAACAGATCAATATTTAAGTCATTTTTTACTATAAATTCACCTCTCTGCCCAGTAGGTGGAATGAAGAATGTGAATCGCCAAAAACAAAAGAATGTGAAAGTGGAGGTTGGTAGTAAAAAAAGGACTTAAATACTGATCTGTTTCTCACCCACACCTATCATATCGCTTCTGAAGATGTGGATTTAACTACTGGAGTCATATGGATTTCTTTTATGCTGTCTTTATATGCTTTGTGGACCTTCGAAATTCTGGCCACCTTTCACTTGCACTGTATGGACCCACAGAGCTGAGATATTCTTCTAAAAATCTTTGTGTTCAGCAGAAGAAAGAGTAAATGATTTGGGGATTTTCAATTTGTGGTGAGCTATCCCTTTAACATATGTTCTTGCATTACTGTGATGGTAACAAACTTCAGTACTCAAGGGGACGATAGAGTTACTCTCAAAAGTCTGCCTTTAAACTGTATGGCTGCGTCCAAAAATGCATACTTCCCTGCTGTGTAGTATGCCAGAAATAGAAAGCTGAAATTGAATTGTTATATTTTCATTTGATTAAAGGTTTAACTAATTTATTTTGATACCATTTTGATGATAAAATTAAAATAAACTGTTGAATATGGAAATTAGTGAAAAAACGGTATTGGTGTTGTCCCAATACCATTTTTTGGAGGTTCTTAGTCAAATGCAGGACATACTCTGAAAGTTCGTGATTTTGGATGCAGGGTATGTTGTTATTATTCAGGGAAGTTGGTTTGAATATATTGACTTTATCTTACTCAGCAATTTCTCTTCAAACTGTTGCTCCGCCATGATTGACTTGAAAAAACTCCATAGAAGTGGACAAATCACACTAATGTCCATTATAGCGCCCCTTGTGGCAACGTTAAGAATGCAACGCATACTTGCATCATGACATAAATAGTAGTCTGACACAATTTGGAACGCAATAGTACACAAAATCGAGCTTGTGTATTTAGAAACGTCTGCGTTCACATACCTGCATAGAGTAGGTTTAGGCCTTATGTGTCTATAAGGGCTGCAACAACTACTTTTTTATTCGTTTAATCTATTATTCAAATGATAAATTAACACAATAGTTGTAAGTCCTAGTGTCTTCAGAACATTGAGGGAATTGTTGCTGCTTTGGCAGACTTCTTTTGATTTTGTTGGTTCCTCATAATTCTCAATCCTGTTGTCATTAATTTGTTGTTATAATGTTGTATTGCTTGTGGGTGGATGGTAGAAGTCAGCAGTGACTGCAGAGACGAAGGAGAACCTGGGAGACTCTCTGCCTCTGATCATCACTCGCCTTTGCGAACCAAAGGAGGCCTCGTACATCCTCATCAAGAAATACCTAGAGCAACACTTCCCTCAACTCAACGTGGAGAACAGGTGATTTCTGGCTCAGGTTTAGAAGGCAGAACATCCTTTTAAATGTAGCCTTAAATGTAAAGTCTTTCTGTAATTCTTTCTAAGGCCTGACATTTTGAAGAACTGCCTGCAGAGATCAGTGGAAAAGGGCTACCTGGAGCAGATCACTGGCAAAGGAGCCTCTGGCACCTTCCAAGTGAGTTAACCTCTTGAGTTGTTCAACGGCTAAAACCGGGTTTTCAATGAGCGTCTATGTTTGTACTCTAACAGCTGAAGAAAGCTGGAAACAAGGTGCTCATGGGCGGCGGACTGCTGGACGACGCTGTAGTGGCCGCCATCACGGCCATGAACGAACCTAAGACCTGCAGCATCACCACACTACGCAAGTTCCTGATGGAGAATCAGAAGGAGCCGACTGTTTATTTAATTGGTACAGTACACTAACACACTCTGGGGAAAGCTTTCTCTCTAAGGACTCTTTTAGGTCAGGGGCCTGGGTAGCTCAGCAAGTAAAGACGCTGACTACCACACCTGGAGTCGCAAGTTCGAATCCAGGGTGTGCTGAGTGACTCCACTCAGGCTCTAAAGCAACCAACTGGCCCGGTTGCTAGAGTGGGTAGAGTCATGTTAGGTTAACCTCCTTGTGGTTGCTATAATGTGGTTCTCGCTCTCAGTGGGGCTTGTGGTGAGTTGTGCGTGGATGCCGTGGAGAATAGCGTGAGCCTCCACATGTGCTAGGTCTCCGTGGTAACGTGCTCAATAAGCCATGTGATAAGATGCACGGATTGACTGTCTCAGACACGGAGGCAACTGAGATTCGTCCTCCGCCACCCGGATTGAGGCGAGTCACTACGCCACCACAAGGACCTAGAGCGCATTGGGAAATTGGCATGCCAAATTGGGGAGAAATTCCAAAAATAAAATAAAGGACTCTGTTAGGTCTCCTTTGTTTTGAGGTTGCATCTAATACTTTCAAATGATTTGTTAAGAAGTCTTTTAATATCTATCTTGCAGAAGTTCTTAATGTTATTTGTCCTATCATCATAGTGGCCAACATGAAGAGGACCTTGCAGAAGTGTAAAATGATGGGATGGATGGAGCAGATTTCTGGTCATGGACTCAATGGCTCCTACCAGCTTAGCTATCCATATTACCCAAGGTACATTTAACTAAAATGGATTAATTAAATTTCAACTTGTATGCTAATATTTGCTTTGGTCTGTTCGCATTTGAAATACTTAAACCAGGGTCATTTTTGACACTGAGATAAGGTAATCCTGGGTTGATTGGTCGATTTTGTGTCTTGTTTCAGCCTTTTCATACATAAACCTGGGTTAGTAATTAACACTTTATACAGTTGGCACTGCAATTCTGGGTTACTGTGACTTTCTTGCTCTGTTTTACCTTATTTTGAGAAGTTCAGAGGGTGTTTTATTGAGATATTATAAGTTACGTTTCTACAGATGGATTCTTAAAAAATAGGCCACCAAATAAAGATAATTCAAAATATAATAATCAAAATAAGCCTAATTATAAATATAATATTTAAAGAAAATAATGTTCATAATAATAAAAAAAGTGGCTTTAGAAGTCACTGTATTGTTTGGTTTATTTCCATATCATCGAACATAAGCCTGTCACTGGCCTACAGTCCACAGCAATCCATTTTACAATTGAGTTCATCAGTCTGTCCGTCATAGACACAGGGACACGTTCGTAAACAGTGATTTTATTACGCTATGTGAAGTTACATGTCATTTGAGACCCCTGCACGCTTCTCTGTCAAGCTGTCTTTGATCAGCTATCGGTTTGTTTTCTGCACAGCTGCGCGTTAGTGATGTTTCGTTCGTGACCAAATCAGTCTTTTTGAATGATTCGTTCTCTTAAAAGATTCATTCTCGTTCACATCCATACACTGTCTTGTATTTCTCTTTCTCTGATTTTTCTCACATTTCAAAGGCAATGAGCTCTAGTTTGAGGTCAGGGATGTAATTCCTCTGGATTTTTCCAGATTCCGATTTTTCCCGGCCTAAAAATGTGACTTACTGAATGTGTAAATCTGTTTAAAAAAATAAAAGGGAGGGGGTGTTAATATTTAATCAGGGGTTAATATCGTATCGAGAATGCCCTGTCTTCTGCATTCAACCTTCCCTCGGATGACGATTGGGTATTAAATGGGTTTGAACCATTGCCACAATTGTTGACAGGTTAAAAGCGTTATTGTTAGAGGTATTTGCTGTGAAAATGTGACATTTAACTTCACATTTAAAGTAGTCATTGCCAGTATTTTGAACCAATTGTATGTATAATTATAAATCCCTACAGATACTGTCCAGACCTTAGAAAATGTTCAGTGTTTTTTCCCGTTTAGATTAGGAAATGAACTAGGGATATGAACATGTTAAAAATGGACATTAGTTTTTTTGGGAGACCACTCTCTGTAAAAACTCTGTGAATTGAAATGCACAATCCAGAAATAAAACTAGCCACATAATGTTGGTGCTCATAAGAAATTTGTCATAATTATATTTTATTCATTATCATTTTCAAATGAATGTGGAAAAACCAGCGTGACGGTTGTAAAAGCGGCACTTACAGTACATGTTAAGGGAAAACCATTTAACACACTTTAAAACCTGCAGATTTTGACCTCTGAGACACTGTTATGATATTCATCAAGGTAGCATTATGGATTGAATTAAGATTGAAATCGCAATATGCTCAGCACAATAACTAAACCACAAAATGCTGCGTTTTAAAACATGGTCTACTTTGAGTGCTTCAGTTAGCACTGCACGAGCAGTATGGTGAACAGATTCAAAAGACTCGTCACTGGGATGAATCAAAATCTCCACCACTACTGCGAATTTCCTGTACAGCTGGAGATGCGCTTACTACCCCCTGCTGACTAAAAAAAAACATGGAGGTGTCACTTCAAGCTTGACTTGTTCCATTGGTTGGAAAATTCCTTATTACGGTGGTGTGATTAATTGAGTTAATTTTTTTAAAATCAATAATTTTCATATAATTAATCGCACTGAATTAACACGTTAAATGGACAGCATTAACTTGAGCTTTTTCCATTTGTCAGTTTTGTCTCAGAAGTGTGATAGATGTGAGTTTATATTCCAAAAGTTGCAAAAGACAAAAATAAAATGTCATGAAATTGCTTGAATTGACCAACTTTCTGTTCGGTCCTCCTCTGCAGCCCAGCGGTTCTGTTTCCAGAGATGATGGAAAAATTCAAACAGAAGGAGGAACAGAAGCTCAAACGCAAGAAGAAAAGTGACGATTTGTCTGAGGAAGAATCCCAAGAGGAGTCGGAGGAAGAATCTGAAGAGGAAGAATTGGATGATGAGCCTCCTCGAAAAAAGAGGTGAATTCCATTACATCACCTCAAAATATCACTAGTCTGTAACTCTTGATTATACGTACTTGGAGTTATGGGTTTGAACAAACCCCTAACTTTAGTATTAAATTTCCGCATGTAACCTGTCCCAAACCGTTGTGCTGCAGACATGAATGATTCCTCATATGTCATACTTCTTATAATACAGTTTGGTGAGACGATTGTGTGCTATTAAATCTCTAAATAATCAGACTTAACAGTTTTTTCTAGCGGACGATAAAACGGGTAAGCATAAGTCACATTTTATTCATTACAAGCAAAAGTGGTGTAGTGATAACTTGTATATCTCTTATATTTGTGTGACCATGAAGTGAAATTTTAGTCCAATCAAATGTAAGCAAGTAATAGTGATTGTTTTCAATTTTGGAAAACAAAGCAGCAATAAACTGGTTTCCCACCATTTTAGAAAACCTGGAAATATCAGGAACATTTAAATGGGGATTTCCAGGCCTGGAGAAGTCATGGAAATTAATAAAAGGGGTCTTTTGACATATAAGAGGTCTTTGTACTCTTTAAAAAAAAATAAAAATAAAAAATACTGTAAGTTTCAGAACTCGAAACTTCCCCCTCCTTGTTGAAACCAAGCTGCCAAAATGACTCGTTCTCTACTTCCCCCACTTTGTGATGTGACACTGTGGTAGACATTTACACAACACCAATTTAATGTCTGCTTTACTTTATCACTTCCGTGGCCCACCCAGCAGCCATGAGCAGTGAGATGGCAAGGAGAGAACAGGTCAGTGGAGAGCAGAGAGCTAATCATAAAAGTGGGTGTTTACTCTCAATTCTTAAAGGAGAAGCAGCACAAAAACCGAGCATTTTTGACAGAGGGTCAGAATGTGGGTGGAAGATGATCATACTTTACAAATATATAACTTTTTTCTTTTATGCAAAAAAACTTTTCTTAAGTGAACCTCAAGGAACATACAGCTTTGGAAAAAATAAAGAGACCACTGCAAAATTATCAGCTTCTCTGGATTTACTGTAAGTATGCGTTTGAGTAAAAATGAACATTTTTGTTTTATTCTATAAAGTACTGACAACATTTCTCCCAAATTCCAAATAAAAATATTGTAATTTAGAGCATTTATTTGCAGAAAATGACAACTGGTCAAAATAACAAAAAAGATGTAGTGTTTTCAGACCTCGAATAATGCAAAGTTCATATTCATTTAATAATAATAAAAAAAACACACACAATACTAAAGTTTTAACTTAGGAAGAGTTCAGAAATCAATATTTGGTGGAATAACCCTGATTTTCAATCACAGCTTTCATGCGTCTTGGTATGCTCTCTACCAGTCTTTCACACTGCTGCTGGGTGACTATGCCATTCCTGGCGCAAAAATGTAAGCAGCTCTGCTTTGTTAGATGGCTTGTGGCCATCCATCTTCCTCTTGATCACATTCCAGAGGTTTTCAATGGGGTTCAGGTCTTGAGATTGGGCTGGCCATGACAGGGTCTTGATCCGGTGGTCCTTTATCAACACCTTGATTGACCTGGCTGTGTGGCATGGAGCATTGTCCTGCTGGAAAAACCAGTCCTCAGAGTTGGGGAACATTGTCAGAGCAGAAGGAAGCAAGTTTTCATCCAGGATAACCTTGTACATGGCTTGATTCATGTGTCCTTCACAAAGGTGAATCTGCCTGATTCCAGCCTTGCTGAAGCACCCCCAGATCATCACCGATCCTCCACCTAGTTGTCTAATGGTTAGATGGAGACCTGGAGAGACCTTCAAGCCACAGTGTCTTATACCCACTGTGAAATTTGGTGGAGGATCGGTGATGATCTGGGGGTGCTTCAAGACTGGAATCGGGCTGCCAGTTTCATTGACTAGAAATTGCTATATGTGAGTGCAGTCTTTATACAGTTTTCTTTTTTTTTTTTAATCTGATCTAGTAATTTGAATGGAAATTAATTAGTCAAAATGTGTGGCAACCCTGAATAAAGCATTATCGTCTCTTGGAGATCATTGTATCATTGCTTTTTTTTATGTGGTTAGTGAAGTACCGGTAATTTGGTACCAAGTCGATACTAAAATAATGGACCACTGGTATTAAAATGAATGGGAGAAATATGAACGCCCAACGGATGTAGAACAGGAAGTCCTGCCTTACAGGTAAAAGAGCCAATCACCTTTTCGATACAGATTTGCTGAACCAGCCTGAAAAATATTGGCTTTTTTTTTTAGCGTGATCCGAGTGAAAGAAAAGCGCAATTTATGATACCATTGTTTTCAGATTTTACGGCTGATTTAAAATATGCCCTTTGACCGTAATCTTGACCAGAGATTTTGGTCTTCTGCCATTCAAATAGAGTTTGAAGCTTGGAGTTTGGTGCGTTCCAAAGATGGCCGCCAAGTGAACTGACTTGCCTTAAAAGGGACTTTGTTACCATCAAAAACACAGAACCAGAAAAGCCTTCACGTCACAAAAGTTTAATTCAAAATAAAAGCTTGACATATGAAATGTAATCAATTGCGACAGAATTGTATTACCAGAGTTTAGTAAAATGTGTTATTTTTACTATTCTGTAGAACCTGTATCTCACAAGCAAGAATGCTGTTGTACTGAATTGAAGATGTCATCAATGTTTTAATCTATAATGTGATGCTCTGTTGTGCAGAACTTCATTTGACAAAAATAAGACCCATTTTGTATTTTAGATTATACTGTGAGGATGTTTACTAAAGCACTTGCAAAAATGCAATGGTATGTTGAAAAGTATTTTATTTATGCGAGTGTTATGAGTAAAGAGCGCTGCTGCATAAATATGCATCCTATTTATTGCACATGTATTTTGCTATGAGTATATTCCAAACGGACTCCCAAAGCCAGCTACTATTTTTATAATGCCTGGATAATATAACACAAGGTACTGTGATACAAATACACGTAGAATAGTGCACATTAAGAATAACATTGTACAGAAAAAAATATGATGCACTGCCTAATATTAAATATAATTTATAAGAAATCATTGGCTCACAGTCTTTCCTTTATTGAAATTATTGCAATACTTTGTTATATTATCTTTAAGAACAACAACAATAATTTTTTTTTTCTCTCCCCTTTTCTCCCCAATTTGGAATGCCCAATTCCCAATGCTCTCTAAATCCTCATGGTGGCGTAGTGACTCGCCTCAATCCGGGTGGCGGAGGACGACCTCGGTTGCCTCCGCGTCTGAGACCGTCAATCCGCGCATCTTATTACGTGGCTGAGCGCGTTACCACGGAGACATTGCACGTGTGGAGGCTTCACGCTATTCTCCGCGGCATCCACGCACAACTCGCCACGAATCACCTCCCTAGCAACCGGGCCAGTTTGGTTGCTTAGGAGACCTACCTGGCAGACACTTTGTCATTAAATCGAGGGCCGTGGCCCTTGACTTTGTTGACAGAATTGGGCCCTTGGTGAAAACTAATTGGGGAGCTCTGCTTTAAGGAAACATGCTATTGTTTTAATTTATTATTTGCATTGAAATGTAACATCTTAATAGTCTAAAGGAGTGTGTTCAGTTGCATATGACCAATTTTTTCTGTGGTATCAAAATGATCAAGAATTGTAAAATCTTAATATATCAATACCGACTACTGAAATTTTGGTATTGTGACAATCATAGATGTCGTCACTCGCTTGGTCTTACTTAATTTCAAAGTTGTCGTTGCTAAGCTAATCATGCTTTATTTGTCCACAGGAACCAGCGCTCTGCGCCTAGAGCTCGACAAAATGAAAGGGCTACAACAAACAGCAGAAAACCTGCTGTAGCAAAGAGATCAGTTGCACCAGCCAAGAAACCCGCTCGATCAGCCAAGAGACCTGCAGCCGCTGCGAAAAAAGCACCTGAACCTAAAGCCACACCAGTCAAGAAAGCTGCCCCAACCAGCAAACCTAAAACGCCTATAGCCAAAAAGATGACAAACAGGGGGTCCAAACGGCCGGCACCCAAGGCAGCTAAGAAGGAGGAATCTACAGTGAAGACTAAACCTGTTGCCCTCAAATCACTGCGAGCCCGGAAATGAGTCCACGATTATTCAAATGATCAACTGTATCTCTCCAGACTGCAGTACTGGCTATTTTCTCCTATTATTTGTTTAGAAACTTCCTCGTTTTCCTGGTCTTGGAGCTTTGATGAAGATTTATCGACCTCTTCAAAGTTATTCTGCTGTTTTCCACTACAGACATTATCTGTTCAATATTCTTAAATTACAGTTAAAGGTGTAGAGTGTAGATGCTGTTTGTGTTGTTTAAGATGCTCATTCATGTCACCATTATGAGGAGCTGTCTCTGTCTCAGTTGTGCACCAATGAAAAAAATATACTTTTTTAAAGTTCTTGTAGTCAGCCTTTCTAGAGAAGCGAGCATTTCAGTTGTTTGGTCCACCCTTTCTTTAACATTTTGAGTCTAATCAGTGTTCAAGAAAAAACGATTTGTTAGTATTGACAATTAATAATTAATTGTTTTGTGAAATTAGGTCTTTAGCTACTGTTATTCCTTCGTGTAAGTCATTTTGAAGAACAATTATTGATGACTAACTTTTCAAGTCTACCTGAACACAAAAAAGTTCAGATCTGATGAATTTTGAATCATTAAATAAACTCTGGCGTCCATATCCATGACTGTAATTTTGTTATATTTAGAAAATGAAGGAGAATGTAATTTGAAAAAATGTTCTAAGCAAATGTTTTAAACATTCACAGCACTATTAACCTGGTCATACTCTTGTGTGTTAGTTTATCAGGGGAGTTAGATGTAATTTTATGAGCACTGCTCACCTTACCCTGCATGCATGTATCTGATATACTTTTCTGTAGTCCTTAATAAAGTGACTATATTTGTACTTCATTTTTTTTTTGACCGTTCTTTAGCTAAGCTGACTTGGTTTGATACTGAACTAAACCAGCAATTAAGAGCTGTTTAAAGAGGTTGCCCAAATGTTTCAAGCTCAGAATCAGAAGGTTTAAAGGAACAGTTCACCCATAAATGAACATTCTCTCATTTACTTACCTCATGCCGTCCCAGATGTATATGACTTACTTTCTTCTGCTGAAGACATGCTAAGATTTTTAGAAGAATATCTCATCTCTGTAGGGTCCATACAGTGCAAGTGAATGGTGACCAAAACTTTGAAAGTCCAAAAAGGACATAAAGGCAGCATAAATGTAATCTGTACAACTCCAGTGGAAGTTACCTTCACTTTCACATTCAGTAACCTACTGTTTGGTGCTGGACAAAGGTGGAGATTTATAAAAAATAAAAAAATGTACTTAAATATTGATCATATCACTTCTAAAGACATGGATTTAACCACTTGGGTCTTATGGATTACTTTTATACTGCCTTCATGTCCTTTGTGGGCTCTCTGAGTTCTGTTCACCATTCACTTGCATTGTAAGGACCTACAGAGCTGAGATATTTTTCTAAAAATCTTTAGAAAAATGTGTTCTGCAGAAGTAAGAAAGTCATACCCATCTGGGATGGCATGAGTGCGAGTATATGATGAGAGAATTTTCATTTTTGGGTGAGCTATCCCTTTAAGTCACTATTATGGTGTTGTCTCCGTTAAATCTATTCATGTTAAATGTGTACAGGGAGCTTTAACTCACCATGGCAAATTGTTCTCCATGTTCTGACATGCACAGCATTTTAAGAGGTGGCATGCTTTAATTCAGTATACTAATCTGTGGATCGAATTGTTTACAAAAACTTAACTTGTGGCTTGCCCTGACTCGTTATAAAAGCATATATCTTAACATTTACATTGCTGATACCTGTGAGGAGGCATACATTACTGGAATGATTACAGAACATGGTTCAAATATGGACTTTGTATAAAAGATTTTGAGTGTTTTCTCTTTTAGTCCAAATGATTAACCTAGCTGTAGTAATGTTTGATTCTTGGTTCTTCTGAATTGATTGCTTTTAACAAATCGGTCGAACAGCACCTCAAATTTGATTCTGAACCAACTCATGCGATTTGGACATCTTTAGGTTAAAAATAGGTGTTGTGTTAATGAGCTGAGTATGGTGGTCCAGAGATGCACAACAAAACAAAAGTTCACAACACAAAGAAATCAAGCCACAATAAATAAATTAAGTTGTGGCTTAATTTATTTGTGTTGTGGTTTAATTTCGTTATGTTGTGACTTTATTTGTGTTGTGGTTTAATTTATTTGTGTTGTGGTTTAATTTATTGGTGTTGTAGTTTAATTCATTTGTGTTGTGGTTTAATTTATTTGTGTTGTGGTTTAATTCATTTGTGTTGTAGTTTAATTCATTTGTGTTGTGGCTTAATTTATTTGTGTTGTGGTTTAATTCATTTGTGTTGTAGTTTAATTCATTTGTGTTGTAGTTTAATTCATTTGTGTTGTGGTTTAATTTATTTGTGTTGTGGCTTAATTCATATGTGTTGTGGTTTAATTTATTTGTGTTGTGGCTTAATTTATTTGTGTTGTGGTTTAATTCATTTATTTGTGTTGTGGCTTAATTTATTTGTGTTGTGGTTTAATTCATTTGTGTTGTGGTTTAATTCATTTGTGTTGTGGTTTAATTTATTTGTGTTGTGGTTTAATTTATTTGTGTTGTGGCTTAATTCATTTGTGTTGTGGTTTAATTTATTTGTGTTGTGGTTTAATTCATTTGTGTTGTGGTTTAATTCATTTGTGTTGTGGCTTAAATCATTTGTGTTGTGGTTTAATTCATTTGTGTTGTGGTTTAATTCATTTGTGTTGTGGTTTAATTTATTGGTGTTGTAGTTTAATTCATTTGTGTTGTAGTTTAATTCATTTGTGTTGTGGCTTAATTTATTTGTGTTGTGGTTTAATTTATTTGTGTTGTGGTTTAATTCATTGGTGTTGTAGTTTAATTCATTGGTGTTGTGGTTTAATTCATTTGTGTTGTGGCTTACTTTATTTGTGTTGTGGTTTAATTTATTTGTGTTGTGGTTTAATTCATTTGTGTTGTGGCTTACTTTATTTGTGTTGTGGTTTAATTTATTTGTGTTGTGGTTTAATTCATTTGTGTTGTGGCTTACTTTATTTGTGTTGTGGTTTAATTTATTTGTGTTGTGGTTTAATTTATTTGTGTTGTGGCTTAATTCATTTGTGTTGTGGCTTAATTCATTTGTGTTGTGGTTTAATTCATTTGTGTTGTGGTTTAATTTATTTGTGTTGTGGCTTAATTTATTTGTGTTGTGGTTTAATTCATTTGTGTTGTGGTTTAATTCATTTGTGTTGTAGTTTAATTCATTTGTGTTGTGGCTTAATTTATTTGTGTTGTGGCTTAATTTATTTGTGTTGTGGTTTAATTCATTTATTTGTGTTGTGGCTTAATTTATTTGTGTTGTGGTTTAATTCATTTGTGTTGTGGTTTAATTTATTGGTGTTGTGGTTTAATTTATTTGTGTTGTGGTTTAATTCATTTGTGTTGTGGTTTAATTAATTTGTGTTGTAGTTTAATTAATTTGTGTTGTGGCTTAAATTATTTGTGTTGTGGTTTAATTTATTTGTGTTGTGGTTTAATTTATTTGTGTTGTGGTTTAATTTATTGGTGTTGTAGTTTAATTCATTTGTGTTGTGGCTTAATTTATTTGTGTTGTGGCTTAATTCATTTGTGTTGTGGCTTAATTCATTTATTTGTGTTGTGGCTTAATTTATTTGTGTTGTGGTTTAATTCATTTGTGTTGTGGTTTAATTTATTTGTGTTGTGGTTTAATTCATTTATTTGTGTTGTGGCTTAATTTATTTGTGTTGTGGTTTAATTCATTTATTTGTGTTGTGGCTTAATTTATTTGTGTTGTGGTTTAATTCATTTATTTGTGTTGTGGTTTAATTTATTGGTGTTGTAGTTTAATTCATTTGTGTTGTGGCTTAATTTATTTGTGTTGTGGCTTAATTCATTTGTGTTGTGGCTTAATTCATTTATTTGTGTTGTGGTTTAATTTATTTGTGTTGTGGTTTAATTCATTTGTGTTGTGGTTTAATTTATTTGTGTTGTGGTTTAATTCATTTATTTGTGTTGTGGCTTAATTTATTTGTGTTGTGGTTTAATTCATTTATTTGTGTTGTGGCTTAATTTATTTGTGTTGTGGTTTAATTTATTTGTGTTGTAGTTTAATTCATTTATGTTGTAGTTTAATTCATTTGTGTTGTGGTTTAATTCATTTATTTGTGTTATGGTTTAATTCATTTGTGTTGTGGTTTAATTTATTTGTGTTGTGGTTTAATTCATTTGTGTTGTGGTTTAATTCATTTGTGTTGTGGTTTAATTTATTTGTGTTGTGGTTTAATTCATTTATTTGTGTTGTGGCTTAATTTATTTGTGTTGTGGCTTAATTCATTTGTGTTGTGGTTTAATTTATTTGTGTTGTGGTTTAATTTATTTGTGTTGTGGTTTAATTCATTTATTTGTGTTGTGGCTTAATTTATTTGTGTTGTGGTTTAATTCATTTGTGTTGTGGTTTAATTTATTTGTGTTGTAGTTTAATTCATTTATGTTGTAGTTTAATTCATTTGTGTTGTGGTTTAATTCATTTATTTGTGTTATGGTTTAATTCATTTGTGTTGTGGTTTAATTTATTTGTGTTGTGGTTTAATTCATTTGTGTTGTGGTTTAATTCATTTGTGTTGTGGCTTAATTTATTTGTGTTGTGGTGTAATTCATTTGTGTTGTGGTTTAATTTATTTGTGTTGTAGTTTAATTCATTTATGTTGTAGTTTAATTTATTTGTGTTGTGGTTTAATTCATTTGTGTTGTGGTTTAATTTATTTGTGTTGTAGTTTAATTCATTTGTGTTGTGGTTTAATTCATTTGTGTTGTGGTTTAATTTATTTGTGTTGTAGTTTAATTCATTTATGTTGTAGTTTAATTCATTTGTGTTGTGGTTTAATTCATTTATTTGTGTTGTGGCTTAATTTATTTGTGTTGTGGTTTAATTCATTTATTTGTGTTGTGGCTTAATTTATTTGTGTTGTGGTTTAATTTATTTGTGTTGTAGTTTAATTCATTTATGTTGTAGTTTAATTCATTTGTGTTGTGGTTTAATTCATTTATTTGTGTTATGGTTTAATTCATTTGTGTTGTGGTTTAATTTATTTGTGTTGTGGTTTAATTCATTTGTGTTGTGGTTTAATTCATTTGTGTTGTGGTTTAATTTATTTGTGTTGTGGTTTAATTCATTTATTTGTGTTGTGGCTTAATTTATTTGTGTTGTGGCTTAATTCATTTGTGTTGTGGTTTAAT
Organism: Myxocyprinus asiaticus; assembly: GCF_019703515.2. Taxonomy (NCBI): domain Eukaryota; kingdom Metazoa; phylum Chordata; class Actinopteri; order Cypriniformes; family Catostomidae; genus Myxocyprinus; species Myxocyprinus asiaticus. The sequence goes on from NC_059378.1 coordinate 35,647,223, forward strand.
TTATTTGTGTTGTGGTTTAATTTATTTGTGTTGTGGTTTAATTCATTTATTTGTGTTGTGGCTTAATTTATTTGTGTTGTGGTTTAATTCATTTGTGTTGTGGTTTAATTTATTTGTGTTGTAGTTTAATTCATTTATGTTGTAGTTTAATTCATTTGTGTTGTGGTTTAATTCATTTATTTGTGTTATGGTTTAATTCATTTGTGTTGTGGTTTAATTTATTTGTGTTGTGGTTTAATTCATTTGTGTTGTGGTTTAATTCATTTGTGTTGTGGCTTAATTTATTTGTGTTGTGGTGTAATTCATTTGTGTTGTGGTTTAATTTATTTGTGTTGTAGTTTAATTCATTTATGTTGTAGTTTAATTTATTTGTGTTGTGGTTTAATTCATTTGTGTTGTGGTTTAATTTATTTGTGTTGTAGTTTAATTCATTTGTGTTGTGGTGTAATTCATTTATTTGTGTTGTGGCTTAATTTATTTGTGTTGTAGTTTAATTTATTTGTGTTGTAGTTTAATTCATTTGTGTTGTGGTTTAATTCATTTGTGTTGTGGTTTAATTTATTTGTGTTGTAGTTTAATTCATTTATGTTGTAGTTTAATTCATTTGTGTTGTGGTTTAATTCATTTATTTGTGTTATGGTTTAATTCATTTGTGTTGTGGTTTAATTCATTTGTGTTGTGGTTTAATTCATTCATTTGTGTTGTGGCTTAATTCATTTGTGTTGTGGTTTAATTCATTTGTGTTGTGGTGTAATTCATTTATTTGTGTTGTGGTTTAATTTATTTTTGTTGTAGTTTAATTCATTTGTGTTGTAGTTTAATTCATTTATGTTGTGGTTTAATTCATTTGTGTTGTGGTTTAATTCATTTGTGTTGTGGCTTAATGTATTTGTGTTGTAGTTTAATTCATTTGTGTTGTAGTTTAATTCATTTATGTTGTGGTTTAATTCATTTGTGTTGTGATTTAATTCATTTATTTGTGTTGTGGTTTAATTCATTTGTGTTGTGGTTTAATTCATTTGTGTTGTGGCTTAATGTATTTGTGTTGTGTCATGATTTCTTTGTGCTGTGAACTTTTGTTTGCTTTTTAAATTTCGAACTGGGTCCAGTTCACTAATTTTGTGACAACCAGGCGCTAAACAACACTATTTAACCACATATTTAATCGCATTTAAACTCACGGTTGAGTGATGTGTGAAAACGAATCACTGAATCTTTCTTTTAAACTCTTCTATTAATTGAACAGTTCGAAAGAATCGATTCGCTTGATTGAGTAAGAATTGCCGATACTAATTAACCATATCCACTCTTATCTGTCTAACCACAAAATGTCCTCATAGTGCATTTTGTAGGCGGAGAATCTGATGTTGCAAAAATCCATTGGGATGTATCAAGTCTCGCTGTGGTAGGCGGGATTTAGAGGATTAAGGTGAGTCAGTATTGCCAAACCCCCGGCGGTCAGACGGAGGATTCAACCCACCCTGTCAGGTTCAGTCCCTCGGAGTAATTGTGAGTTTATGTTTGTTACTTTTGTCTGTTTTGTTCGCTCATATTACTGTTGATTTCGAGATATTTTACGTTTTAATGCAAGCGTTTATTATTAATGCGTTTATTTGTTGAAGAACCTGCCTCGCATACTCTAACTGTGCTTCAAAACCTAGTGAGCCACCTACCTAGACAGCATTTTTGGACACCACAGGCGCGTTCCGAGTCTCCTGAACGCTGCACGAGACTATGATCCTCACATTGCTGTCTAGGTAGGGTTTGAAACACGGCCTGCATTTCTGAGGAATACGTGGGATTTCAACAGTAAATATTGGAAGAGTTACACAGCAAGTTTTAAAAATGCCTTACCTTCACTGCTTATACAGTGTTCTTATTCGTGTAAATCCAAATGTTTAAGGTGAAACTTAGTTCCTAATGCAGTTCTAACTTGTGTTGAAACTTCTTCGTTTGGACAAACGTGCTGACCTCTTGATTTGATCGTAAACAGATAAGGCAAACAACTTCAGGCACAGATTGAGACATGGGTGAGACAGCTGGCAGAGAGCATGGGATTGTTACAAGATCTGCTGAGGTGAAATTCACTTTTCTTAAAGGTTTTTAATGGCGTTGATCTGATTTTGCAACGGTATGTTGGTTTTGAGATTAGATCTGTGGTGTGATTGTTTAAGGAATGCAGGAAATGTTGATGGTGGCTGTTCTCAGACCTTTGAGTCAATGTGTAGGATGGTGGCATCATGAACTTATTGTTTGCTTTTTTAACTAAGACTTCATATCTTCTCTATTTTTCTAGTATATTGGGTCATTTCCTGTAGATGACAGTTGTTTGGATGATCAAATTCAGCAGCTGCACACTCAGCTAAAGTCCCTAAAGGTAATTTGTGTGCTGTGGAAAGGTTCTAAAGTGTTATGTTTGCATCCTTTTTATAGTTGTTTACCATTACACTACACTGCCATTCACATTTTTTAACACACCTGACTCTATTTCTCATAATCTTAAAAAACTTTTGATTTAAGGGCTAAGGCTTGAATTAGTTTAAAAATAAATTGTGCCTGTGTATGAATTTCTGTAAACAATATCCTAAGCAAAGGGTGGCTACTTTGAAGAAGCTAAAATACAAGATGTTTTTATTTATTTACACTGGTGGCCAAAAGTTTGGAATAATGTACAGTTATGGAAAGAAATTGGTACTTTTATTCACCGACGTGGCATTCCACTGATCACAATGTATAGTGAGGATAATAATAATGTGATTTTCAGAACTTCTTAAACAACTACAAAGAGTTCTCATCAAAAAATCCTCCACCTACAGCAATGACAGCTTTGCAGATCCTTGGCATTCTAGCTGTCAGTTTGTGCAGATACTCGGGTGATATTTCACCCCACGCTTCCTGTAGCACTTACCATAGATGTGGCTGTCTTGTTGGGCACTTCTCAAGCACCTTACAGTCTAGCTGATCCCACAAAAGCTCAATGGGGTTAAGATCCATTACACACTTTTCCAATTATCTGTTGTCCAATGTCTGTGTTTCTTTGCCCACTCTAACCTTTTCTTTTAGATTTTCTGTTTCAAAAGTGGCTTTTTCTTTGCAATTCTTCCCATAAGGCCTGCACCCCTGAGTCTTCTCTTTACTGTTGTACATGAAACTGGTGTTGAGCGGGTAGAATTCAATGAAGCTGTCAGCTGAGGACATGTGAGGCGTCTATTTCTCAAACTAGAGACTCTGATGTACTTATCCTCTTGTTTAGTTGTACATCTGGCCCTCCACATCTCTTTCTGTCCTTGTTAGAGCCAGTTGTCCTTTGTCTTTGAAGACTGTAGTGTACACCTTTATATGAAATCTTCAGTTTTTTGGCAGTTTCAAGAACTGTATAGCCTTCATTCCTCAAAACAATGATGGACTGATGAGTTTCTAGAGAAAGCTGTTTCTTTTTTGCCATTTTTGACCTAATATTGACCTTAAGGCATGCCAGTCTATTGCATACTGTGGCAACTCAAACATAAACACAAAGACAATGTTAACCTTCATTTAACGAACCAAATAACTTTCAACTGTTTGATATAATGGCATGTGATTTTTCTAGTACCAAATCAGCAATTTAGCATGATTACTCAAGGTGTTGGAGTGATGGCTGCTGGAAATGGGGCCTGTCTAGATTTGATCAAAAATTCCTTTTTTTCAAATAGTGATGGTGCTGTTTTTTACATCAGTAATGTCCTATACTTTGTGATCAGTTAAATGCCACTTTGGTGAATTAAAGTACCAATTTCCTTCCGAAACAGCAAAATCTGTCCATTATTCCAAACTTTTGGCCGCCAGTGTATGTGTGTGTGTGTGTGTGTGTGTGTGTGTGTGTGTGTGTGTGTGTATATATATATATATATATATATATATATATATATATATATATATTTTTATATATTACATGTTTGGTTACTACATAATTACCATACTTCAATTGTGTTATTTCATCATTTGATGACTTCTAGTATTTTTAAAATGTGGGAAATGAGTTACTTTTTTTTTTATTTAATATTATAATACAGTGAGTGAGTCCGAACTTTTGACTGGTCGTGTAGATGAATTCTGATCATCTTTAATTGCAGAATTGCAGGAGCAAGCGAGCAGTTTCCTTAAAATTCTCTGTCAAAGGAGTCAAAGTTTATGATGAAGATGAAACGGTAAGATCAAGTGCTGTCTCAGCCTTTGATTTCTTCTCTGAATGTTTTTTTTTGTTGTTGTTGTTTTTTTTTAACATTCTCTCTGCTTTGTAAGTCATAAGGATAAACTTGTGTTTGGTATCTCCTTAGATGCTTCTCATGGCTCATGCCATGTGTCGAGTCTCGCTGTCCACCGCCCGTCCGTCTGATGCGCAGTTTGCCTTTGTCTCTCATAATCCTGGGGGTTCTGATGCCCAGCTCTACTGCCACGTCTTCAGAGCCAGACATGCCCGAGCTGTAAGTTCAAACATGACAAAACCCCTCAACCAAAAACCTTAGCAGTGTTTTAAATGGCTTGACTTACAAAGTATAACTTTAAATTGCACAAGTTATATTTTGCATGGCAGTTCTAGAATTAAGATTGTGGATTTATGTTTTTCCGCAGTTGCGATGTTTAGAATGGCAATACACACAAAAACCAAATTTACCTGCTAACTTTTTTTAATACACCCATAATTGTCTCCTAACTAAATTACAACTTTCACAGCAAGGATTTGAGTTTTGTTATGACTTTGGGTCGCTGTTTTGGATTGTTTTGTTTTTGGTTCTGGGTTGGTTTTTTGTTTTGTTTGATCTCTGTTGTGTTTTGTTCTATTTTGTTTCTGTCCTGTTTTATTTATGTTTTTTTTTTTTTTTGGGGGGGGGGGGGGTCTGTTTGATTTGGATGGTTTTTGGTTCTGTTTTTAATTAATATTTATTTTCTGTTTTTTGTTTTGTTTTTTCCCCCTAAATCAAGGCCCAGTTCCTGAATCTACTGCTTTGCCGGTGTTTCCAACTGTATTTTCTGGAGAAGCACCCAGAGGAAGCCCAGAATGAGTGTTCTGGGAAGATACCCTCTCGAACCCTATCTCTACTTCATCAGGGTTTCCCTCTCAGTGTTAGCGCCTTGGTGTCCTTCAGAAGGGCACCAACTCAAGGCCTCCTGCCAGGGGAAAAGGTACACGTTATCTAGAGTACATTGCTTTTAAGGCTTAACATAACTATGATTGCAAACAAAAAATGCTTTCATAAAAAATATACCTGCACGGTATATCAGTATGTGGCAAGCAGTCCATAGGGTTTAAATGATGAAACGTAAAGCTTCTATTTTTGTTAGATTCTTCACAAAAAAAAAATTATTAGTAAAGTTGTGTAAGTCGTTTTTTTAGGCTGAGACTACTGTTCTAGATGGATATGATTTGATATGAAATCGACAGGGTGTAACATATTTCCACAAATTATTTTCTACAGTTAAAAGTTTAAGTTGTATAAAAAAACCTGCAGTAGTCCTTTTTAAGATGCCAAATACCCATAGTTCTGAATATTTCAATAAATGGAATACTGTACTATTCTGCAAGATGCACATCCTTCATTTCCCTCAACAGGTTCTCTCAGAGCCAAATACAGAGCGTGTTAGCAGTCCTGAGGACGGTCCCACTTCCTCTCCCACTATAGTTCGTAAAATGGCGATCCGGACCAAAAAGCTGCGCTCTGGAGCGTACCGCTCTTTTACCTTTACTCCCCTCAAACAGCACCATCTGCAGGATAAACTGAGTGCTCCACAAGGTGGGATAAGTGTTCATAGAACACTGGCGAGAGTGAGAAAGTTTATTAGGTAATGCACATGTCTAGTTATGGTGTTTGGCTTAATTAAAATAAGAAAAAAGCTTGCATACTTCCTGCTTCCAAAAATATCTTTAATAAATAACCATGTGGTTAACGTTTCGACCCGCACAAGAATCTTCTTCAGAAGATTCGGAAGACTCTTGTGTGGGTCGAAACTTAACTATATGGTTATTTATTAAAGGTATTTTTTGGAGCAGGAAGAAAGTGTGCAAGCTCTTTTGATTTTAGACTATTTTTTGGACTCGGCACCTTACAAATATTACTTTGGGTTGCTTGTGTTTTTATAAATGGTTTAATTAAGACACAAAGGGTTAATATAAATTGATTATTTGCCTGTGGGATTTGGTGGCTGGTGAGCCTTGGAAAAAAGGTGGTGGGGATGTCTACATGTTTCTTCTAAGATTGGCAAAAAATGTTTATGCCAATCATTTGAAGTTTCCACAGTATTTATCACTGTGATTTTAATTTTGTGAAGTGTGTAATTTCTGTGCCACTAGTGCCATTCGTTTGATGCTGCTATAGTGAAACAGTAACTACACACTGCAGCATTAAATCTTTAGAATTAGAAGAGTTTTTTTTTTTTGTTTTGTTTGGTTGCATTTTCTCGGCCATCATAATGGTGATTGTGTGCAACTCTGAATGTTTTCTTTCAAATACTTTTCTAAATACTGAACTTGCGGTCTGTCCAAACTAGGATTCTGGACCTTTTGCCATTTTGAACATTGACATATCATTTCTGAGACCTATATGAACTTGATTCCTGTAGGAATCTAAGGAATCTTTTCTTTGTGTGAAACAGAAAAGGATCCGGAAAGTGCAAAAGCATGCAGGACTCGAGCACCCAGTTTGGCCGAGACAGAAGAAGCTCTGGCTCAAGCTGTATGGTGCTGGGCTGGCGTGTCTAGGTCAGTATTTATGAACTTTGATTGTGTTGTACTGGTATTAACTCAACAATGACCAAGATCTAATAAAGTGTGCTATTTTATGCTTTATATGGCTTTGATTTTTTTAAACCTAATATTTATACTTATAAATTAATAAATATTTTATTCTGTCATTTGAGTTGTCATATTGCATACAAACTGGGTTCATGCTATATCTTTGCAGCATATTAAATAATATCTCTCTTTTCCAATAAATACAAGGGGTTATATTTAATTTAACGTTTGTTTCAATCACAGTGATTGTAGCTCCATGCTACTGGCAGATGATGTCCTTGGTGCCTTCCTGCTGTGTCCCCATCCCAAAAAGCCCAATCGCGGGTCTCTTATAGTTCACTTTCCATCTGGTCTGGCAACCTATGCTATAAAGAATTCCAAAGGGAAATTCCTCCTTGAGGTGAGCAAAATGATTTAAAGGGATAGTTTACCCAGAAATGAAAATTCTGTCTTTATTTACTCACCCTAATTTTGCTTCAGATCCGTATGACATTCTTTCATCTGTGGAAAACAAAAGGAAAAAAAAAAATCTTTACACATAGGGCTGGGGGATATGGTGAAACACACTATATTGCCAAAAGTATTCGCTCACCCATCCAAATAATTGAATTCAGGTGTTCCAATCACTTCCATGGCCACAGGTGTATAAAATGAAGCACCTAGGCATGCAGACTGCTTCTACAAACATTTGTGAAAGAATGGGCCGCTCTCAGGAGCTCAGTGAATTCCAGTGTGGTACTGTGATAGGATACCACCTGTGCAACAAGTCCAGTCGTGAAATTTCCTCGCTACTAAATATTCCACAGTCAACTGTCAGTGGTATTATAACAAAGTGGAAGCGATTGGGAATGACAGCAACTCAGCCACGAAGTGGTAGGCCACGTAAAATGACAGAGCGGGGTCAGCGGATGCTGAGGCGCATAGTGCGCAGAGGTCGCCAACTTTCTGCAGAGTCAATCGCTACAGACCTCCAAAGTTCATGTGGCCTTCAGATTAGCTCAAGAACAGTGCATAGAGAGCTTCATGGAATGGGTTTCCATGGCTGAGCAGCTGCATCCAAGCCATACATCACCAAGTGCAATGCAAAGCGTCGGATGCAGTGGTGTAAAGCACGCCGCCACTGGACTCTAGAGCAGTGGAGACGCGTTCTCTGGAGTGACGAATCACGCTCCTCCATCTGGCAATCTGATGGACGAGTCTGGGTTTGGCGGTTGCCAGGAGAAAGGTACTTGTCTGACTGCATTGTGCCAACTGTGAAGTTTGGTGGAGGGGGGATTATGGTGTGGGGTTGTTTTTCAGGAGCTGGGCTTGGCCCCTTAGTTCCAGTGAAAGGAACTCTGAATGCTTCAGCATACCAAGAGATTTTGGACAATTTCATGCTCCCAACTTTGTGGGAACAGTTTGGGGATGGCCCCTTCCTGTTCCAACATGACTGCGCACCAGTACACAAAGCAAGGTCCATAAAGACATGGATGAGCGAGTTTGGTGTGGAAGAACTTGACTGGCCTGCACAGAGTCCTGACCTCAACCTGACAGAGCACCTTTGGGATGAATTAGAGCGAAGACTGCGAGCCAGGCCTTCTCGTCCAACATCAGTGTCTGACCTCACAAATGCGCTTCTGGAAGAATGGTCAAAAATTCCCATAAACACACTCTTAAACCTTGTGGAAAGCCTTCCCAGAAGAGTTGAAGCTGTTATAGTGCAAAGGGTGGGCCGACGTCATATTAAACCCTATGGATTAAGAATGGGATGTCACTTAAGTTCATATGCGTCTAAAGGCAGATGAGCGAATACTTTTGGCAATATAGTGTATATTGTGCAGATATACATCATGTTTTTCCATTATTCAGCAAATCCAATGATATTCATGTTGCGTTTGGTGCATTAGCACTAAATATGCTTCTCATTTGACACGCGCATTTGTGTATCACGTGAGTGATATTTGTGCTCCAGAGACAGGAGAGTGCTGAGCGGGACCCCAAAATCGCGGCGCAGACCACAAAACTTGCAAGACCCATTTGCATTTGAGGTTTTTTTTTTTAACGTTCTTAAAGTGCTATGGAGGAAGTTAATCAGCTAGACAACCCAGCGCTCTTACAGCTACAACACTGTGTCATGCACCAAAATAAAGGGTTTTTAAACTACACATCACGCTTACTAAAATTCTGTTCAAATGATGTTAGATATCTGGAAACAAACCAGCCATGTTTGCTTTCAGATATTCTCTATATAGATCATTAAGAGCCTATAAGTGTTTATTTTCAATGGATTTATTAATGTAATTATTATTTTACTTTGTTGCATTGCTTTAAGATGTTGAGTTTCTTGAGGAAAGTTTATAATACAAAATAGAATTACATTTAATTCATAAAGTGTGCACACACTGATCGCTGTACTTGCTGTATGTGCGCAGCTGCATGAGGCTAATGAGCTGAGCACATTAAATTTACTGCGCTCTAGATTCACTGATTGCACATTGGCATAATTCCACATATGCTTGGCCGCAAAAGGATACTATCCAAATCTACAGTAACCTCTTAACACCGGGTTGTGGACAGAAGAGTGTTTTCCTGCAGTGTTCTGCCAAAATAAAAGCTTCCACCAAAGGAAAGGCTTAAGGACCGCACAGCAATGCGGCATGCAAGTTAAAAAATGATTGCATAAATATGGTACTGTTTCATAACTATTATTATTAATATACAGAATATATTTTGATAATTTCTTAACTTAATATGAACTTATTATTGGAATTGCTAATATAAATTTTTTTATTTTTATTTTTTTTATTTTTTTTCACATTTAGAATAATAGTAAAGTCATCAAAACTATGGAATAACATAAATGGAACTATGGGAATTATGTTGTGACTAAACAAAATCCAAAATAAATCAAAACTGTGTTATATTTTAGCATCTTCAAAGTAGTCACCCTTTGCCTAGAATTTGTAGACATGTACTCTTGACATTTTCTCAACCAACTTCTTGAGGGATGCTTTTTAAACAGTATTGAAAGTGTTCCCATCTATGTTGGGCACTTATTGGCTGCTTTTCTTTAATATTTGTTCCAAGTCATCAATTTAAAAAAAATAAAAGTTTATTTTTTTTTTTTATATATAATGAAATAAATTAATATGGTGGCACAATTATATTTTTGTCTACAAAACTAATTTCAAAAATTTAAGCATATGCCTTCAGATCAAAAGATTTTTAAGATCATGAGAAACATTTCAGTCAAGTTTTTCAAACGTTTTGACCGGTTGTGTGTGTCTAATATATATAATAAAATTATTTTTTTTTTTTTGTAACTTGAGAGCCCAGAGTCACTATTCACTTACATTATATGGGGAAAAGTTGTGTGCACAAAAAAAAAAAAAAAAGGTCAGTCATATAGGTTTTGAGCAACATTAGGGTGAGTAAATGACATAATTCAAAATGTTATATGGACTAATCATTTAAATTAACATTTAGGGTTTTCTTACTCTGTTTGTTGGAAGTACAATGTTGTTTTATCTTGTACAGAAATGCCACAATAAGTTTGAAAGCCTAGCTGCTTTGATTGAGCACTACACTGAGTTCAGTGAAGAGCTGGAATGTTCTCTGAGCAGTGCCCGTGTCAACCACTGCTATGATTGGGAGGAAACTGTAAACAAGAGCTCACATTCACAACAGGACAGCAAGAAAGGCACATTTAAAAACCAAAGTTGGGTATGAATCCTGTCTTTCCCCCAATGTGGTTACTACCATTTTTTTTTAATAACCACTTTTATTATTATTTAAATTTTTAAAGATTCAATAGCTGCTGGCATTGGTAAAGCTTCCTAACTAGGATCTTCAGACACTGGCACCCCTTTTTTTTTTTTTTTTTTTTTTTTTTTTTTCTATAGACACTGTTGTTTTGCCTGTTGGCAATAACCTCAACTCACCTTGAGCAATTGAGTTGTGTAAATTTTTTTTGTTTTTTTGGAAATAAGCACATATTGGGATTAGCATGTTGATGTCATCTTTTAAATGTATACTCGACAAGTTTAGCAAAGGCAGACTATATCTTTTGTATGTACCCTGTATTATGTCGTAACTTGTATTATCTTGAAATAATTTGTCTTAACCCTGTGCACCTATAAGGGAGCTGTATATATTGGTCTTGTGGGTTGTATATATTGGCCTTTTGGGTTTTTTTGCCACCAGTTGAAAGAACTTAAGTTATAACCTCAAATTCTAAAAACTTTCACTATCCGGTTAATTGATTTTGTCATTGACTGGCTTTGGTACCTTAAATGTTTTCTACTTCTTAAATGCACTTTGTCTCTCTTGAATACAACTATTGCCTTTGCACCAATGTATATTATTTGTCTTGCCTCTTTGCATAAACTTTTTTTTACAATCATGTTTGTCTGGTGTTCTTTCAGACATAATTCTTTTGAAGTGGCATAGGAAAAATTAATTAGTAGGACATAGTCATTTCTGTGAATCTCAAGAAAACACATCAAGAACATGGTAACATTTCACCCCAAAATAAAATGTAATTACTCCCATTACCATAATGCCAAACAGTTGACAAAAATTGTGTATTTAATGATTGAAATATTAAATAATATTATTTATACATAATGGTAGTATGTTGAATTTTAATGTAATTTTTATTTTAATATAATAATAATAATAATAAAATAAAAAAAAACACATTGTGTCCAGAAAGGATGATTTTTCATTACTGTAGCTACAAGTGTAATGAGATTTAAAAAAAAAAAAACTTTTTTTTTTTTTTTATTACAAAAGCATTTTGGTTACTCTCATAATCTTGGTTCCCTGAAAGGAGTGATGAGACGCTGCGTCAGAAGCTGATGCTATGGGAGCACCTCCCAGGGGACGTTGATTTTGAAACCCTTTACCATCACGGCAATTTGATTGGCTGGAGACGCTTGGTGCTCCAACTATGTCATCGTGGGCATTTAAGCCAGAGCTCAGTGCCACATCATTAGGATTTTCCGACAGAAGGGAAGGAGAGTGTATTTCTTGTCCCATAACGTTGAAAAATCATTAGCTACAGCTACGCAACGTCTCGTTCCCTCCTTTCAGTGCACCAAGGTTATGCGAGTAACTGGGACATTCCCTTTCAAGATGGTAAATTTTATGCTGCATCAGAAGCTGACGCTATGAGAGCAGTATAACGTAATGCCTGTTAGTCAACAGGGTAGTAAAATCTATTGCTGTAACCACCCATTTATATTGACAAATAGGAAGGAAAGTGGGGACAATAAACCAACGGCTCGATGCCAATACATAGACGCTAGCCATGCCTGGTAGTAGAGCAATGTCTCAACACATCTTCCCAGTTAGCAGGAAGGAGGGGAGCAGAGCGACCATCTAGCCAAGGGCTTTTGTACAGTGATACTAGCAAACGGGGTACTAAAACATTGCACACATGCTGTAATTCACAGCAGTGATAATGGAGAGACCGTAGTTTTAAAAAAATCTAACACAAGTACTAACCAACTGGTCAACAGTCAGCCTTCTTCCTCTGTAAAGATCTGGTAAGAGGTTTATAAAACCTGGCAAAGGTGTTAGGGGAAGTCCAACCTGTAGCCAGACATACTGTATGTCTTATAGTGACATGCCCAGGCGGAGGCCATACTCCTGCCCGTGGGGCATTGCGAATCATATGTGTGCGCAATAGCATCCACGACCTAAAGGGAAATTCTTTGCTTGGAGATGGTCGGTCCATTTGAGCAGCCTCCAAAACAAATAGTGTTGTTCTTATACCCTGAATTGACTTGTCCGGTCAACGTACATGCTCAATGCCCTTACAGGCCAGAGTGTATGCAGTCTCTTAGCCTCGTCCAACTCGAAGGGAGGAGAATGCTGCAGGGGAACAATGGGGCTGCCAAGACTTTGGGCACTTAACCCTCTATGGGCATGAGAATGGCCTTTGACAGGCCTGGTCCCAACTCTAAAGCAAGAATTATTGACCGAAAGGGCCAAAGTTCCCCAACATGTTTCGCTGATGCCAAAGTGAGTAGCAGCAGAATTTTAGTGAGAGTATGCAAAAGCATACAGCCTCTAGTGGCTCAAACGGGGAACCCATAAGCACGTCTAATATCAGCACTAAGACCAGGGACAGTAGCGGGTTGAGAAGGTCTCAGACATCTCGCACCAGGTAAGAATCTACTAACCAGAGGGTGTTTGCCTACTGAACAGAAGGTGTTTTCCTGGTGTTTTCCTACAGACAAACCCTTGAGTGGCAACTAAGGCAGAGACATATACTTTAAGCATGGATGGAGTGAGTCAGTGGTCTCCAGGGAGGCAAATGGGTCCACTTTGGCTTTCCCGAATACCTCTCAAATCCTCTGAATGTACTGAGGGTGGAGTCTCCAATCCCACTTTCATTTGCCCGGTTTTGTGAAGTTGTTTGTGTCTCAAGCAACTGCAGCAAGATCTGCACACACTATTTGGTCGTGACACACATTGGGCACGAAGCTAACAAAAAAGATCCCCACATAGAACTGTGGGAAGAGCGAATGCTGTGGGGGCACTACAAAGTGATCCTGGCCTTTTTTCGGAGGTGGAGCAGACTGGTCTGTCTGCAAAAAACCCTGCTTCATTGGTGCCAAACCATCAAGAAGGCTTAACCTGTCTTGGCAGAACTTTAAGTCTTTAAGCCACAGCGTCACCAAAGAGGCCCTGCTGACACACCGGGGCATCAAGCAGGATGGCTTTTTCCCTGTCGCTCAGATCTGACAAGTTTAGCCAGATGTGGCGTTCAGCGGACACCAGACTACCCATAGATCTGCCAGTGGCCTGGGAAGTGGTCTTGGTAGCCCGGTTTACCAAATCTGTGGTGTGACACAGCTCTTGGATGGAATCGGGGTCTGGACCACTCTCATCAAGCAAAACTGCCTGGTAAGCCTGCAACACTGCCATGATGTGCAGAGCCACACCAGCCTGACCCGCTAAAGTGTAGGCCTTACCCAACAGTGTGGATGTGAGCCTACATGGCTTGGATGGATGCACCGGCTCAGATTTCCAAGCCAGTGTGGAAGAGGAGGGTGCCGCTACTGCCTCTTCCACTAGGGGAATCTGTGAACATCCTCTAAGCTCGGCGTAGTCCAAGGATGTAATGGCCGCTGCACCTGAGTCATACGTTCTCACGGAGGATGACGTGCGCCATGTCTTGACCAGCTGGTTGTGCAGCTCTGGAAATACACGTTTACGCCGGCTCGACTAAAGTCGAGATTTCTTTGGGCGCATTAGGTATGGGACATTTGAGCTGAAATCTCTCGACTGCTGTTTTATCTTATATTCCGTTTACAACTATTTTAATCACATTTAAGTCTTTTAAAAATGTGGGGTGAAGAATTCATTTTAAAAAGTACAAATGTAATTTCTTCATGAACTTGCATGTGAAATAATATGAGCTGTCACTGTTTGAAATTTTATGTCAACTACACATTTTAACACAAATGTACTCCTATAACAAATGCTTGTATCATGAAAAAGTGTAGTGTGACAGCTGTCCAAATGTTATCTGCCAGGTCCAATTTATCTCTGTGAGTGTCGGAAAAACGAACATTTACCTCACTAGCATTTTCACTTAGTAAAGGGATGGTGTAGACTCACACCATCAACTCTTGGTGAAAAAAAATATCTGTGCTCCTACACGTAATCCATTTTGATCTTCTCAGTAGCTTCAATACAAACAGGAAGTTAGATGACAATGCGGAAGAGTGGAGCTCTGAAAAGGGGTGGGGCTGAATTAAGTGGATAGGATTTTAAAGTCAATGACCCCTGGGGAGTGCTCCCAGAGTTAGCTTCTGATGCAGTGTCGAAGTTACCTCCATAAAAGGGAATTCAATTTATATGGGAAATGTGCTGTGTCGTGAAAATGTAATAATGCAAAAATCTTAATGATCCTAACAATTGACATTTTCTTTTTGCAAAATAGGAAATATTGAATTAAAAAAAAAATATTAAAGAATATTATTCATACATAATGTATTATATATAGCCCTACGTACATATACAGTATATATACACCGATCAGCCACAACATTAAAACCATCTGTCTAATATTGTGTAGGTCCCTCTCATACCGCCAAAACAGCGCCAACCCGTATCATTCTGAGATGCTATTCTTCTCATCACAGTTGTAAAGAACAGTTATCTGAGTTAACATAGACTTTTTCTGTCTGGCCATTCTCTGTTGACCTCCTTACCTGGCCGCCCAGTTAGGTCCTCTGTCATCGAATGTACAAGATCATGTAAGAAGTCTTGGAGTGATTTTAGATTTATCATTACTTTTTAATAAACAAATTAGTGCTGTTGTCAAGGGTAGCTTTTTCCATCTGAGATCTATCACTAAAGTCAAACAGTTTCTTTCCAGCAAAGACCTGGAAATTGTGATCCACTCACTAATTTTATCAAGGTTAGACTATTGTAACTTATTGTACATTGGCCTCCCTCAAACTGCGTTATCCTGCCTACAGCTGGTTCAAAATGCAGCAGCTAGACTTTTGACAGGGTCAAGAAAGAGGGATCACATTACCCCTGTATTAGTGTCCCTACACTGGCTTCCTGTTATATTCAAGGTCGATTATAAAATTCTGCTTTATGTTTACAAGGCACTATCTGGTCTCGCGCCCAAATACATCAGTGATCTTCTCGTCCCCTACTCCCCTACCAGAGCATTCAGGTCTTCTCATCAACTTCTTTTGAGGGTTCCTCGCTATCCCTATAGATCTAAGGGTGATCGAGCCTTCTCTGTGGTAGGTCCTAAACTCTGGAATAGTCTCCCTTACCATGTGAGGTCAGCTTCTTCAATAGACATTTTTAAATCCTCTTTGAAAACGTATTTATATTCTTTAGCATTTGAATAGGACTTTATAATAGATTAAATTGGGTAAATATTTGATGCAGTTTTTAATTGCATCTATTTATTATTATTATTTCTTTTTTTGTATGTATATAATTCTGTCATTGTTTATTTATTTGATTGATTTGTAAAGGACTTTGAGTCAACTTCTGTTGTTTTTAAATGTGCTCTATAAATAAAGGTTGACTTGACTTGATGTGTGGCATCAAGCCTTTGGACTCGATTCGCGAAGGCTCTCCGTTAAGACCACACTACTGCTGGCTCTGGCCTCAGTAAAATGGGTAAGTGACCTGCATGCACTATCAGTCGACAATTCATGTCTGGAGTTTGGCCCCGGTCTTTCAAGAGCCACTGTCAAACACAGGAAAGGCTATGTACCCAAGGTCCTAACCACGCCCTTCAAAGCACAGGTGGTCACCTTCAGGCCTTCTTCCCTCCACCATTTAATTTGGATGAGGAACAATCATTGTATTTGTTATGCCCTGTGAGGGCACTACATGCATACGTTGAGCATACTTGCCAGTTCAGACTGTCTGATCAGCTCTTTATATGCTATGGAGGACGCACAAAAAGAATGTCTATCTCCAAACAAAGGCTCTCTCACTGGATTGTCGATGCAATTACACTGGCTTATGAGTCGCAGGGTCAGACTTGCCCAATTGGTGTTAAATCACATTCAGCTAGAGGCATGGGCTCCTCATGGGCATGGACGAATGGTGTACTCTTACAAGACATGTTTTGCAGCGGGATGGTCCTCTCAAAACACATTCGCAAGGTTTTACAACCTAGTCGTAACGTCTCTTTCTTCACAAGTCCTCTCTGTTTAGAGCACTTGCTATTCTTTGGCCAAATATATATATATACTTATGCCCTTCCCTTTAAGTACGGGCTCCCCATCATTTGCACAACTGCCTGCAGGCTGTTATAATTTACCATAAAGTCACAAGCACTTTCATTATAAATAAACTCCCTTCCTGACTGGGTTCATAAGGAGTTAACTCAAACTATATGACTATAGTTCATATATTCATTATGAGTGCTCTCCTCCTGGCCAACACAAGGATCACTCACTGCAGCATACTCATGTCGGTCGCCATCCCACAAGACTGTGCCACCATGTTTCCTCTCTGGGAAGCTGTCGTAAGATTATAACATGAGAATAATAAAAAATTTAGCAAAGTGCGCAGAGCTCGTCGTTCACACGTCTGCTTCTTGCATGGCGTCACGTGACCTCGTTGATATGCACATTTAAATTATAAATACAATGATACATTTTAGCTTAATAAAAAGCATTATTTACCTTCATATATTTTTTACTTAAACATTTTTTGTGAATGAACAAGGTGGAGCTTTTATTTTGACACGGAAAGTGTTGTTCTGGTAAAATGATTTCATCTCCTCCTTTTCTGTTATACAGTGCCACCATTGTAGACTTGTATAATAAATTGTAGTGGTTACTAATGTTTGGAATTGCGAATGCTTAAAACCTGCAGTACTTTTATTTCACAATGCACCTGAACTGAGGCCTGTACCATGAAGGTCGCTGAACGAACTCATGGTTTCAGGTTGACAAATTCAAACCAATTCAATCAGGCTAATTTGGTACTATGATGTAGCTCATCAACTCATAGCTCGTCTCCTCAGGCATCGATCCTGATTTTAACATTAGATTACACACTCGTGCACATGAATGAGTGTCGTTTGCAGTGCACAACCAATCGTGTGAGAGAACACGATTCGCTTCTCACGAGAGACTTAGCGGGATTTACCTCTCTGCTGAAAGCTGATGATTATGAATATAAGAATTTAAATCCATTTAAACTGTGCACAAGACATTGTTTTAAAAAATATACAAAAATTAAAATGCATTTACCCTGCTCAGGAGTTCAGCATGAACACTTAAAACACACGATTTACAGTAGAAGGGATAACTGTAAAATTATGAAGCAATTAAAGACATTTACACAACAAGAAGAAACAGCGGCTGCTACGAGAACTCAAGAGGACTGCCGCAAACAAATTATTAACGTGATACAAAAATATAAAACAGCTGGTATATCAATTCGTAAGTGAATTCATATAGGCCCACAACAAGAACACACAGGCTTATTAATTTTAAAATCTTAAATTTATTTAAAATATAAAAACTTTTATATTTATTTGAACTGAAAACTTTATATTTTATTCAAAACTATTACAAATAAATATAGGCTACTACTGATTACAAAACGAATAGAGACTATAAAGACAAATATACTCCCTAAGTTTATTTTCCTTTTTCAAAATCTACCAGTTAGTACATTTGAAGTCAGAAGTTTACATATACCTTAGCCAAATACATTTAAACTCAATTTTTCACCATTCCTGACATTTAATCATAGAAAACATTCCCTGTCTTAGGTCAGTTAGGATCACTACTTTATTTTAAGAATGTGAAATGTCAGAATAATAGTAGAGAGATAATGATTTATTTCAGCTTTTATTTCACATTCCCAGTGGGTCAGAAGTTTACATACAAGTTAAAATTATTTAACTTGGGTCAAACATTTTGGGTATCCTTCCACAAGCTTCCTCACAGTAAGTTACTGGAATTTTGGCCCATTCCTCCTGATAGAACTGGTGTAACTGAGTCAGGTTTGTAGGCCTCCTTGCTCGCACACACTTTCTCAGTTCTGCCCACAAATGTCGGACTGAGGTCAGGACTTTGTGATGGCTACTTCAATACCTTGACTTTGTTGTCCTTAAGCCATTTTGCCACAACTTTGGAGGTATGCTTGGGGTCATTGTCCATTTGGAAGACCCATTTGCGACCGAGCTTTAACTTCCTGGCTGATGTCTTGAGATGTTGTTTCAATATATCCACATACTTTTCCTTCCTCATGATGCCATCTATTTTGTGAAGTGCACCGGTCCCTCCTGCAGCAAAGCACCCCCACAACATGATGCTGCCACCCCCATGCTTCACGGTTGGGATCGTGTTCTTCGGCTTGCAATGCTCACCCTTTTTCCTCCAAACATAACAATGGTCATTATGGCCAAACAGTTCAATTTTTGTTTCAATATACCAGAGGACATTTCTCCAAAAAGTAAGATCTTTGTCCCCGTGTGCACTTGCAAACTGTAGTCGGTTTTGGAGTAGTGGCTTCTTCCTTGCTGAGCAGCCATTCAGGTTATGTCGATATAGGGCTTGTTTTACTGTGGATATAGATACTCGTCTACCTGTTTCCTCCAGCATCTTCACAAGGTCTTTTGCTGTTGTTCTGGGATTGATTTGCACTTTTTGCACCAAACTACGTTCATCTCTAGGAGACAGAATGCATCTCCTTCCTGAGCGTTATGATGACTGCATGGTCCAATGGTGTTTATACTTGCGCACTGTTGTTTGTGCAGATGAACATAGTACCTTCAGGCGTTACCAGACTTGTGGAGGTCCACAATTTGTTTTCTGAGGACTTGGCTGATTTCTTTTGATTTTCCCATGATATCAAGCAAAGAGGCACTGAGGTTGAAGGTAGGCCTTAAAATACATCCACAGGTACACCTCCAATTCAGTACACCACTTATCAAAAGCTAACTGGCTAATTGTATAAAGTCTTGACATAATTTTCTGGAATTTTCCAAGCTGCTTAAAGGCACAGTGAATTTAGTGTATGTAAACTTCTGACCCACTGGAGTTGTGGTATAGTCAATTAAAAGTGAAACAATCTGTCTGTAAACAATTGTTGGAAAAATTACTCATGTCATGTACAAAGTAGATGTCCAAAAAAGACTTGCCAAAACTATAGTTTGCTAATATTAAATCTGTGGAGTGGTTAAATAATGAGTTTCAGTGACTTCAACCTAAGTGTATGTAAACTTCTAACTTCAACTGTATATCAAAAAGTGTTTTTAGGCAATGGAATAAACTACTTTGTAAATATATATGGGATAATAAGAAACCAAGAATTAGTCTTAAAATTCTTAAGTTGTCAAAAAGGCTTGGAGGTCTAGAATTGTCCAAATTTAATAAATTATTATTAAGATGCCCAAATTCAACCTATATTGATTTGGATGAGCGAAGAATCTAAAGTGAAATGGAGGAAGATGGAAATTTATCAAATGGGGGAACCTATTAGTATATCCATGTTCCTACCCAAACAAAGCAGCACATTAAATCAATAGATAATATTTGAATTTGGTTAGAAAAAAAGAAAAATAGTAAAATTAAGAAAGATGTAGTTAATTTACAAGTAATTGCTAAAGATCCTAATTTCATGCCAAATAGATTAGGTAATATATTTAAGTTTTGGGCAGACTGAGGTCTGAGACGATATCACCAACTGTTCACTGATAAAGGAATGGATATCTTTTCAAACCTAGCAAAAAAGCATGAGCTTCCAAATTCCAAATATTTTTTATTATTTACAGGTAAGATATTTATTAACAGAAGTTAAAGTGAAAGAAATAAAAAGGGAAATGCATCCATTAATAAATTATATAATTGATACATACAATACAACTAATCCAATAACATTTTTAGGAATTTTAAAGAGTGCACTTGAAAGAGATATACAGGACACTCTGAATATTTAAAATTAGGTGGGAGGATGAATTAAAAATAAAAATTAGTCAGCAAGACTGAGAATAATATAATACATTCCATACTACTCAATCCCGTGTTTGGATTGAATATGCTTGGAAGATACAAATGAGATTTTTTATAACACCTGTTATTCAAAGTTAATACAATAGCATGGTAAAAGGGGATTGTTGGAGAAATTGTGGAGAGAGAAAAAAGGCTCATTACAGTCAAATTCTATATGATTGCTCTAAATTGCCAAATTATTGGAATGAAGTGATTAGACAGGTTAATTTAATATTTATCTGCACATAGAAATACATCCAGAAAACCTTATTTGGGGTAAAATGCCATTTTAAGAAATAAAACATATTTAAAATATATTTATGGTAATCAGAATAGAAGCTTTGAAACAGATTACCAAAACATTGGCATGCAATAATAAGACGTATTTGTTCTTTTTTATAAAAGACATAATTTGTGTACTGTTTATCTTGCTTATTGCTTATATTATTATAACTTCAAGTAAAATACTGTTTGTTCATCTCGAGTCCATGAAATAAAGAAGGGGTTTGGGTGGCATTCACCCTTTTTCATTGCAATCTTGAGCTTTTAATATTTTAAAAACGATAATTTTTTGCAGGTATCATATTAATCCATCATCCTGGCTGTTTTATAGATAGCCTAATATATTATGTTTATATTTTCAAAGATATTTTTTGCCATGGCTAAAGAGGGTAAATGAAAAGCCATTAAATTTGAAATAAAATACAACACTTAATCAGCTGAAAATCTTTATTTGAAAACATTTAGATTCTCAAATAAATCATTTATCATGAAGAGTCAATTTTGTGGATTTCTAAGATTTTATTTGTAAAGTGTGCTTTAAGAGACACGGGGGAGTGACATGATTGTGTCAGAGATGTCATTTTACTCACAGCTGATTGGTTCAGCATCTGTTAGCGATCAGTGTGTCATTTCTGCACCACCAAATTGAATTGCAATCTGTTTCGTCAACAGTCTATATATCTTCAATATATATTTTTACAAAATAGAGCTGTCGAAATTAATGTTAATGCATGCGATTACTTTAATATGTTAAACGGGTTAATTTTTCTTATTCCAATGAACACTTTTACCAAATTTTCACATAAGATTCTGACATATTATACAGCTTTATGTGAGATCTGAACACTGGTTGGAATTGGGCAGAGCCTTTGCGTTGTGTCGGGGGTCATTACATTAACGCACACACCACAAACACACACAACGATTCTGTATCAGTGATCAAGTGATGGAGAAAGGACCTGTTAACTGTAATTTTTTGTACAAAACAAACCCAGCTGAGAGTAAGAGTGAAGAATCAGCATTTCCACGGTGTCGTGTTCCAGACAATTCGAAAAAAGTAGCATTACGTGGACAGTGCCAGTGCTAAAAGAAAAACAAGACATTCTCTGAAAGTTCAAAGTGGCAAATCATGTAAATGCGGCTTCACGATGTCTGTAGCAAAGTAAATAGCCACTATTAATATTGTGGAGGATGAGGGTTTAAGACATTTAATGCCCATTGCAATGAAAGCGCAAACTACGGGGACTAGATGTTTCAATTAGTCAGCCTCCCACTTAGACTTTAGGAAATGTTTAATGTTACTTGAACTGGTGCTATTTTAGTGCATTTCTGTCTTTATACTGTGAAATACTTTGGAAAATGTTAATAAAACATTATTGTTGGAGGTCATGTGACGCAATGCAAGAAGCAGACGTGTGAACGATGAGCTCTGCGCACTTTGCAAAATTTTTAATTCTTTTGATGTTATAATCTGGTGAAATTTGATACACCCAGTTACACATTTGCTCTTTGAGGCAAAACATGGCAACAAAGTCAAAATCCTCAGGCTCTGGAGACATTAAAAGACACTTACATTTTCAGGATGAAAGTCCCGACAGGCCTACAGCCTGGGGACTCGATTTGGATGGCGCGGCGGGAGAGGAGATCCAGCGTCAGTTGTCCAACATGTCGGTGATGCAGACGAAGGTTCTTGCTGACTTGGAGGATCTCGCTGTAATACGTCGATCGATTACGGCTATGGAAATAAAATTCACTGAGTTAGTTACAAGAGTGACTGATGTTGAGAGACGAACTGATTGTCTGGAGTCTTCGGAGAGGGAATTAATAGCTAATCCGCCCACGACCAAAGTTGATTTGGAACATCTCCTTAAAAAGCTTGTAGATCTTGAGAATAGAAGCTGCAGGAATAACGTTCGAATTGTTGGAATTCCTGAGCATGAGGAGGGCAGAGATATGGTGAAATTCCTAGACGAGATTTTCCCGAGTCTGCTCGACATAACAGGCCATAAACTGGAAATCGAGCGAGCTCACAGATTTGCTGAGTGAGAAAGGCCCCGATCAATCCTGGCCAAATTTCTGAGATCATCCGATAAAGATCTTGTGTTGCGCCAGGCGAGGAGCAAAGGGAAGCTTTCTTGGAAGAACTATACTATTTTCTTGTTCCCGAACTTTGCGAATTCGACAAGAGAGAAACGCGATCGGTTCAAGGAATGTAAGAAAATCTTACATCAGCGAAAGATCACTTTTGCTCTGATGTTTCCGACCAAACTGAAAAAAGAAACAAAGGACGGTCGCAAAGTATTTACATGTCTTTAAATTTACAGACTAAAGCTAAATAAGGGAGAGTCATTATTGTTTTAGCTGAAATTCAGGGGCAAAGGTTGATTCTGGCTAATATTTACGCACCTAACGCTGATGATCAGGGCTTTTTTTATAGATCTTGAAGGGATGTTGCAAGGCACCCCTCATGATTTAATATTTGGAGGAGATTTTAATCTTTTGATGGACTCAGTCCTTGATCATAGTGAAGCAAAAGTGTGTAAGCCCCCTAGAGCAACACTGACGCTTCACAGGATGTGTACAAATCTTGGTCTTACAGATATTTGGAGACTTTTCAACCTATCTGGTAGGGACTATACATTTTTTTCATCAGTCCATAAGATTTATTCTAGAATACATTTTTTTTTTAATATATCCAAATCCCTCATTTCATCTGTTGTTGATTGCTCAATTGGAAATATCTTAGTCTCAGATCACGCCCTGGTGAGTTTAGAGGTGTTGCCATATACAGAGAAAAAGAAATCATATAGTTGCCGCCTTAATGTGTCCCTTTTGCAAAATCTTGATTTCCAACAAATGTTAAAGACTGAAATCAATGTTTATATGGATTATAACTGGTCCTCAGTATCCTCTGTGGGCGTGGCTTGGGAGGCACTTAAGGCGGTTCTTAGAGGTCAGATCATACAGTATGCCTCCTTCACCAAAAAATCCAAAGCACAAGAACTTGTGGAGTTGGAAGGAAATATTAAAAGTGCCGAGGCAGAGCTGAAGCGCCGTATGTCATCTGATGGCCTCAGAGAATTGACCCGATTGAAATATAGATATAATACTATTTTGTCGCGGAAAGTGGAGTTTTAGTTATTCAGGGCAAGACAGTCATACTTTGAGTCGGGGGACAAAGCAGGAAAACTTTTGTCTAGATACAGTTGTGCTCAAAAGTTTGCATTCCCTTGGAGAATTGGTAATATACATTATATTGTCAAAAGTATTCGTTCATCTGCCTTTAGACGCATATGAACTTAAGTGACATTCTATTCTTAATCCATGGGGTTTAATATGACTTCGGCCCACCCTTTGCAGCTATAACAGCTTCAACTCTTCTGGGAAGGCTTTCCACAAGGTTTAGGAGTGTGTTTATGGGAATTTTTGACCATTCTTCCAGAAGCGCATTTGTGAGGTCAGACACTGATGTTGGACGAGAAGGCCTGGCTCGCTTTCATCCCAAAGGTGCTCTATCAGGTTGAGGTCAGGACTCTGTGCAGGCCAGTCAAGTTCTTCGACACCAAACTCGCTCATCCATGTCTTTATGGACCTTGCTTTGTGCACTGGTGTACAGTCATGTTGGAACAGGAAGGGGCCATCCCCAAACTGTTCCCACAAAGTTGGGGGCATGGAATTGTCCAAAATCTCTTGGTATGCTGAAGCATTCAGAGTTCCTTTCACTGGAACTAAGGGGCCAAGCCCAGCTCCTGAAAAACAACCCCACACCATAATCCCCCCTCCACCAAACTTCACAGTTGGCACAATGCAGTCAGACAAGTACCGTTCTCCTGGCAACCGCCAAACCCAGACTCATCCATCAGATTGCCAGATGGAGAAGCGTGATTCGTCATTCCAGAGAACGCGTCTCCACTGCTCTAGAGTCCAGTGGCAGTGTGCTTTACACCACTGCATCCGACGCTTTGCATTGCACTTGGTGATGTATGGCTTGGATGCAGCTGCTCGGCCATGGAAACCCATTCCATGAAGCTCTCTACGCACTGTTCTTGAGCTAATCTGAAGGCCACATGAACTTTGGAGGTCTGTAGCGATTGACTCTGCAGAAAGTTGGCGACCTCTGCGCACTATGCGCCTCAGCATCTGCTGACCCCCTCTGTCATTTTACATGGCCTACCACTTCGTGGCTGAGTTGCTGTCATTCCCAATCGCTTCCACTTTGTTATAATACCACTGACAGTTGACTGTGGAATATTTAGTAGCAAGGAAATTTCACGACTGGACTTGTTGCACAGGTGGCATCCTATCACAGTACCACGCTGGAATTCACTGAGCTCCTGAGAGCTCAACAAATGTTTGTAGAAGCAGTCTGCATGCCTAGGTGCTTCATTTTATACACCTGTGGCCATGGAAGTGATTGGAACACCTGAATTCAATTATTTGGATGGGTGAGCGAATACTTTTGGCAATATAGTGTATGTACCATTTTTAAAGAAAACATTTCTTTTATTTCTTATGGGATTCATATTCAACTGTAGGTTATAACAGAATGGCACAATCATAAAACAAAACATGGCAACAAAGAAAAAAATTAAATGACCCCTGTTCAAAAGTCTGCATACCCTTAGTTCTTAATACTGTGTATTGCCCCCTTTAGCATCAATGACAGCGTGCAGTCTTTTGTAATAGTTGTCTGTGAGGCCCTAAATTCTTGCAGGTGATATAGCTGCTCATTCATCTTGGTAAAATGCCTCCAGGTCATGCAAAGTCTTTGGTAGTCTTGCATGAATCACACGTTTGAGATTTCCCCAGAGTGGCTCGATGATATTAAGGTCAGGAGACTGTGATGGCCACTCCAGAACCTTCACCTTTTTTCTGCTGTAACCACTGGATGGTCAACTTGGCCTTGTGCTTAGGGTCATAGTCTTGCTGGAAAGTCCAAGAGCGTCCCATGCGCAGCTTTTGTGCAGAAGAATACATGCTGAATTCATCTTGCCATCAATTTTCACAAGATTCCCCGTGCTTTTAGAGCTCACACACCCCCAAAACATCAGTGAGTCACCACCATGCTTCACAGTGGGGATGGTATTCTTTTCACTATAGGCCTTGTTGACACCTCTCCAAACATAGAGCTTATAGTTGTGACCATAAAGCTCTATTTAGGTCTCGTCACTCCAAATTACAGTGTGCCAGAAGCTGTGAGGTATGTCAAGGTGTTGTCGGGCATATTGTAACTGGGCTTTTTTGTGGCATTGCCGCAGTAAAGGCTTCTTTCTGGCAACTTGACCATGCAGCTCATATTTGTTCAAGTATCATCGTATTGTGCTCCTTGAAACAACCACACCATCTTTTTCCAGAGCAGCCTGTATTTCTCCTGAGGTTACCTGTGGGTTTTTCTTTGTATCCCGAACAATTCTTCTGGCAGTTGTGGCTGAAATCTTTCTTGGTCTACCTGACCTTGGCTTGGTATCAAGAGATCCCAGAATTTTCCACTTCTTAATAAGTGATTGAACAGTACTGACTGGCATTTTCAAGGCTTTGGATATCTTTTTATATCCTTTTCCATCTTTATAAAGTTCCATTACCTTGTTACGCAGGTCTTTTGACAATTCTTTTCTGCTTCCCATGGCTCAGTATCTAGCCTGCTCAGTGCATCCACGTGAGAGCTAACAGACTCATTGACTATTTATACACAAGCACTAATTGCAATTTAAAAAGCCACAGGTGTGGGAAATTAAACTTTATTTGCCAAATGGCTTTTTTTTGCTTCATATGATCACTATCCTTAAATAAAAGACAGTGTTTTTTTTTTTTTTTGCATGATCAGTCATATTTTCTAAATCAATGCCAAAATTTCACAATTTCTGCCAGGGTATGCGAACTTTTGAGCACAACTGTATATAAAGCAGAGAGAGTCTTTTTCTGCCACTCCCTCAGTGAAATCTGCTGGTGGTGAAATATTTACCTCGGCCATTGATATTAATAATGTTTTTAAAGAACTCTACTTTGATCTTTATAGTTCCACTTCTTCGTCTACTGATGAGGATATTAGGAACTTTGTGGAACCATTAGATCTTCCTAAACTGACGACTGAGCAAAGAGTTCTCTTTATTCTGAGTTAAACTTGGAGGAGCTTGATGAGGTAATTTAGGCCCTGCCTACAGGCAAGGCTCCAGGGCCTGACAGCTTTGCTGCTGAGTTTTTCAAATATTATGCTACAGAACTGGCTCCACTTTTGTTAGAAGTTTATACGGAATCATTAAAGAATGGAAAGCTTCTTCCAACCATGACACAAGCCCGGATCAGTCTGATTCTTAAAAAGGACAAAGATCCAAGCGAGTGTAAAAGTTACCGTCCAATTTCCCTGATTCAGTTAGACATAAACATTTTGTCAGAAATTCTGGCTAATCGATTAAGTAAAGTTATGACATCACTTATATATATAGATCAGGTGGGGTTTATTCGAGGCCGTAGCTCTTCTGATAACAATAGGCATCTCATCAATATCATGTGGTCAGAAGCGAATGATCAGACTCCGGTCGCTGCCATCTCACTTGACGCCAAAAATGCGTTTGATATGGTAGAATGGGATTATCGTTTTAAGATTTTGGGAATGTATGGGTACAGGAGTACATTTATTGGTTGGATTAAGTTACTTTATAGACACCCTGTAGCAGCGGTACAAACAAATGGATTAA
Organism: Myxocyprinus asiaticus; assembly: GCF_019703515.2. Lineage (NCBI taxonomy): Eukaryota > Metazoa > Chordata > Actinopteri > Cypriniformes > Catostomidae > Myxocyprinus > Myxocyprinus asiaticus. The sequence continues at coordinate 35,674,459 of NC_059378.1, forward strand.
TTTCAGATTATTTTATTCTGGATAGGGGCACCCGGCAGGGTTGCCCTCTTTCCCCCTTATTGTTCTGTCTTGCCCTGGAACCATTAGCAGCCGCGATAAGAAAGGAGGATGATTTTCCAGGGGTGATTGCGGGAGGCGTGACGCATAAACTTCTGCTTTACGCACATTATATTTTATCATTCGTCTCCGACCCTACTAGATCTATGCCTTGCCTCCACAGAATTATTAACTCCTTTTCCAAGTTCTCAGGATACAAAGTCAATTGGTCTAAATCTGAAGCTTTGGCTTTGACAGCGTACTGTCCAGTAACGGCTTTTCAGCCGGGTGCCTTCCAGTGGCCCAAACAGGGAATTAAGTATTTGGGAATTTTATTCCCAGCAAATTTGTCTGATTTATTCAGAGTTAATTTTGATCCCTTAATAAAGAGGTTTTCGAATTATGTGGACAGGTGGGCTTCGTTACATTTACCAATGATTGGGAAGGTTAATGTTATTAAAATACCAAAATTCAACTACCTGCTACAGTCTCTCCTTGTAGATGTCCCCCTCTCTTATTTCAAGCAATTTGATAGCACAGCGAAGTCCTTTATTTGGAATGGTAAATTTCAATAAGTTACATAGGCCGATTGACAATGGTGGGTTAGGCCTACCCAAGATTTAAATTTATTATTATGCATTTGGTCTTAGATATTTGGCTCATTGGTCGCTTCCACCTGAGAGAGCCCCTCCCTGGTTTTGTATTGAAAAGGAAGTTCTTGCCCCTCTCGCCACTGCAAAGCCTTTCGATCAAACTAGCCGGAGAAGTCGCACCCCATTATTTTGCATTTGCACTCGATATGGTCAAAAGTGTCCAGAGTGTTTAATTCGGATATTTATTTAAACGTAGCCTGGAGCATATGGCTGAATTCTAAACTATGTATTATTAATAAGTCCCCTTTCTGTTGGTCAGATTGGATTCTGAGGGGGGTTAATGCACTCGGTGACCTATATGAGGGTGGAGTATTGAGACCTTTTGAAAATTTGGTTCAATATTCTGGCATTCCCAGATCTCAGTTTTATAAGTATTTACAGCTTTGCCACCTACTCTGCACTGTTTTTGGGAGTGACACGCACCCCCCTAAAGCGGAAGATACTCTGGGAGTGGTGATTGCTGCTTTTGGGAAGGGTCATGAGGCATCAGTGTATTACTCCCTGCTAATTCAGAGTCTGGGGGACGGAACTTTGAATTCTCAAAAGATTATGGGAGAAAGATCTAAACTTGACATTGGGGAAGGGGGTGTGGGCTAGGATCCTAAAAAACATCAAGTCTGCATCTAGAGATGCAAGGGTGTGTCTGATGCAATTTAAGATTTTGCATCCATTTTATTGGACCCCCTCTAGATTGTATAGGCTTGGTCTTAAAGACACTCCCATCTGCTGGCAATGCCAATCAGAAGACGGGGACACAACCCATGTTTTTTGGGGATGTGTTGGGATCCAGGAGTTTTGGTTGAGGGTTTAGAGCTTTGTGTGTGATGTAGTGGACACTCAATTTTCGTTTTGCCCCAGACTGTGTATTTTGGGTGATGGGTCCTAACCAGCGTGATGATTGGCAGACAGGTAATTCTCAGGAGATGGAAGTCAACTGATGCGTCCTCATTTCATGAGTGGTCTACCGAGATGGGCAGGGTAGCAGCATTGAGGAGATGGCATGTAGAAGGCTAGGCAACCTGGATTTGTACATTTGGGCAGCTATTTAGCCTTTTTGGAAGGCTCTTGGTGAGTATTTTTTAATTTTTTTTATGTCTCTAAACATTTTCTGCTGTTTTATTGTCTATATGTGTGTCTTTGTCAGTTGGCTTTTGACCACTGGGGTGCTCATTTGTGTCGGGTGGGGGTGGGGGGGTTAATGTTCGTGGGGAAAAGTTGTGATTTCATGTGGTTTGATTCTGCATTTTCTGTCTATTTGATTTGCTGCATGGAATCAATTAAAATTGTTAATAACAAAATAAAACATTATTGTTACATATTGTTTTCTTTTCTAAGAAACTAAATTCATTTTGACAAGAAAAGTACAAACAGAGACAAATTTCAGCACTTTCTAAATCTTCGATTAGTTCAGTTAACCTAAAAAAGCATCCAGAACCGTCCCCGCATCAACGAGCACCCTAAAGATGCTCTCCTGCGGATATATCAGGATGAAATCAAGAAGCTACTGGCGTTAATCTCCGGGCAGCTGGCTTCTGCCAAACTCACCTGTAAGAAAGAGCACTTAGCCCTATTCTTCATTCTATTTTTTTCTCCCCAATTTGGAATGCCCAATTCCCAATGCGCTCTAAGTCCTCATGGTGGCGAATCTCTGAGACGTCAATCCGCGCATCTTATCACATGGCTTGTGAGCGCATTACCACGGAGACATAGCGCAAGTGGAGGCTTCACGATATTTTCTGCGGCATCCATGCACAACATACCACGCGCCCCACCAAGAGCGAACCACATTATAGCGACCACGAGGAGGTTACCCCATGTGACTCTACCCTCCCTAGCAATTTGGCCAATTTGGTTGCTTAGGAGACCTGGCTGGAGTCACCTATTCTTCATTCATAACCATAGTACATACCCAAAGATTTGCCAGAATAAGCCTGATCTCATGAAAATTACATGACTGTGGTGACATTTTTGCAAAATAATATTACGTGGCTCCTTATACATATTGTGGCAGTTCCGGTGTGAAATGAGTGATGCTAAAAGTGAGATAAATGTTCTACCAAACAAATTAATTTTTTGTGGTTAATACTCTATAGAGTTTTAAATCAACAAAACCTACCTCCCTACCCTAAACCTAAACCTAACCAATAGTGTCATAAAAGCAAATGGAAGATGAAAAACAATTGCTGAAGCAACCACATCATTTTGGGGTGCTTCTTTAACACTTTTGGCTCACGTGTCAACTTGCGTGCTCTTCAGGATTCGCACCCTGGCCCTTTGCATCATAAGTGCAATAGTAAAAGTGCTGTAGTAAAAGTGTTTAGATGTCATAAGATAGCATTGTGTGAGGAACAGGATGAAAAGTAAGTGCTTATGAAATGATAATCTACAGCTTTACTCATGAATTTTGTGAAAGATAACAGTTAAGGTCATTAATAAAAAGTAATTGTTGTTGTAGCGACTCTAGTATTAATTTCACACAGAAACTTGCACGATACAACAAGCCACATAAAAATCTTTTTGCAAAAATTATACAGTTGGTATTAGCGTGCTTGATTCTATGAGACCAGGTTGGTCAGAATCAGAGAGTCGCATTGTGTATTTTGCATTACAATAATCACAATAGTTTTGCAATTGTGAATCTACAGTACTGTGCAAGTTTTAGGCAGAAAAATGTTGTATAGTGAGATATTTTCAAAAATAATGTCATGAATAATTTTTTATTTATCAATTAACTTCATACCAAGTGCAGTTCAATCAAAATCAATATTTGGTATGACCACCCTATGCCTTTAAAACAGCATCAATTCTCCTAGGTACGCTTGACAAATGTTTTTGTGTAACATCTAATGTGCCTAAGACTTTTAAACAGTACTGCATTAGAAATGCTAAAGAACACATGATTAACTCTAGTTTGTCATCAGCACTGTTGGCTGGTCAAGGTCATTGCTCTCGACCCCAGAGCAATATGTCAGAGAGTGAGGCAGATAAAGACAAGGTAAAAGAGTTGTGTGCAGTGATAATGACAAATGAATAACAGAGGATTCCGCAAACCTCCGCAATCTGACAGCATCACTCCACTACTGTGATCCAGACATCTGACTCTTCTCTTTAACATGCCGAAAGTGCGCTAGACTACACAGTGCATCTGGATATATGCCAGGTTACAATACTCTTCTGCATCATTTAATCATAATTTTATAAATGTCTACTGCCATGACTGATTAAAAAAAGAAAAGAAAAAAAAACATACACAAGCGTCTCTTTAAAAAAAATTCAGTTTAACATCTGCTTTCCTTGGGCGGTAATAACACAATGCTAATTGCACCGACCAATAGCACAGAGTTTTATAAATGAAGCAGAATATATAATAAGCCTAATTAGAGGAGAAATGCAGATTGCGCCCGCTTAAAGGAATAGTTCACCCAATACAATTCTGTCATTATTCACTTACCCTGATGCCATCCCAGAAGTGTATGACTGTGTTTCTTCAGCTGAACACAAATGAAGATTTTTAGAAGAAGATAGAGCTCTGTAAGGTCCTTATAATCAGAGGTGGGTAGAGTAGCCAAAAACTGTACTAAAGTAAAAGTACAATTACTTAAAAACTCAAGTAAAAATAAAAGTGTAAAAATAAAAGTGCTAACATAAATAATTACTTTAGTAAGAGTAAGAAAGTATCCAATTAAAAGAGTACTCAAGTACTGAGTAACTCGTTACTTCACAAATGACATAATGGACGTAAACTCCCTACATTCCATTACATAATACACATTTAACATGTATTACAGAATTATTATTATTATTACTATTATTAATGGAAATTCTGTCATCATTCACCATCATGTTGTTCCAAACCTGCATGACTTTCTTCCATGCAACACAGTAAGGAGATTTTAGACAGAATGTTAGCCTTGGTCACCATTTACTTTCAGTGAATGTGTTTTTATATACAGTTGTGCTCAAAAGTTTGCATACCCTGGCAGAAATTGTGAAATTTTGGCATTGATTTTGAAAATATGACTGCTCATGCAAAAAAACTGTCTTTTATTTAAGGATAGTGATCATATGAAGCCATTTATTATCACATAGTTGTTTGGCTCCTTTTTAAATCATAATGATAACAGAAATCACCCAAATGGCCCTGATCAAAAGTTTACATACCCTTGAATGTTTGACCTTGTTACAGACACACAAGGTGACACACACAGGTATAATGGCAATTAAAGGTTAATTTCCCACACCTGTGGCTTTTTAAATTGCAATTAGTGTCTGTGTATAAATAGTCAATGAGTTTATTAGCTCTCACATGGATGCACTGAGCAGGTTAGATACTGAGCCATGGGTAGCAGAAAAGAACTGTCAAAAGACCTGTGTAACAAGGTAATGGAACTTTATAAAGATGGAAAAGGATATAAAAAGATATCCAAAGCCTTGAAAATGCCAGTTAGTACTGTTCAATCACTTATTAAGAAGTGGAAAATTCGGGAATCTCTTGATACCAAGCCAAGGTCAGGTAGACCAAGAAAGATTTCAGCCACAACTGCCAGAAGAATTGTTTGGGATACAAAGAAAAACCCACAGGTAACCTCAGTAGAAATACAGGCTGCTCTGGAAAAAGATGGTGTGATTGTTTCAAGGAGCACAATATGATGATGCTTGAACAAAAATGAGCAGCATAGTCGAGTTGCCAGAAAGAAGCCAATGCCACAAAAAAGCCCGGTTACAATATGCCCGACAACACCTTGACATGCCTCACAGCTTCTGGCACACTGTAATTTGGACTGACGAGACCAAAATAGAGCTTTATGGTCGCTGTGCTGTGTTTGGAGAGGGGTCAACAAGGCCTATAGTGAAAAGAATACCATACCCACTGTGAAGCATGGTGGTGGCTCACTGATGTTTTGGGGGTGTGTGAGCTCTAAAGGCATGGGGAATCTTGTGAAAATTGATGGCAAGATGAATGCAGCATGTTATCAGAAAATACTGGCAGACAATTTGCATTCTTCTGCATGAAAGCTGCGCATGGGACGCTCTTGGACTTTCCAGCACGACAATGACCCTAAGCACAAGGCCAAGTTGACCCTCCAGTGGTTACAGCAGAAAAAGGTGAAGGTTCTGGAGTGGCCATCACAGTCTCCTGACCTTAATATCATCGAGCCACTCTGGGGAGATCTCAAACATGCGGTTCATGCAAGATGACCACACTTTGCATGACCTGGAGGCATTTTGCCAAGATGAATGGGCAGCTATACCACCTGCAAGAATTTGGGGGTCTCATAGACAACTATTACAAAAGACTGCATGCTGTCATTGATGCTAAAGGGGGCAATACACCGTATTAAGAACTAAGGGTATGCAGACTTTTGAACAGGGGTCATTTAATTTTTTTTCTTTGTTGCCATGTTTTGTTTTATGATTGTGCCATTCTGTTATAACTTACAGTTGAATATGAATCCCATAAGAAATAAAAGAAATGTGTTTTGCCTGCTCACTCATGTTTTCTTTAAAAATGGTACATATATTACCAATTCTCCAAGGGTATGCAAACTTTTGAGCACAACTGTATATATATAATTTGAAAGTAAATGGTGACCGAGACTGTCAGTCTGTAACATTCTGTCTAACATCTTTTGTGTTCCACATAATACAAAGGGTCACACAGGTTTGGAACAACATGAAGGTAGAAATAATTATGATGGAATATTAAATTTTGGCTGAGCTATCACTTTAAAGGGACAGTTCACCCAAAAATGAAAATTCTCTCATAATTTACTCACCCTCATGCCATCCCAGATGTGTATGACTTCCTTTCTCCTGCAGAACACAAATTAAGATTTTTAGAAGAATATTTTAACTCTGTAGGTCAGTACAATGCAAGTGAATGGGTTCCAAAATTTTGATGCTCCAAAAAGCAAATGCAGGCACCATAAAAGTAATCCATACGACTCCAGTAGTTAAATCCATATCTTCAGAAGTGATATGATAGGTGTGGGTGAGAAACAGATCAATATTTAAGTCATTTTTTGCTAGAAATTCTTCTCCTAGGGGGCATATGCAGAGAAGAATGTGAATCACCAAAAACAAAAGAAGAATGTGAAAACGATCTGTTTCTTACCCACACCTATCACATCGCTTCTGAAGATATTGATTTAACTGGATTTATACTGTTAATCAGCCCGGAGTAGTTGCGATAGTTGCCAGTACACCCGCAAGGGCGCGGGGTAAATGCATAAATACTGCTCATGACATGCGGGACATATTTTCAGAATAACCCTGAAAATGACCATCACCATGACACAGAAAAGCCCGCGTTATCATTAGAGCCACAACTTACCTCAGCGTGCTGCCTTAAGTTGGAGCTACAATTTTAATCTTGAAATATAAGCTTGACTTTGTGTAAAATGGTACTGCATGACGAAACTATTATTTTTTCACTGTGCGGAGCAAAGAAGGTGTTTCACTTTGTTTGAAGAGCATGATGCAGCAGCAGTGATGGACTCGGCTTGAGTGACATTCTGTGACAGTGCACACAGCTGTGAACTTCCGCTGTCGTAAAAGTCCCATTCAATAATCACTCAATAAATTACGCATTAATTAAAATTAAACCCAGTAATGTAATGAAAGGTATGCCACCCATTGTAATGAAGTAAAAGTACAAAAATGTCATTAGAAATTTACTCGTGAGAGTAAAAATTACCCACTTTTAAACCTACTCTAAAAGTATTTTTTTTTTCAAAAAGTTACTCAAGTAAATGTAACGGAGTAAATGTAGCACATTACTACCCACCTGTGCTTATAACAGAAGTACACGGGTGCCAGCACTTTGACGGTCCAAAAGTCATATTTAGGCAGCATAGAAACAATCCACACGACTCCAGTCGATCAATGAATGTCTTCTGAAGCAAATCAGTACGTTTGTGTAAAAAATAAACTGATTATTAAATGTTCTTTTTTGGGTGAACTATTCCTCCTTTAAACTCAATTGTGGGTGATTAGTAAATAATATACACTGAAAGTTTTTGCACTGAAATACCACACTCAAAAATGGCGCAACTGTTTCGAGAATTCGCCCTGCAGTAAAAGCACCAGATAAGTAGTCCATACAACTGAGCGCTACATACAAGTTTTCTGAAGCCATACAAAAGTTTTGTGTGAGGAACAGACCGAAAATTAAGACGTTAGTTACTAATAATCTTCCCCTCTGCCTTAGGTCTTAAAATTTGTTAGCAATCACATGCAGTTACAAAAATCTTGAAACATTGCACCAGGTTTGACATCATGCTCACTTGTGTCGTAATCAAATGTTATGCACTAGTTTGAATATGTGTATAGGAGAATGTGATTTGAGAGCTGCAGTACAGGTGAAGATTTTCATTTTTAGGTGAACTAGTCCTCTACACTGTTATTTCCACACTTTAATCTACACCTTGAAGAATGAAGGAACAATGAGCACATTTACATGCACAATCTTACACTGATTATGCTTAATAAGCCTTAAACTGCTTTCCTTTATCGTGGTAAGGTCCTAAATGGTTTAATCACAACAAGTAGATTTCTGCCCATTATCACGATTTTGTGTTGCATGTAAAAACCTTTACTGGCGTTCCTACCGGCTTATCTAATGTGCGCAAGTGTTGTGCACATGTCTGTTTCAACTTTGACATCAAAATCGGTGAATAATGCAATGATTTAAAATCTCATGTGAACGCATTTATCTTGCGTTGTCTGATTTTTTTGAATATGCTGATTTTTTTTTGTCGTTATCCAGCGTATTGGTTGGTGTGCATATAAACACACTTGCTGGCAGATTTTTTAGGAAACTTCCTGCTTTCATGTGTCTTAATAGATAATTCAATTGAACTAGTTTGCTGGATAAAAATATTTACAAATTCCTTTCCCAAATCATCCAAAAAGCACTGATCTGTTTTAACTGTGCATTTAGGAATATGAGAAGAAATTAGCCAGGCTGCAGGCCAAGTACGATGCAGAGCAAGAGTCCAAAGCCAAACTCCAGAAAGACATCGCTGCCTTGAGAACATCATATGAGACCAGACTCTCTTCTCTGGAGAAGTCCAGAGCCAACCGAACCCATAACACTGGTAATGTTCTAACTCAAGGGTACCTCATTCATGAAACATGAGCAGAACAAATTTTTGTGTAAATTGTTTGTAAAGCCAGTTTGACATACATTTTCGGATTCAAGTTTTTGTATTTTCAAAACGTTAGTCAGTACGAACAACATCTACATCTGCTGCTCCCGACCATGTGTAAATCATGTGTAAGACATCTGAACGTGTTGGGATCTTTCAGACAAACTGCCATGACTACAATTGAATAGAAGTAAAATTAAATAAGTAATTAAATAATTAAATTAGTGAAATTAAGCTTTAAAAAAGAAATAATAATAATAATAATAATTTCTAAATAACTTTCACAACCTTTCGTTTCACCCCTAGCGGTTCAATAGGGAACTGCATGTCCAAAATAAAAAGTTTTTTTTTTATAGCTTTTTTTTTTTTTTTTTTTGAAAAACATATATAGGCATGAAACCAACTTCATTCAATAGAGTAGGACAGTGTGCAACTTTCACAACCTTTCATTTCACCCCTAATGGTTGAATAGGGAACTGCCTGCCCAAAATTAACTTTCTTTTTGTAATAGCTTTTTTGTAAATAAACTTTTATTTAGAAACGTTTCTTTGCTGCTTGCATTTATTTTTTCAAAGTATCTTTTTTTTTTTTTTTTTCAACTCTACTTATTTCCAGCAGAAGTTCTTGACATGGGTTTGCATTTGATTTTCTCAAGATAAATAATAATAATAATAATAATAATAATGCCCTCTAACGTGACTGGCTGGAATGTTTTTTTTTTTTTTATTATTATTATTTGATATAAACTCTATTATTTAGATTTCATAATTTGGTCGTGGTAAAACCATAAATTAACACATCGGGGCAGGTGTAAACAATACAACAGGGGGAAAAAAAGAAAGCGTCCGCAAACTGTTGTATAGCTTTTAAATCTGCAAAATCTTACAGCGTTTCGGTCAAAGACCTTCTTCAGGCATTCTATCAATTTCTTTGAAGATTGTTCTTGTTGCAAGAGAGGTATCACTGTACAGTCTTGGATTTACTCGAAGTTTCTCCAACTGAACCAGAGAAGGACATCCTCCTGTGACCTGTAGGCATGAACAGAATTTTTTAACACTAAAGCTTCATGTCAAACCATTTTTATTAACGTTGGACTGTTTAATTCACAAAAGAACCTCTGATTACAGCAAAGATGACTAAGTTCCTCACTTTCTTTTTAGATGTGAGTGTTTGCTACATCAATATTTTATGCTGTGAATGCACTCCATAAAAAAAAATAAATAAATAAAAAAAAAAACATTTTATTACTGTTCGCATATACACTGATCAGCCACAACATTAAAACCACCTGCCTAATATTGTGTAGGTCCCCCTCGTGCCACCAAAACAGCACCAACCCGCATCTCAGAATAGCATACTGAGATGATATTCTTCTCACTACAATTGTACAGAGCAGTTATCTGAGTTACCGTAGACTTTGTCAGTTCGAACCAGTCTGGCCATTCTTTGCTGACCTCTCTCATCAACAAGGTGTTTCATCCACAGAACTGCCGCTCACTAGATGTTTTTTTGTTTTTGGCACCATTCTGAGTAAATTCTAGAGACTATTGTGTGTGAAACTCCCAGGAGATCAGCAGTTACAGAAATACTCAAACCAGCCCGTCTGGCACCAACAATCACGCCATGGTCCAAATCACTGAGATCAAATTCATTCCCCATTCTGATGGTTGATATGAACATTAACTGAAGCTCCTGACCTGTATCTGCATGATTTTATGCACTGCACTGCTGCCACACGATTTGCTGATTAGATTATTGCATGGATTATTGTTGGTGCCAGACAGGCTGGTTTGAGTATTTCTGTAACAGCTGATCTCCTGGGATTTTCATGCACTACCCAATTCTTTCGTATATTTACAAAATGTTCATGAATGAGGGCCAATGTTCTGACTATTGTCTATTTTTCAGTGGTGTGATTCTCACGAAACTGGTCAAGAAAATGCTTATTTTGGGGACCATTAAGATTTTTAGTTATGCACATTTACATTTTACCCCAGTTCACATTACCGCAGTGTGAAAAAAGATGGTCATTATAATATTCTCATTACCGCAGTGTGAAAAAATAGGGCCATTAAGATTTTTTATATTGTGACAGGTATGTGCATTTGACCCCTCCCCCCTTTTCATTACCACAATGTTAAAAAAGATGGTCATTATGATATTCACCTTACCACGACATGTAAAAACGATATATTATTTAAATTCTAAAGTATTTATATATCATAGTAGTAGTCCCTAGGTATTGCCTTTCATTTGTGCAGATTTTAATGTAAAAAAAAAATGTTAATGTTTTTTTTTTTTACCTTTATAAGGCATTTTTTTTTTCTTACCATATAAAACATAAACTGTCTCATCCGTTTATGTCAAAGACTTCAATTAGATTTATTTCCTCTTACCCATAAAATTAAATTAACATTAACTCATTTTATGTGATAATATACAGTATATAACTAATTATAACAGAATATTAAGAACTATCAGATGTAAAAAAGAAAAACTAACAAAAAAACAGAACAGTTCATCTTGGCAGGGGCATTTTTTGTCTCCACATTTCGAATTTGGTTTTCTCTTTCAGTGGCTAGAAATGACCATATTTAACATGTTTTGTGAGAATCAACCAGTTCTCTTTAACAAAAGTTTCTTTCTGTGATCTTGTTGTGATTTCTTTTTAATCAGGTGGATCTCGTGTGGATCAACACAAACAGGAGCCCATCACTGCAGTTACGCAAGAGCACAGGCGAATTTTGACCATGTTGTTTCCGAGGTACAATGATTACCTCCCCGCCATCCCCTCTGAACAAGGCTTAAAATCTTATTTTATTTTGCTTCACAAGTAAATGTATCTTGTTTAGGAATGTTAAGACAACAAGACAAAAACACTGATTAAGGAAATTCTTTTTTACAGTGTAGACCAGGATCCACATCCTACCAATCTACATCTAGAAACAAGCATATTTATCTAGTCTTTTCTAGCTCTAGCCTAGATTTCTAGAGTTCTAGACTTGCTCTATCTTGCTGTTGAAATGAACATTTACAACCAATCTATCGTTTTATTCAATGGACAGCTAAAGCTGCCAAGTTGGAGATTAGGGATCTTCAGGCAGAGTTTGCAATGGAGAGTTTTCTGCTGCGCACAAAAAAGTTCAAGTTTGTTTAACTCTGTAAATTCGTTTGACGAGAAAACGTGACCAACAGAAGATAGAAACATCAAACACTGACCTTTTGCTGCATGTTTTTATTGTAGCAGGAAAGTGAGTAGATGGAATATTAGAACATTTTAAAGATAATATTATTTGTTATACATTATTTATTAAAACTAGAAGCCCTCAAGTGTGACATCATATCCTGTCCACTGCAGTGTGCGAAGTAATTTTGTATGCTCGAAGCCTAGTGTGACCGTGGCTTAATTTATTGAGGTTTATGCTAAGGAAAAACTATTTGCCAATGTGGTAAGAAAATAAACTTAATTCAAAGAGAAAACAAATTTATCTTTATTGACCCATTGACATATAGTTGTTATATATATATATATATATACACTATATTGCCAAAAGTATTCGCTCACCCATCCAAATAATTGAATTCAGGTGTTCCAATTACTTCCATGGCCACAAGTGTATAAAATGAAGCACCTAGGCATGCAGACTGCTTCTACAAACATTTGTGAAAGAATGGGCCGCTCTCAGGAGCTCAGTGAATTCCAGCGTGGTACTGTGATAGGATGCCACCTGTGCAACAAGTCCAGTCGTGAAATTTCCTCGCTACTAAATATTCCACAGTCAAATGTCAGTGGTATTATAACAAAGTGGAAGCGATTGGGAATGACAGCAACTCAGCCACAAAGTGGTAGGCCATGTAAAATGACAGAGGGGGTCAGCGGGTGCTGAGGCGCATAGTGTGCAGAGGTCGCCAACTTTCTGCAGAGTCAATCGCTACAGACCTCCAAAGTTCATGTGGCCTTCAGATTAGCTCAAGAACAGTGCGTAGAGAGCTTCATGGAATGGGTTTCCATGGCCGAGCAGCTGCATCCAAGCCATACATCACCGAGTGCAATGCAAAGCGTCGGATGCAGTGGTGTAAAGCACGCCACCACTGGACTCTAGAGCAGTGGAGACGCGTTCTCTGGAGTGACGAATCACGCTTCTCCATCTGGCAATCTGATGGACGAGTCTGGGTTAGGCTGTTGCCAGGAGAACGGTACTTGTCTGACTGCATTGTGCCAACTGTGAAGTTTGGTGGAGGGGGATTATGGTGTGGGGTTGTTTTTCAGGAGCTGGGCTTGGCCCCTTAGTTCCAGTGAAAGGAACTCTGAATGCTTCAGCATACCAAGAGATTTTGGACAATTTCATGCTCCCAACTTTGTGGGAACAGTTTGGGGATGGCCCCTTCCTGTTCCAACATGACTGCGCACCAGTGCACAAAGCAAGGTCCATAAAGACATGGATGAGTGAGTTTGGTGTGGAAGAACTTGACTGGCCTGCACAGAGTCCTGACCTCAACCCGATAGAGCACCTTTGGGATGAATTAGAGCGAAGACTGTGAGCCAGGCCTTCTCGTCCAACATCAGTGTCTGACCTCACAAATGCGCTTCTGGAAGAATGGTCAAAAATTCCCATAAACACACTCCTAAACCTTGTGGAAAGCCTTCCCAGAAGAGTTGAAGCTGTTATAGCTGCAAAGGGTGGGCTGACGTCATATTAAACCCTATGGATTAACAATAGGATGTCACTTAACTTCATATGCGTCTAAAGGCAGAGGAGCGAATACTTTTGGCAATATAGTGTATATATATATATATATATATATATATATATATATATATATATATATATATATATATATATATATTGTAACATGGGTGTCTTGGAGAAGAGAGGAGACTCAGGAGTAGATTCTTTTTATTATAAACGTTGGAGTAGAACAATCGCAGGAGTGGAAACAGAAGAAAGACAATAGTAACCGCTGGAGTGGAACAAATGCTGGAACAAACACTAAATCTTAAATAATCAAACTAAGCACAACATAACACCACATGGAGTCAGACTGTGACATATATATATATATATATATATATATATATATATATATATATATATATATATATTTAAGCAATATCACACGAGCAAGAGTGCGATATGGCCCTACATCAACACTGCTGTGATTCGGCCGCAGGCCGAGTGCTGTAGGTAATCACAGCAGTGCTTTAGGGCCATATAGCACGATGTGAGTGTGATATTGCTTATATACAACAGTTCATTAAACAAGCACATTTTTTTAAAAATTAGGAAAAACTGAGTATGTTCATAAAAAACGCATTTGTGCATGGAACTACTTTTTTACGCCACGGATCAGAATCTGCCGTTGCTGGTTCAAACCTAATGATGCGTCCAAGCCTTTGTTAGTAAATGTCACTTCAGAAATAGTATCACGGCTTGTGCTTTTTCTGCCAAGTTATTGCATAAACAAGGATGGATGTGTGTATGTGAGAGAGAGAGGGAGAGAGAGAGAGAGAGAGAGAGATGGAGCGTGTGCCATCACCTGTTGCCACTCCCAAGAAGAGATGCAGTCAGCTTTCTGAAGATCAGCTTTCACAGTGCAAAAAAAGGCATCCAAGAGGGGGTATTTCTCCCTATTTCACGGTAGCTGGTGCGCAAGAGTCTTTCACTATAGAAACCGCCATTTTAAACAATAGTCCCTCTCCAATGTGGAAAGTCCGGTAAGAGGCAAGTGCCTTGAGTTTGTGTAATTAATCAGTCTTTTGTGTCGCTCAGCTGTGATGAGCCGTAATGCTGAAGTTGTTCGTTTAAAGCTATTTCCTAGCTTTAGTAGTGTAGTAGTAATACAAGCGATCATGTAATGTTGTTGTATGTAAACATTGACTGACGCTGACTTCACATCAACTGGCTCATATTGTTCACACACAAAATTTATATATATATATATATATATATATACAAGAATTAACCTCACAAAATGTTGTTAGATTTCTCTGGAAAGAAAACAGAGTTGGCATGAAATCAAAATTGGCCCTATTTATTTTCATAATGTATGTTATTGGTCTTATTTGTGACCTATTCATCCATGCATATATTTTTTTATAAAAAAATTTGACCTGGTAATCTTCCATCAAAATATCATAACTAACTCATGCATTGCTGCTCGACAGTTAAGCCGTATTTAAGTCAAAAGTTTTTAGTCAGTTTTAATCCCGTCCCTTCAAGAGTATGTCATGCACACAAACCTGGCACAGATTGGAAATGTAATACAGTGACACAAGGCGACGGGGTAGTAATACATTGAAAATGACTCCTCTTCGCATGACGCCAGGTTAATTATACAAGCAAAGAAACTAGCAAAGCAGGGTAAGCAGTGAAACATTGACATATCACCCCTTTTTCACAGCCAAAATCTGGGAAGAGAGGAAGGAAACATCTAAGTTACAGAACCTGACAAGGTGATAGGGAAAGCACAGCCTGTGGCTACACGTATGTCCTCTAAGGACACGCCCTTCGTCCACACCCAGGAGGAGGCCATGCTCCATGGGACGCCGTATGACTTATAAATCGTAAGCGAGTGCAATGACATCCACATCCCAGTGAAAAAGTCTTTGCATGGAGATGGCCAAACCTTTTTAGAGGCCTACAAAGCAGACAAAGAGCTGTTCAGACAGCCTGAACTGACTTGTTCGGTCAATGTACATGATAAATGCCCCCACAAGGCAGAACATGTGCAGTCCTGTAGCCTCGTCCAACTCAACAGAAGAGGAGAGAACGCTTGCAAGGTAGCAACCTGAGCCATGAAGGGGGTGGCAAGCACTTCGAGCATTTAACCTTCTCTAGGCTTGAAAATGGCTTTCGATAAGCCCGGTCCAATTTTACAAGTTTACAAAAGTTTCCACAGCTCCATCAGGAACACTTGCTTTGCCCAGGAAGAGGGTTTTCTTGGGACTGGAGCCAAAAAGTGCAGTCTTGTAATTAGGCCATGGCCCCTGGGGCCTCATCATTGGCTCAGTCTCCGTCTCCTGTGGGAAAGCTGGAGCAGTGGCGGCACTCTCCTTTGCTGGACGCTGCCTCGAAGAAAAACACGAGCAATCCAGCTGCACTACAGAGCCACCTCACCACGAATAGCTGTGCTTATATGCCAGCAAGTGCTTCGTAGCAGACTGGAACCTCTCAGTGAAAGCATTTATAGTATCACCAAATAGTTCCTGCTGCGACACCGGTGCGTCAGGCAGAGTGACCTTTTCCTTGTAGCAAAGCTCTGACAAGCTAAGCCAGATATCATGCTCAATGTACACCAGGCTTACCATAGATCTGCCAACAGCCTGAGCAATAGCCTGGGCAGTGATCTCGGTAGCCTGGAGCGCCAGATCCATGGCACGACATAGCTCTTTGAAGGGCTCTAGGTCTGGGCCGCTTTCGTCCATGTCCTTTAGTAGGTCAGCTTGGTAGGCTTGTAAGACCGTCATGGTGTGCAAAGCTGAACCAGCCTGGCCCGCCGCATCGAAGTCTTACCCACTAAAGCGGATGTGAGCCTACACATCTTGGAGGGATGCACAAAATTTTCATGCCAGCGTGGAAGAGGAGGGGCACAAGTGGGCCGCTACTGCCTCTTCGAATTGGGGAAGCCCAGTTTAGCTTCTAAGAGTGGCCCGATCAAGTGATGCAGAGGCTGCTGCACTGGAGAAGTGATCTTGATGAATAGTGAACGTGCAATATCTTGACCAGCTGGACATAGAGCTCACTCAAAAAGAAAGCGAGCTGAGAGCAAAGCATTTTCATTTTCATGTGCTCACAGTGAATGCAGTCACCAAGCACTGCTTCCATGTGAGCTTGGCCCAGGCAGACAAAGCAGTGCTCATGCCCGTCAGACGGTGGATATTTTGCTCACATGGGGGAAATGTTTGCGAAGTGTCATCCTTATTAAGACGCTGTTAAGCAATAGGCTCTTTTAGTTTTTTTTAAGAAACACAGTGCAATCAGTATCAAACACGGAAGTGCTCAAAGGATACACTGTTTTTCGGAGCACAACAGGAAGAAGGAAAATAATCTACTCACTGTACAGGGGTGCAAATCCAAACGACGAAGCAACGAGTCGTGTTTCCAGAGCACGAGAGATGTAATCGCGACCCTGAAGAGAAAAATTTTGATGAAATGGCACTGTGCTCCGGTTTATACGCACATGATCACGCGCGCATGAGTACTTCCACAACAGCTCCAGCCTCATCGTAAGCAAAGAGCGTGATGTGCTGTGTGCTTTTGTGGGCTGGTTATGTATTAATGTGTTCACTAAGATCATTGTTCAGTTCTCAAGTCAGTGGAAAAGCAGGCCAGCATTGAGGTTCTCAGTTTCCCCAGTAACTGGCTCTGACATGAGCAGCATGGTGGAAAGGTTTATATGTATGTGTGTGGCTATAAACTAAAGCCTTTTGGCTATTCTATAAAAAAGGGATGAGCCATTCGAACTGTCCCGCTCCAACTTCATGTTTCAGTAAGAAATACAAAAAATTTAATTTATCTTGTTTTAAGGATGTTTAGATATTTTTACTATACAACAAGCAAAAATACTGATTAAGAAAAGTATTTTCTGCAGTGTACATTAGGATATCAACTCCATTTAACTTATGTTTAAGGCAAATACCCTGTTGCTTCTTGAATCTGGCCTATAATGACTGTCCTAATTACCTCTTAAAGGGACAGTTCACCCAAAAATGAAACTTCTCTCATCATTTACTCACTCTCGTGCCATCCCAGGTGTGTATAACTTTCTTTCTTCATCAGAACACATTTGAAGAAAAATAAAAAAA
This sequence comes from Myxocyprinus asiaticus, assembly GCF_019703515.2. NCBI lineage: Eukaryota > Metazoa > Chordata > Actinopteri > Cypriniformes > Catostomidae > Myxocyprinus > Myxocyprinus asiaticus. The sequence continues at coordinate 35,692,104 of NC_059378.1, forward strand.
TATCTTAGCTCAGTAGGTCCTTAAAATGCAAGTGGATGGTGATACAACCTTTGAAGCTCAAAAAAGAACAGACAGTCAGTATAAACATCATCCATATGACTCAACTGGTTAAATTAATGTCTTCTAAAGCGAAACGATTGCTTTTGCTGTGAAAAGATCAATATTTAAGTACTTTTTAACTATAAAACCTTTGCTTCCGGTCAGCAGCCCTCTGCGCATTCATGAGAGGGCAGAGTTCACGTGGTCTCCTGTGACGTATTCGCGTTGGCATGTTATGGATCTAATCTTACGTTTTTCTCTCAGTTGAGACATCCAGGATGAGCACACAAATGCCCCATTGTGAGTAAACAGACAGATAAAACCAACAAAGCTTCTGTACAGCGTTCCTCCTACTCAGCTGTAAACAGCGCTGCACTTCAGGGTTTGTCGCACATGCGTCTGTTCTCGCATGAACATGCCAACGCAATTACGTCATGCGCGTATTGCTGCTGACCGGACGTGATGATCTGTAGTTAAAAAGTTCTTAAATATAAAAAGTGCTTAAATATAATAAATCTTTTTCACAGCAAAAGTGATCATTTCGCTTTAGAAAACAATAATTTAACCAGTGGAGTCGTATGGGTGGAGTCATATGGATGACGTTTATGCTGACTGTCTGTCCTTTTTGGAGCTTCAAAGGTTGTATCACCATCCATTTGTATTTTAAGGACCTACTGAGTTAAGATAATTTTCTATTTTTCTTTAAATGTGCTTTGATGATGAAAGAAAGTCATACACACCTAGGATGGTATGAGGGTGAGTAAATTATGAGAGAATTTTCATTTTTGAAAATGTAACCCTTTAAGGTAAATTTTTTTGCTCATGTGAATAAGGGGCATTCATTCTCTGTATCTTTCTTGCCTTACAGTGCCTCCTACAGTTGCCAGTGCACCTTGCGGACTATCAGCTCAAAGGAATTCTGCCTCAGATCTGGCTGACCTATTTGTGGTATTCAAACATTGAATTAACTTTCAATCTGGGCTTGACACTCTTTAAACATTATGGAGTTCCATGTATGCTGGGCACTTGTTGGCTGCTTCTTCACTATCCAATCCAACACATTCAATGTATTTTTGTAAAGAAATTAAAACAATTTATAGGAGAGACCCAGGGTTAGTGGTCACTCTTTTTACTCTAGTGAATATGCCACAGCGTAAGTTTATCTATGTACATTTTTGTCAATTTCTGCATAGCCAAATACCTTAAATTTTGGCTACAAAAAAGCTATTGAAAATTTTCAGAGATATTGGACAGGAAAAAAGATTTTTTGGGGGTAAATCACAATGGAACCTGCCAATAAACCAGTGCTGTAGGTTTCATGTGAACATTTGTGGGGACTCAGGCCCCAGTCACCCTACAATGACAACCACCACCAAAAAAACAAAAACCTTTCTTTAAATCTACGCCTGCATTAAACAGCCTATTATAGGCTTTTCAGGAAAATATAAAAATTGAAACAAATATGATGCACAAAACAATTCATAAAACAAAATATTTAAAATGTGTAATGTACAATACCAAAATATTGTTTTGGGCCACAAATATTGTACTTGAATTAATAAATTGTATACATTTATGAAATGTAAAACCCTGACATGACTTTCATGAAAATAT